>NW_004524579.1:10760808-10784318 GCF_000260255.1 Octodon degus | reverse complement strand
ATATTTACTACAAAATGGTCCTCCATTTATGTCCCCTTTTTTGTTTACTTTTGTCAGAGATGGGTATTCCCTTGTGCAATGGCCATGACTCATCCACATGGCTGACACTGACAAAGGATCTACAAACTGCGGTATAGGGTTTCAGGGTAAATCCTGATTAGATTTGACTGACCTTGTCAGGTACAAAAGTTACATTTCTTATTATATAGGTCTTGTTTTATATTGGTCTTAACCATCCAGCAGAAAAGTATAAAAACAAGGTATAAAAAGTAAAGCCATATTAATATGCTGAGCTGTAAAAGGCTCAAGTCAACAACTTCTGACATTGCCCGTCCTAAGGATAACCTACCACTATTACAGACTACTGGACTATATTGGATTATTTTGCTGAATTCATGCACCTAAAATATATGAGTGGCAGTTGTCAGAATCTGCACCACCTTAGGTACAACTTCAGCTGGAGCTCAGAAGGGGCTCCTCGTTTTACATTCCCTGCACTCTCACCGGAGCACACGCCTACGCTAACCTCTGAAACTGGAGGCTGCTCAGAGCCCCCTTCATGCAGTAGATACACCTTTCCAAGCAAGGCCGCCATCCCCAAATTGTATTTCTGTATTTTCCATTTCTTTCCATCAAGGCCTTGGTAAGGTCTAAATACATTTCCCTGCAAACATACTATCATTGTTGTGTGCCCTGGGGCAAGAACAGTAAATGTTGAAGTATGTGTGTTGTGCCAAAAGCCCAAAGGTGGGGACAATTCCTTTAGATATATTTCTCCAAAATTTTTTTCTGTTTCTGCACCCATTCCTTAAAAATAAATGTCTGGAAAGTGACATAACTAATAGTAAACAAGCTTCTTTCAAATTTTTATGCACATACATATATAAGGATACAGAGTTCTGAGAAGAAAGGGAGATTTCAAAATGTGTCATATTTAATTTGAAAAAATTCTTTTGTTTTGAAGGATGACAACTGATTCTGGAATTTCTACATTAGTGGAAACATTTGTGGGTGTTTCTTCTAATGTTATAGAATTATATGCAATTATTACCTGGATCTTTGCTTAAATCTGGAATACATTTTTCAAAAGACCATACGTTTTTACGCTTCTGTTGGGTTATTATATTGACCTTGATCAAAGAGTTTTTCTTTTATTGAGCGTAATTATAAAAGGCCTGGATTCAGTCTTAGGAAATAAGAATATTATGTCAACAAATTATGCCGTGTGGACTAGTTCATGTCACAGGATGAAAAGGAAAGCAATAGTTCAACCATGGCAAATTAAGATAGACACTTTCATTTCTATGAATTATTGAGTAATTGATTAACTTATGTGGTACATGGACTTGTGAAGAATAATTTGTAAAGTTGACTCCCAACTTAAGTAATTTTCAGTTGTAAATTAAAATTATGAATCTCCCTATAATTTAACTTGTCTAGTAATAAGAACATCAAATTAACGTAAGTAGAATAAAAGAATCCATGAATTAGTCTTGTCAACGGATAATTTCCTGAAATATTTTGTTTCCTCATCTAGTGTTCAATAGGTTATTTGTGAAACATAAAATACCTTTTATGTGCAAATTAGCAAACACACAAAAAATAGGGTAGCGTCTCATAAGGAAAACCAGCTGCCCATCAAATAAGACTGGTGTAAAGGCTGAATCATTTTGAACAGGTACTGTTCAGGAAGTAAGAATTCACAGGTCATATTTGACTTATCAGATTTACTATGCTGTTTCCCAGTGTTATCAAGCTACACCAATTATACTTTTGCCAAGAACGCCTGTACGAAACTCAGGTAGGTACAGGATATATACAAAATCTGACTAAAGCCTTCTAGCAAAAATAGAAAGGTTAATGAAGTGAAGAAGAAAGGCAACTCTGGGTTTTAATTATAGGTCGCTAACAGGTTAATATAGGAAACTGTTAGAACTGGGCATGAAAACTAGGTTATGTTTGAATAAAAGCTAATGTAGAAATGGAGCTATGCAGTTATATGGAATAGAGGAACTATCCATAGGGATGATTGTTTCAAATTTCATGTAGTTTTGCACACATGCGAGATAGTGTGAAAAGACTGAGGAAATCTTTATAGTGGTGACAGATGTTGATTTGGGATGGTTGTTCTAATGCAGTAGAATTACACCTAAATATTACCTGGATCTTTGCTTAAATCTGACACGCAATTTTCAAAAAGCACGTCTGCTTCTGTTGGGTCATTCTAATAAATGCTTCTGACATATGTATCTATTTTTCTGACTGAAATCAGATGTGTTTTAATTTTTGGTTTTTTTTTTTTTTTTGTGTGTGTGTGTGTGTGTGCGCGGGGGGGGGGTTCACTATGCAGCTTGGACTTGTAGCGATCCTCCTGTGTTCAGTCTCCCTAGCGCTGGGATTACAGGTGTGCGCCACCACGCTGGGACTCCATTGCCAGCTCAGCATACCTGGGGGCAGAGCTGGCATGTCATGTGGTGCCAGGGAAAGAACGCTGACCTCTGTGCTAACCTAAACAAGTGCTTAGTCTGCTGTGCTATCTCACCGGCCCTATATCTTAGAGAAAAAAAAGTTGGCCATAGAGAAAACTTTGAAAACAAAAAGCAAATTCAGTGTCTTAATTTTATTTCTAGTCACTTTTGATAATCAAATCACAAATGTTTAAAATTTAGTTCCAACATTTAAAGCCAGCTTTAAAGTCTGAGTTGTTAGGTAAAGAATCTTTAGTAAAAATGTTCGAAAAAACTGAAAAAGATGTCATGAGTTGGCCTTTCCTTGGTTGGAAACTTAAGTCAGTCAACCAGATAACTGACAAATCAAGCAACAAAAATGACTCATAAATGCTGCTCCACTGGGAAGAATTAAGACTTGGGCAGTGCTTGGGTGCGTCTTTTCTGTAAGTACCACAGAACCTAGAATAGTGTCATTAAGTAATACTTTGTACTGTGACAAACTAAAAAAGAGCATATGGAGTAGACTATATTCAGCATGTTGTATAAATTATGGGCAATTTTCTAATATTTGATATATATATATGTATATATATTAGTAAAATGATTCTTTTTGTGAGTGGTTTCTACTTCAGAATTTGCAACACAAACATATCTATGAAATCTTTAAGCAAGTTTCTAAAGTTGGAAGCAAAGAAAGTAGCTGTTCAAACCTTTGGTGTCCTTATTATGGCAAGTGAAGAAGGTGGGCCGTAGTTAAAAAAGCTAATTTAACAGAGAAGGGGACTAGGTAACTCTCTACTGGGGCTGGAGATGTATCTCTGGCATAAGTGCTTGCTAGGCAAGTGCAAGGTCCTGAGTTAGAAAAAACCAAAAAAATGAAAACTGTCTATTCACTATTTTGTATTATTATGAAATTTAAAAAAAAGTTAAAACATATGCACACAAATAAACTTGGCAAGGATTTTTGAAAGGTAAATGAAAGTTTTACAAAGAAGGCATGATGCCAACAAAGATAGTAGATCCTCAAAAGCATGAAGCTGTGGACAATGAAGAGGACAAAAGGTCTTTTGGGGGTTTTGGTGGTCAGTCCTTGCAATCGTATTTTCAATAAGCCTATACCATCTTTTATAAGCTTAGATAATATTGCTGGCATGCCACATTTAGCTTTTGGAGCTCTTTTCTAGAGATGATAGATTTTCATCGATCCAACCATTTTTTTTTCCTATAAACTTACAAGCAAACAATCTAGGTTTAGGGATATGCTTTATGGTCAAGAAAATGAATGAAGTAAATTGGTCTATGACTTATGTTATTTGACCTGCAACTTATGTGATGCTACCCAGCACTGAGTAAGTATGTGTGAATGTGTATGCACATGCACCACCCTTCCATCGACAAAGCCTTACACACAGAGACAGGAAGACTTCAAAGGCCTAGGGATGAGTGCCTTTGAGAATCTCTTCTTTCCTTTCAGGAAGTGGAAAAGTGAATCAAGTATATAGCTGGAAAAGGATATAAGGGGATATGACAGATGATGGTGGTAGCCAGAGGTACACACTCGTAAATCTGTCTGAGGTAGATGGCAGGATGTCAAAACACTTCAAAGATACATCCTCATGCCTTTTGAAGATCAAGGTAGGAGGTTTTTAAAGGCTCTAGGAGAGTAACAGTGGGAGCTTGTAATGAGGATTTCTCAGTGTTGACTTCGTTCTCCTCTCTCTGCTTTGGCTTTTTCAGATCTGTGATTTCCAAGTCATCATATGGAAGACTGGCACCATAAGCTAAATAAAACATCCACATGATAAACGTTCATTTTTTTGTTGTTGCTATAATGCTGACCATAACTATTCTTGACCTGTTTAGGTTTTATTTGATTTTCAAAGGGAGAATGGGGATGGGGATAGAGCTCTTGTTCATATTTCTTTAATTCTGTTCCAGTTTTAGAAAGAACAGGACCTTCTCCTTATTCCTTTGTCTGGCTTGAAGGATTCGCATCAGCCTAGAGTGTCAGTGTGGGAAAGAGAGCAGATGTCGATCTCCAGCCGTAAGCGGTAGAAATGAAGCTAAGGTAGGAAGAAACTGCTTCTGGAATTGCAATCAGTCTTTCCCTGCAATAAGGTCCCAGCCTCACTGAGTGTGTGCTAAGGATCTTTCCAAGAGGTTCTTTAAGTCAAGGGTCTTAAAAGTTGCAAATTATACAAAAATCAGAAACTTCTCCAAAGTAGACCTGGCTCAGCACTCCACATATATGCACCTCCTGTGTAGTGGTATGAAGTTATGAAATTATAGAACAAGTGAGAAGGAGAGGAAAGACTCCAGAAATCCAGTCCAGGTTGAAATGTTCAACAGAATCTCAATAAAGCCCCATAGCTCTCCATTTCCACTAAGACATGCGACAGGATTTTAGTGCTAGAGGAGACCAATGAGCCATCTATCTATGGAGCTACTACTAAGATTAGTGGTTCAGGGTGACTGGAATACTGACCGTGCGCTGTGGGCAAGCTGATTTACACACATCTTTATGAGCAAGTGCTCTTCAGCCCCAGGGCTAGCAGCACTTGTCCCCTCAGGTAACCTGAGGGATGCAAACAAGGAGACCTCATTAAAATCTCCCATGAAAAGAGCAAAGCCCACTCGGAGCAAAAGGACATTGAGTGTACACAGCTTTATTGAACAGCACCCTCAAAACAGAACCCAGAGTTCAAACTCTGTGGTGACAGGAAGAACTGCAAGCTTTAAACAACATGTCTGTAGTTCACAGAAAACATGCTATAGGGACTGAGAAAGGGAAAAATAAGAAATGATTATAGTTTGGGTACCATGCACCCTGGAGGAAGCAGAACAGCTCAGAGTATTAGAGGAATATTTTAGGGTAGAGGAAGTCATGTTATCCATCTAGACGCATCCACCATAAGCACCGTCCGAGCTGAAATGATATAAAGCAACCTTCAGTAAGGATGGGGTCTGTCTCTGTTGGCATTTTCAGAATGCAGAGCTTCCTAGTAAAAGCACAACTTTAAATATAACATTGGGGTCCCCTAGATAGATGCACAGGCCTCTGGAGTTTATACTTTTACTGCAGGAAAGAAGGTTGCATATGCTGGAGTTCTGAGGAGAAGTGCTAACCAGAAGTTGAGGGCCTAAATCAGACTGTTTCACAGTAGATATTCTTCAGTAGCACAGCCTCCTCATTTCCAGCTGGGTATAGACATCATTTATATATAGGAAATGCCCTGAACTGCCCTGCCACATGCCCTTTATTCTGCTTATGCAATCGTGGGGAACATCTTCATCTCAGGTTCCTACTGATTGGCAAATGTAGAAAAGCAGGGGAATATGAGTGGGGTGTTGGGCTCACTGTCATCACATCTTCAGTAGAATGTACCATGATACTACAGTGAAATAGGCACTCTAAAAACTTTTCCAGGAAAAGGATGGATTATATGCATTCTGTAAAACATGGAGCTACATTCTTTTCTGTTGAAGGCCACTTGCGATCTCACATTCTGTTATACTAATTTTCCTTATCATTGTTCCTCCTTCCTGTGAACTGTCTTCATGTATCTATAAAAATTCTTTGATGCTTGATTTATAATATTTGGTCAAATAACTCAGAGCCTCTCTTGAGCTCTGTGTTTTGGGTCCAACTACTGCAGAAGGATCTCTCTTCCTGTGCTCTTTCACAAAGGTGATCTTGGGCACAAAGGTGAGCCATGTAGCCATTTTTGAAATTCTTGCTATTCTCCATGAAATTATTTATATGGAAACTACACTTCTAAGTTCAGTCTTCAGCCTCTGGCCCCAGGAACTCCAGAGTTCACTGGGAAGATAAGTCTTTTATATCAGGGGACATAAATAATAAGATATTTAAGAATCTATATAATAATACCCCATTGCATCTTGTAATCCCAATTGCCTGGCTTCAACATCCCACTCCAGGCACTTGGTCAGGACTTGCCCAGTGAGAATGCAGGTGTTTTAGTAGTAAATGTGAAACGCACCTCACATTCTTACTTTGGGGAGATTATAAATGCAGATTTCCAGGAGTGACATTAACTCCCAAAGTCACGCCAGCCCTCCTTAAATGCAGCCAAATGAGTGAAATTGAAAACTTGTGCTGGATATTTATAATCTAGTTTCTAACAATAGTCTTCTGCAACTAACTCACAGTAAAATATTTTTTTCTTGTCATAGAATCAAGACTCATTACTGAAGTAGAGCTAGAACTCACCTCCTGGTAATAAAAGGACTTCCTGAGGAGGGAACTGAATGGGAGAACATGGTATCGTTCATGCTGGTTACAGGTCTGGGAGGCCTGAAATAAAGCACAGGGTGTGTGGAAAGTTAAAGAGAAGAAGATCTACAGATACAACCTATCCAGTATGTCTTGAGGGGATGGAATATCAAAGTTTTTTCTTACTGAGGATTAATATGAATATTTACATATTCCAGTTAAATTATTTAAGTGTTTTAAATTTATATTTCTTTGAGAAAAGTTTTCAATTAGCAATAGTTGTGCCTTGAATGAACCTCATTGGCTACAATACTGCTACTGCACAAAGCTTACATTTTCTTGAAAATATAGAATCTCAGTTACAGACCAGATTTCTGGACAATCTGAGAATACTTATTTGTGAGCTTTTGAACTCTGGTGTGCATTGAGTCATGCTCTTCAATGTATCAAGGATTTCAAAGAAAGCTTACTTCTACCCCTTCTTAAGGGTGAAGCTCTGAAAACATGCTAATCACAGTATACACATGTCCTTCTGGAAAGAAGAGGATTCCTGAGTCTCTAGAAATGCTTCCTTCTGTGTAGGCCATAATGGCAGTGATCTCTAATACACCTGATTCGGAAGCACATGGGCTGCAAAATCACATCAGGCCTCCCTTTTTCTTGTCTTCAGTGAAGATGCAATGAAGCAGTAGAAGAACTTGGTGTTCCTGTCATTTAACAGTTCCACAGGATAAGGTAGATGGGGTAAGACATTCTATAAACTTCACTTTTTCATTTGGCAGGTGAAAGAAAATAGTGTTCAATATTCCGTAGACCAGTCCTTGGTTGCAACCACCGGTAGCTTTGGTCTGTTTTCCTTGGTCCCATTGTTGCTTCACCTGTCACTCCCTGTCATAGATTAGTACTGAGAGAGCTAAGACCCTTACCCTTTCTCCAGTTTTTAGTGTCATTTTAAGTTCATTGTTACATGTTGAATAGTAAGAGGCAAGAGTTCAGAAGATGGAGGATGAAACACAGAAAATGTTGACTTCACTATAATTTTTCATTTTACAATGTAGAATTTTGTGAAGCTAAATACACTGTTGACAGCAGCCTAAGGGATCATTTTGCGTTGGTCTGATGAGAAGCCAAGTCTGTTTTTTTCAACTTAGGGAATCAGAGCTAAGGTAGGATTTTATAATCAAGAGATTGTGGATAAAATATAGGCTCATTTCTTGCAGAGCATCTAGTGAAGTAGTACTGATGCTCTGTGGGTTTTATAATGCCAGCCACTGTATGCAAACATTTGCTGAAATCTTTTTTATGGTAACTGGTGCCAAACTGTATTCCAGCATTGTGAAAGACACTGTATGTACTGCGTGAGATCAAAACAGCAAGCTGGACATTTCTTCCATTCTAGGTGCTTTAAAACTGAGGTTCTGAAAACAGCTCAGTGTTTTGCATTGCTTATCTAGGATGTGTCTCTGCAGGAGTGAGCAACGTGATGCTAGTTTAAAACTAGTTCTGCATTGAATTGGACCCTTTACCAGAAAGATGCTAATTTGGACAAACGTTATTGTAGGGTTGGGTAGATGGGAGGTGGGCAGCACAGTGCCTGAAGTGGATAAGATGGCATGGTTGACACAACGGAGTTATAAAAATGACCATCTGCTTACTAGAAATTATCCTTTGTGAAACCTTTGCAGGTGCAGAAGAGTTGTTTTTTGGGCTCACTGACATTCACTGGAGAGTTCCCAACCCCCCCCCCCATCACCTAGCAACAGCTCACCCTGGCAGCAGCTACCCCCCCATCAGCTAGCCCAGCAACAAAGGCTAAGACCGTGACTGTTTAGAACCCTACATGTATGGTCAGAGCAAGGAGACCACGTTGAGAGGTTTTCTGCAGTGTTAGCTCTGCTTTTGCCAGTTTATGAATAAGCCTCTGCTCCCTGCTACTGTTGTTTCTGATGTTATCATTCTTTGAGGGCCTGACTTCTGCATTTTCCACTTGGAAGATCTTCGGCTTGAGTCAGCCTTGCCCCACTCTCACATTCCTTGCCAGGCCAAGGGCAAGAACCTGAGGAAAGGGAGCCTGTAACGTTATCTAGAAGGGCAGGCTAGATACGTCAGGGTGTGTGATGGTCAGCCAGGTGAGACACCTTCGCTGCAGCTTTGCAACACGTTAACAGGAAAATGAACTTTTTCTTTTGTCATTTTTTTAAAAAAAACCTTCCAATAATGCTCTATTTCTAGGAAATGAACACATATAGGAGTGTGAAACGCATTTAACTAGTTTGATAAATTGATTTTATTAACTTTGTCATTGCAAAACTAAAATTGAGATTTCTTTTTTTTTTTTGCTTTTAATTGACTTTATTTAATTCTACTCCTGGGTAATATTTAATCTCATAAAATACAAGAAATGTTCCTAAGAATGGTCATTTATGGTAAAGTGGTCCAAAACAAAGATTAAGATAGTTCCATATGAAGTTGTAAAAGAGAAAGAGAAGAATAGTGCATATATGTAAAAGGCCATACCAGAGTAGCATCAAATTTAAAGGGGGGGCTTGTTGAGAACTGCAATGTCACAGGCCTTATTTTTTTTTTGCTATGTTCATTAATTTAGGATTTGTGGATAATAAAACTAATAAATTTTATTAGGAAGACTATGACAACTCAAGATTCTATAATAGATAAAGAACTTGTGTATGCTTGTGCTTTTTTTCTATATCATTAAAATTTAAATTAGATTTATTATATGGTAGCCTCTAGAATCTTTCTAAGTTTTATATTTGAAAAGTGATATCACAATTTTTCATGCAACCTACAAAGTGTTTCAAGAATAAACATATTTCATAAAAAAATCTATTTCTAGTACTTAATGACTCCGAACATGTTTAATCCATATTTACTAATTTGTCTTTTAAAAATCTAATCTTATTTATCAGATTAAATTTATAATTTTATGTACATAAAAATAACCATTTATAAAAAATTGAGATTTCTTAGCAAAGGATTCGCATTTAAAGTTTGCCATAACAATGTTGAGTTGGGGCCTAGGAAAGCGTGACACCGAATGGTCTTTTAGAGAAACTGATGCTCCTGTTCTCCATAAGCAGAGGGCAAGGTGCCTTATCCAAAGATAGCCACAATGGAAATGATAAACATATTTGCTGTGATGAAGAAGAATCAGCTCCACAAGGTGGAGTAAGCCACAGGGGCCTCGTGCAAAGCTTCCTGGATCTTAGCAGAGGACATTTTGAAAAATGAAATCGATATTCTTATAAACTTAGAGTTCAGCTCAAGGTAGAATTAATTTTAAACTACTCTCAGGTTGCTCACTTATTCTGTGTCTCATTACCACATATAAGTTTTTATAAGTACACGGGGACTACTGAACTACTTACCAAGTATCACTTTTGGCAGCAAAAAATTGAAAAGAATAGAGACTGTTAATCATAGCAACATTTACAAGCAATAAATAGCTAAGAACAAATGCCCAAACACCCAAATGTCACCACCTGCTTGTTTCTATTTAAGGAATAAATTCATGACCAGCAGCACCTTTTTACTGTATGCGAATTAAATTCCCTGGCTACAGTGCAGGAGTGGCGTTTTCCGCGTCACATGTTTCATTTCCATATGCGTGTGTCAATATGGGTGTCAGACAACAGCACTCCAACCTGTTAAAGTTCTATTGGTCCAATATCTTTTTGACTGTATCTTAGGCTTCCTGTATGATGTTGTTTTAGTGACAGACTGCCATAGTTGTTATTTTCCAACATTTAAAAATTGGAAGTAGAGACATAGTAATGAAAATATTTTCTAATTTACTCTTTAGGTATTCATCAAGAAAAAGACATTTAAAAAAAATTTCAATTTATACCTATATAGGTTACAGTGACTTTTAAATGTTGAAGATTTGGGTAACCATTTTAGAGAAGTAGTACCATTTTTTAAACGTGTCACAAACACAAAAAAAGTGTTCATCTAAGAGCACCATATGATGTTCAGCATCAAATTCCACGTACACGGGGGTTTATAACACTAAACATATCTCAGCATTGCATGGAACATGTCATTATTCTTTATACAGACAGTTGCATCACGTTATTTTTTTCTATATAGCATTTTTGAAGAATTTGCACTAATTTGCGAAAACGTCACACCTTTGCATAGTAATGAGCGTAATGCGTGAGTCTGCACTGTAAGTCTCCACAGCCCAAGCTCGAGTCGCCCAAAACACGGCGGAATGTTCCCATGGACACTGCTGATGCTCACAGCCCCCGCACTGCTCCTGTCTTGCCTTTGTGTATGAGCTTCTGTATGTGTGCATATGATGCACATTAGGAGATTTTGGGCAGGCCAAATAGCTCAGCGCATTAAAGCTCCTGCTTAGGCAGACGCAGGGGCCCTGCCATGCCGGCCCCACCTCCAGGGCACTCTGAGTCGGCATTGAGACTGGGCGTGGTGGGGTGCACCTGTAACCCCAGCTCTTGGGAGGCTGAACACAGGCGGGTCACCATGAGTCCGATCTAGGCAGTGAGACTCTGTAGACTCTGTCCTAAAACACACACACACACACACACACACACACACACACACACGAAAAAAGGGTATTTTGAAGGCCTCCATGAACATGTGCTCAAGGAACAATAAAGATATGACTTACACCATAGTTAACAAATTGATTTTATTATTACTGTTATTTGG
Organism: Octodon degus; assembly: GCF_000260255.1. Lineage (NCBI taxonomy): Eukaryota > Metazoa > Chordata > Mammalia > Rodentia > Octodontidae > Octodon > Octodon degus. The sequence continues at coordinate 10,772,942 of NW_004524579.1, read as the reverse complement.
GAAAGCACAAGAGCAGATGCTTGAGGATGGTCTTTGCTAGAGACTCAAAAATGAAGTTTCGTATTATATATTTTCGTACGATACAATTGCTTTAGACTTGTATGCTTAAGCCATAGTTCAGAGTAATAACTCAATACTGAATATGGCTGGGAGTATCAGCGTGTTTCATTCCTTCAAGTGTTCATCTTTACTTATTTCCCATTGTACAGCACTCTATAAAAGTGATGGAGTGGCTTACGATAAAAGGACATGATATTGATGCCAATATTCTTGACAAATGCATAAAAATACATGCATGTGCATTTGGAAGAAGTCTGCATATCCTTTAACTAAAAGTCCACGTTCATTATAGCAGATCAAGAAGGTATGTGTAAAAAGATTAAAGCATATGCTATTTATTTAAACATTTAAAGTCTTTACATGTTTAGGATAATTCAGAATAGCTAGATCAGCAGCATAGTTTAAAACAAGTCTTAGGATACCTCCTGAAAGACATGCAGAACTATTTAATATAATAGCATTTGGCTAAAAAGTAGGTATAGGAAATTTTTGTATAGCTAAAAATAGAAAAAAAATGTGTTAGAATATAGGTTGGACATTCTGCATTCAGAATTTCTTGTGTGTTGATTTAATAATTTTGTATCTTGTACATTTGTATTTTAAAGTTAAGACATTAATCCTGTGAAAGTATTATCAGTGAGAACAGACCTGTATTTTGATTAAAAACCTATTTTGGAAATCTGGTTAAATACATACATATTTTCTCAGAAAAAGGTATGTCTTATACAGAACTTTGATAGAATCATGAAATTTCTTGTTGGACCCCAAACACAGAGCCTGTTTCAGGTTCTGGAGCCATGGCTCAGAGGCAAGCACTTGTTCTGCATGCATGAGTCCTAAGGTGCAGACTCAGCCCCTCCGATGAAACCAGACTAGAACAAATCAATCCTCCTAAACAGCCTATTACCTCAAGATTGCCTTCACTCAGCTCAGGGAACAACAGATTAGGTCATTTGCTCCCATAAATTAAAGTTTTAAAAATTGTACTGAGCTAAATCACACACACACACACACACACACACACACACACACACCCCACACCCTCATCAATCTTGAGCACCTACTATGTACAAAGCCCTGGCCTAGGCTATACTGTGAAGTGACTGAATCCACCAGGTCTCACTTCCCCATCTCTTTCTAGAGTGGCCAACAGCACTCCTATCCCATTCTCCGGCACACTCTTAGCATCAGCCTGCCCCCTTCTGCACTCTCCCACTCTCACCTCTTAGGGGGCTGGTAGAAGTGACTTGGGCAAAATGCACAGAGCACATCCTTGCTTTCACTTCAGTTCATTCCCTCACTAGCCACTTGGTGATGGTCTCTCACTGGCTCCGTGAAGCGACACTGAGACTAACATGAACAACCCTGATGGAGGAGATTTTGGAGTGCTTGACTCCTTAAGACTCTCCCGAGATTTATTTACTCCTGGTTTATTTCTAGGAGCATAATTTCCAAAATACATAATCCACATTCTAGAGAGCTTGTTTACATCGATGTTCTTAACATCATTCTGCCTGAGAAACAGGAGCCTCAATTCGGTGTGTGCTGCTGGGGTCAGTGATTCTTCAAATATCAGTGAGGAACAAAGAGCACAAAGCACTGTGGGATTTATGTGCATCTCATAGTGGGGCTGCAGTAGGAATGATTTGATGATATTTGGCCTAGACCCCTCAGACAAAAGGGTTACCGCTTTCATAAGCGGTTCCAGTCCTAAGAGTGGGAGGTACAGCAGTCTACCTGTTGATGTCAACCTGCAAACATAGGCCTTTCTGTATAGTTGGTCCCACTGAACTATGGGAAAAGTAGTCCATACGGAGGAGGAACCATGTATTTCCAAGGCTTCTGGAAGAAACCTGTGACTGTATCACTCAACATCATAGATGCAGGTAACACACTTCTCTTTTCTTCTGAGATCATTTTCGCACCAAAGGAGTGGCACTTTCTTTTTACTCAGCTTCCTACTATCTTGGTTTCTCTGGTTTGAGTTGTTTTGGAGAATTAGTCTCTTTTATCCTAATGAATTTTCCTACCTGTTCTTATCTTTAACTTTCCCATGGCTAGACCATAGATTTTTCTGTATGTTGGGATAAACCAAAACCAAAATCAGAATCAAAACAAAGCAATTTCTAGGTTTATGAATATTCAATTTGGGACTCAAAGCATATATGAGATGAAGGTAAATTACGCCTGAATTTTTAAAAATCACGATCGTGCCATGTGCGGTGTACCCAGGCGTACAAACTTCACTAACATTCGTATTTTATCACACAGCATCTGCGATACTTCCTGCCTCTTGGTAAAGTATGTTAGCATCGCTCACCTGTGTAGCCAGGCGAAGCTACATACAGCTGAACGAAAAACATGTAATAGCATTACTTTGATTGTTTTTTAAAATAAAATTTAAAACTCAGTGTTTAATGACTGATATAAAACAGGCTCTGTAAGCCTCTCGACTGCTTCTGTGAAGAAATCAAGATGCCCCTTCGCAGGTGGCCTGGAGACACTCACACGATGTGGGCCAGGTTGAGTGGCTTCTCAGGCTGGTCGGGGAACATAGGGTGCAAAGGCTCCCTGCTGGACGCACAGCTCAGAGACTTGCTTAGAGCATTGGTTAGCTTCTTCGCAGGTGATTTCTGGAAAAGAGAAGGTTACAAGCTATAGCATCTTTGATGTAATGATTTATTAGCTGATTTGTTTTTTAAAATAACCATTCATCCATTATTTCATTCATCCAAGAAATACTTTTTAAATCACCTACTCTAGGTCAGGAAGTTTGCTGGAAGCTGGGAATGGAGTGCTGGAACAAGCCACCAAGGTACCCACCTCCTGCTGCTCAGAGACAGCAGGTGCTTTGATAAATTGAAGCAGTCGCTGTTCTCGGGACACCTGAGGGCCACTTACTAGGCCTCCAGGAGATCTGACAAAAGCTCAGGGGACTAATCTGGTTGTAAAGATCCTCATATAAAATGTCAAGGACAACACCTTCATCTTGTAGGCAATGAGGGACAATGAAGACTTTCAGCCACCAGAGTTACAGGAAGACATCTGATCCAGAAGGACTGCTCCTGCCTAGGAAAAAAGGGCAGCTTAGGGGACAGCAGGATTGAAAGGAAGGAGGTGAGTAGAAAGTCTTGCAGGAAATTAAGTGAAGGGTGATTCTACCTGGCCCAACACATTTGATAAGAAGTAAAACAAAAACTTCAATCTGCGTCTTTCAAATTTAAAATACGTGTTCTTTCTAGAACGCCACACTACCTCTTTTTCATTTGGACTAGTGGCATGTTTATCCTAATATGGTACCATCCAAAGTATAAAAGTATAATAAATATAACACAAAGTATTATATTTAGTTAATAAGTACCTAACAAAATTTTCCCTTTCCATAAGGAGCCATTTATAATTTTGTCTCTTTCTTTTATACCTCTTCCTTTTTTTTTAATAATTAGCAATGCCATAATGAAGTGACTATTGTCTTCATTATTTAAAAGCTAATTAACAGGAGCATTGTTCATAAAATTCCACACTTAATACTGACTTTGAAAGACAGTGTCCTTCCATACAATGTCGCAGTTCTCAGTCCCCAAGAACGAGGGTTCCTGTGTGGCTTTAGTCCTTACATAAAACAGCTAAAAATGATAAGCCTTTAAGCACCAAGCCTGCAACATCTGGGACAGAAGTTTGAAAACTGGTAATAGCTTGACAATAAAAAACAGAAAGTGCTTGCTCCCGTCTTCTGTATTAAATTGTACTTCATGACTCATGTGAGGGGGTCAGTGACAATGTACTCAGGATACTGTGCCTTCGTGAACTGTTATTTTGTGTCAGTGATGAATTATTAATAGTCACCCCAGACTGTAGCTCCCCATTAGAGTTCCCTGCATGCTAGTTGCCCATTATACTTTCCCATAATGATTGCTAGAATGTTCTGACTTAAGGTGCAAATTATGAAGACTTCCTTTTTTTTTAAAAAAAAAAAACAATAAGTTACTCTTTTAGAAGAGCCTACAGATTGCATTAAATTATAAATATAGAATATTTAAAGAATTCAATAAATATTGAATTTAAACTTGGAAGACTTTTGTTTTTTCCTGTCATAGAACTAGCTCAAGAGGCACTCAAAAGGTTGATGGTATATCTCATGAGAAATATATTTTTAGAACGATACTTGAACATTGCATGAGATCAGTAGTACTAAAGCTGATCTTTGACTTAAAGATAGAGGTTAGAAAATTGCAAACCATTCATAAAGGAAGCCCTCTGGGAAGGCTTTTTCTAATCCTAGGGCTATGTGCTCCTGAAAACACACTTATCACACAGGCAATCACGTATCACCTTTACCAAGCTGGCCAATCACGCTATTCATGCAAAGAGGGTTTGCTAATGTAACCATAGTCTCTCCACCCCACCTTCTCCCCCCAAAGTAAAATGGAAACAGTGTTAGTAATCTTGCACTGTGATATGTCTTTCCTTAGTGCTCAAGGTTCTAGGAAAGATGACTATGTTTTTCAGCAATTTCCATAAAAGCAAAACAAAATTTGGAGAAATCTTTAACTTACTGTGAAAATAAAACTACGTTCCAGGAGATGCTTGCTGTTTAGTTGTCATTTAAGTCAGTACTGAATTGTCTCTATTCAAGAAGTAATATAGTTGGAAGCTTCCTGTATTTTAAGTCTTAAGAAGGTATACTTGGTTCAGATAGAACAAGTAAGAGATTCCAGTAACAGAGAGAGGGCAGGGCAGGGACAGAGACTGCCAGCGCTGGAGGAGAATTTAAGTCTGCTGCTTAATTCTATAATCATCCTTGATGGTCTCTCATTCTGGGCCACTCTCCAACTGCAAGTGTTACCCAGGCCTTGCCTTACCCATGACGTATACTCTTTCATTTGGTGCTGGTTGCTATGGGAGCCACCCGCGTGTCCCCTCCAGAAGCAGTCTTGACAGAGCTGGTAATTGTGACACTGCTGGCACCGGTAGCGAAATCCCATCATACTCTCACTGTGGCAGTAGGAACACTCAACCGGATGGAAGACTAAGGGGGAAGTAAACGAAGAAGAAACAGGAACATGACTGTGTGGACCAGAATAAAGAAAAGCCCAGCTTCAACAAAACTGCGTTTTCTGCTGTGTACCATCATTTCAGACACAAGGCAATCTTGCTCAGAGAAGCATTAAGTGTACTGCTGGAGTCTCACTACCCTTTTCAAGCACGTGTGTGGGGCTGGAGGAAATGGGACAGACTATCGTGTCCTAATAATGACACGAGTCTGCAACGCCATTGGCTCATCTCGCCCATGTCTTGCGGAATATAAATTACCCAAATGACTTTGCCTTTCCCCCAGACTGCTCTGTGTCTTGGAGACCAGCGCAGCTCACTGGGGACTCCGAAGTACACGATGAACATAGTTAACCATTTACAGGGTTGAGAGCAAATACTAAATAATTGGAAAATGACAGAAGACAAACAAGAGGACATGGGGGGGGGAGCAAACAGGACAACTGGACCAGACAATTGAGTTACTTTTAAGATAATGATTGGCTTAATCAGTGATACTGTCATCATCTAACTGATAATTTTCTGAGGCAGGTGGATAGGGCCCAAGAGAAGGGTCAGTTACTTGAATATAGTCCTTACTCAGTTCAATAAATACCCTTTGGGCAGGAAATTAGAATTACAAAGTAGACAAGGTAAAGTATACAAAATTCGAAACTAATAGCTGATCAAATACAAATAATTCTCTACATGTTACAACTAAAGATACTAAATAACAGCCGGAAGACAAATTCTTGACTTTGATAATGGTATTCTCTGACTAACAAGCCAGAAAAAATAGAATAAGTAAAGGCAAGAAAACAAAGTACATAGAGATATAGCCCGCTCTGGGTGCACAGTCTTCTAAATAAACTTGCTAAGTTCTCTTTTCCAGCACCTGGGGAAAACAGAGTGGTACCTGAGTCTAGTGTAACTATTTTTGGACAAATGCCCAACAAATTGACCTCGTGAAGTAGGAAGCACTGAGAGAGTGGGAATTAAATTCCAGCATTGTGACTGAAAAAGACTAGTTCAGGGACTGAAAAAAACCAGACCAGACCAAACCAAACCAAATCCCTCAGCTACAACATAATATGGACCTTGTTTTCTCTTTGCTTCTTTTTCTTTCTTTCTTTTTTTTTTTGTGGGGGACCCGGGTATTGAACTCAGGCCCTTGCGCTTGCCAGGCAAGTGCTTATTCTACTGAGCCATCTCCCCGGCCCCCACTATTTGCTTCTATATAAATAAGATGCATGAAAACATCTGTGATTGTTATTCATTGCAAAAAACCTAGTAAGTTAACTCTTTAAATTTTATCTATGACAAAACAGGATAAATTTATGGCTTTCAACTAAAAGAGATTATAAAGGCAGTTGCTAAAACTTCTGAATGAAAATTTAAAATGAAGTCAACTTTAGCCTCCAAATATGTGAAATAAATATGTAGACATTCAGATTCCAGTAAGACACATGGGATGCACCACATTCTATCTAAATGAAGAAATTTTAGAGTTCAATTAACCAATAAGTAAAAGAATAAGTAACTACTAGAGGCACTGAATTATTCTATGATTAAACTTCTTTGGCTCTTGTCCTAAATTGTACTTTATATTTAAATCTCGATATGCCAAGAGTAAATACTTTTATCCTAGAAATATTTGATTAAAAGTATGTAATCTCACCTTTAACAGAAGTACAACTCTTGAAAGCTTACAATTTGGAGCATGTGTCTAAAGATGAGCAGGGTGCCCTCATTTAATGTTGTTGCTGTCCCTCCCATCTGTCCCTCACTGATTTCCGTGGAAGAAATAGTACAACTCATATCAGCATAAAAATTCAAATTTTAACTTCACTTGAAAGTGTCATGTTCTTATTGAGTTTTTTTTTTTTTTTTTTTTTCTGTTATAAATCTGGGACTCAGAGCTGCACCAGGAGATTTAATAAGTGTTTAGAAGTGCAGTGATCTTAAAGGATTTTTGGCCATAGAGATGGGTTAGTTCTACTCAAAACAAAACCCAGAACCACTCTATGGACATCTCTTAAAGCACTGCCATGTGACGAATAACTGTAGAGTTCATGATGCTACTTCAATCATATAATAAACTGCTTCGCACAATAGTAACTACTCACCATTTTCAACATTCGCTAGTCGATGCAGGAGAGGCAGCCAGACCAGACACTGTGGGGGAGGATCGGACATGAGTGTATCCAGGAAACCATTTAATGTTACTTTCTTCTGCATCAAAAAAAAAAATCACAGAAGTTTAAGACGAAGAATAATCTTAACTAGCAAGTATCTTTCGAGGCTGAACATATAACCATACAATTAACTTCTAATAGATGAAGAAATGGAACTTTCCAAATTTGTTATTAATGTAGCTCAGAACTGAAAGTGCTGATTGATTTCTGTGCCTAAACCTACATGAGACGAGGGTATTTCCACTGAGACAGCAATAGCATAAGCAGGGGCAGGACGGTTCTGAGAGCATTACTTTCATGGATGAGCTAAGGGGGAGAATTGAAAGTCTTCACAGAATTTATGACCAGATTCCCTTTCAAGTTGACATCAATATTACTATTAAATATAGTATGTAAAATATAGATGATGAGATAATATTTTTAAGAAGAGGGCAGGATTTATGTGTCTAAAACAATATTGTCTTTCAAAGCTATCACTTGGGATGACTTGGACTTCTTCCAATGAAGTATTTCAGACACTTTTGGAATTTTACTCTTTAAACTGCTATGATAAAAATGATAAGACCAAAATAAATTGCTCTATTACTTTTTATATTTTTATGTTATTTCATTTTGTATTTTAAATGATCTTTTCCATCTTTATCATTCACTACTTTGGCTAAAAATCACCCCTGGATATTTCCAAAAATATCATTATGAAGAAATTGTAGACAGAAATTTCTCTTCTGTCTGTTTTTTGCAACAAGGGCTTGCTATGTAGTTCAGGGTGGTCCTGAATGCACTATGTGGTCTAGCCTGGCCTTGAACTCACAGCAGTCTTCCTGCCTCAGCTTCCGAATGCTGGGATTTCACGTGTGTGCCACCACTTTTGGCCAGAAATGTCTTATTATTAAGGATATTTGAATCTGATATAATGGGACAGTCCAGAGGATATTGAAAGGGGAGTTTTTAACATGGGCAGATAACTATAATTCTCTTTCAGTTAGCAAAAGCCAGGACTAGAAAAACAAATACTACATGTTCTCATATAGAGCTGAAATAGTTGATTTCAGAGAAGAAAAATGATGAAAAAGGGTCATCACAGGCTGGGAAAAGGAGGGAAGAAGAAGCAAAGGGAGGACTGATAATGGGTACCATCTTATGGTTAGATAGGCAGAAGGAGCAACTTTGAAGAGAAATTACTGAAAGAAGAGAATGCATTAGCTGGGGTCAGAGGCTTGGAGTATATATGTGTGCTCATGGGGCACAGGGAGGGTGTAAGGCCTCTGGGCAAGATGACAACATAGAGCCACACTTATCACACAACCCAGGTCCCTTTATTAATTATATAGATATTCTTGTAAGTCTTCCTAAATTCATGATTCAAATGGATGCCTGAAGCAGTTTTATGTTTTTTTTTTTTTTTTTTTTTTTTGTGGACCTGGGGATTGAATTTAGGCTCTGGCACTTGCCCGGGAAGTGCTTATTTCACTGAACCATCTCCCCAGCCCCCTTTTAACAATTTTTAAAAAAAATTTATGAATTTGATACAGGGTCTCTCTATGCAGCTCTGAGCTGTCGCGATTCTCCTGTTTTAGCTTCCCTAGCCCTAGACACTTTTGGAATTTTACTCTTTAAACTGCTATGATAAAAATGATAAGACAAAAATAAATTGCTCTACTACTTTTTATATTTTTATGTTATTTCATTTTATATTTTAAATGATCTTTTCCATCTTCATCATTCACTTCTTTGGCTAAAAATCACCCCTGGGTATTTCACCCCTGGGATTACAGGTGTGCACTACCATGCCCAGTTTTAGTGACCAGCTTGGTGGGCCCAAGGCAGGTCTGGCACAGCATGTTGTTCTGGGAATCGAACCTGAGTCCTTGCACTTACCAGGCAAGTGCTTAGACAGCTGAGCTTCCTCTGAGGCCCATGAAGCAGTTTTGATCTCTTAGACATCCAACTAAACAGACTGATATTTATTAGCTGGACAACCAAGGTGGTTTTCCAGAGGTTGCTATGAACTAATTGTTCTAGCCATTATTTTTTTTTGTTTTATTTGCACTGACTTCATATTTACGGGATCCTTTTAGAGGGCACAAATGATAGTCTGGATTTTTAAAAGATTGTAAACAACCTTCAGAAGATTGTAAGCAAACCTACTTAGGAGCTTGCAGTTCCTTCTACGTGACCAGATGGGGACAACTGGAGAGACCTCAAAACCAAGCAGCTTCCTTTATGCCAGGCCAAGTTTACTGCCCTAAATGTGTCACTGCATGGCAGACGTAGTTGTGTTTGCCATGCTTCGGGCCATCCAGGTTGCGCTGCGGTGACTCCTTTCTTCTCTCCTTTGCTGGCATTGCCAAACCATGGTATTGGGTCAGATATGTGTCCCATGGGGCTGAGTGATGGCTCAGTCCTTTTGATAGTGCAGTGATGATAATAATAATGATGCTGAGGTTGTAAGGATGAAATTGCATGATGAAGATAAAGAAAATTAGCATGGTGCCTGCCCATGGCCAGTGAGCACTAGCCATGATCTAGGTGTGTTGAGCGAGTGACGGGCACAAAGGCCACTTATCGGAGGCTAGAGATGCCCTCCAGGGTACCGTTGGGTAGGAGAGCTGACTGCGCATCTGTGGCTGGGAATGGCACACAGAACAAGAGCAGGAGTTCTGAGAGGCATTTCCTCCAAATGTTACCTGTTGGGAGAAACAGGATCTAGCTGACTGCTCTGTGTAACCAAACGAAGGACCTTCGAAAACTGCCGTGGGTAGTTTGAGAACTTCCCGAAGGAACTGGTCATATCGTCCATAAACCATCACTCCGCTGGAGTCAGAAATCATCGAGAAAATATCTGATGAGAAGGAAAGGATGAAGATATTTATTCATCACTACTATTCTCTACTATTTTAGGTCAACACAGCTGCTACTAAGGACAAAGACTGTGGCAGAATAAGTGTATTATTTTTATGAAAGATTGTAAAGACTAAGTTTTAGACTTAAATATTCCTGGATGGTGTTTTCTCTGGTGTCTTCTCACCGGTGATTCTGGCACATAACAAAAACTGGTCCTCTGGGTAAAATTATCATATTTTGAGAGAGCAGAAAATGTCACATTTTTATTCTGAGGTCAATGAAGAATGCACGTAGCCCTCCACATTTTTATACATGAGAGGGATGCTGATGTCATTTGAGTCACCCAAGGAGGGCTGGGGGTGCGTGGCTACCTGTGTAGCTCTTGTCCATCTCTATCATCACCAAAACAATTAGGTTTTGGTTTAAGATATGTGAAAGATGAAAGTACTGCAAGGATAAAGATGTATCAAAAACACCATTAACTTCCCACAGAAGCAGAAAACTTAGGACAAATCACTGTTCTGGGTGAAAGGCATTTGATTTATGGGAAGGGTCTTTTGACTCATGTGGCAAAGAGGAAACCTGGCCTTGTGGATCATCAGTGGGGAAGGTGGGTGCCTTGGAGGAGTCTCCAGTGCTCTCTGGTTTCACTGGACCTCTGATCTTGAGTTTCTGCTACTCTGTGCATCTAATGAACATTAATGGAAAAATTTTCTAAGCTATGTTGTAATTCCTCTTTGGAAATCGCTGTCAGAAAAGCTTGCTGTTAATTTATCCCCATGTTAGCCATATTGTTACTGGGCAAAAGGAACCTCTGGGACAAACTCTTGTAAATTTGATGTACTCCATTCATACATTTTAAATTCAATTTTCTCAGGTCAAGATGTAATTTGAGAACATTGCATTTATACTGCAACCAAATGTTAGGAACATATTATAGTTTTTCACTGGATTATGTTTTGAGGTTGTAAATTAACTATTATTTTCTTAAATATACCCATTGTGAAGGGTTTATAACCTGCATCAGATAGTTTATTAATTATAAGACTACAGAGATTCTAGGGTTAATATCCAAAATCTATAAGGAATTCAAACAACTGTATAACAGGAAAACAAATAACTTGCTTAAAAATGGGAAAAAGATACACATAGCCACTTCCCAAAAGAAATCATACAAATGAATAATAGATAATGAAAAACACATAATATTACTACTCATCAGTGAAATGCAAATCAGAGCCACAATTACGTATTATCTCACTCCTGTAAGAATGGCTGTTATAAAAAACATTAGCAAATGTTGGAGAAAATTTGGAGAAAACAAATCCTCACTGTTGGTGGGAATGTCTCATTATGGAAAACATTGTGGAGGTAACACACAGATTAAACATAGAGCCAGCATTCTCATTGCTGGGTCTACATCCAAAGGAAATGAAATTAGTATGTTGAGGAGTTATCTGCACTTCTGTGGGTCACAGTACTGTTTGCAGTAGTGAAGAAATGTAATCAACCTAAGCATCTGCCAACAGATGAATGGATAAAGAAACTACGATACATACCATAATAAGAAGCATACCCTGCCATTTACAGCAGCATGGGTGAACCTGGAGGACATTATGCTTAGTGAAATGAGGCAGGCATAGAAAAACTAAACATGGCACCGTCACACTCCTATGTGATGTATGAAAACGTTGATCTCATAGCAGTCGAGAGGAGAATGGCAGTTCTGTAGCCTGGAGGAGGGTGGTGGCGGCATGAGGCAAAGGAGGTTGGGTAGATCTTGGTCAGAAGACAAATAACTACAGCTGGATAAGAGGAAAATGTCCAAGAGATCTGCTGTGTGGCATGGCAATTGTAGTTGATGACAACATAGTGCATTTTCAAGAACAGCAAAAGAGAATAGAGGCTAAGAGTTCTCACTGTGGATTATCCAAGTAACTATGTGAAATATTTTTGAAACAACAGAACAGATAATTGAGGAATTATTTAAACTTCCTTATACTT
>NW_004524579.1:10759624-10760678 GCF_000260255.1 Octodon degus | reverse complement strand
TTCTTCTTCTTCTTCTTCTTCTTCTTCTTCTTCTTCTTCGGCAGAACCGGGGATTGAACTCAGGCCCTTGTGCTTGCCAAGGAAGCACTTATTCTACTGAGCCATCTCCCCGGCCCCATATTTCTTCTTTTCAAGAGAGAATTTTTTTATCTTTTTCTTGTCTATGACTTATACTTTGAGTAACATTTTGCACAATCCTCTAAAATAATAATACATATTATTTTAATTCTTTTAATTCTCTAATTATTTTCTTTTTAAATTTTGTTTCTCTTTTTTCTGTATTTTAGGGAAGGGTCTACAGGGTGTTCAAGGCTCACTATTAGATCATACTCATAGTGATTCTCCTGTTTACAGTCTCCCAAGTGCTGGGATTACAGGCGCGCACCACCACGCCCAGTCTCAATTGCCTTCTCAGCATGCCTTGGGGATGGGGCCGGCAAAGCAGGCCCGGGAATCAAATCCCTGGTCCCTGGGCCTATTTGCAGGTGCTTTAATCTGCTGAGCTATTTGGCTAGCCCTGAAATTTTGTTTCTTTAATAGAAGAGTGCCTTTATATTTTCTTCATTAATATCTACTTGTATTACATTAAGATGAAGTTAAAAAAAATTAAAAAGAAAAGCTTATGTACTACAACATAAATGCATATGTTAATTAGATAAATTTGCCCATTTTGCACTGTATTTATACATCAAAACATGTTGTACACAATAAATGCATCAAATGTTTGTGCATTTAAAAAAAGAAATTATATTTGAATAAAAACATTGATGTTCTCATCCACTTTCAAAATGTTATTTCCTTATGGCATTTTATCTCATGTTCCATTTTATAATTAGTCAAAAATAAAAGAAGCTGCCAATAGCAAAAACTATTGTGTAACTCCAAAATCAGAAGCTGAAAACTTCCAACCAAAGGGACAACCAGCAACTTAGGAAAAGTAAACAGACTTTCTCATGAGAGCGGCTGCCGTGCTGGCAGGCCATCTCAGGGCCATCTCAGGGTCACCCAGATTGTCTTCTAGGCTCCTATTGTTCCTATTTTTTTTTTTTTTTTT
>NW_004524579.1:10742196-10759524 GCF_000260255.1 Octodon degus | reverse complement strand
TTTAGAGAAGGGTCTACAGAGTGTTCAGGGTTTCACAACTAGACTGGACTCACAGTGATTCTCCTGTTTACAGCCTCCCAAGAGCTGGGATTATAGGAATGTGCCACCACACTCAGTCTCATATGCAGTCTCAGCACACCCCGGGGGTGGGGCCACCATGGCAGGCCCGGGGTTCGAACCCTTGGCCCCTGTGCCTGCTTGCAGGTGCTTTAATCCACTGAGCTATTTGGCCGGCCCTCAGGGTGCACTTTGTAAAGTAGCCTTTCTGTCACCCTCTGAAGAATTTAGACAACTCTGACTGGAGAGGAAAAATAGGGAGCACCACTAGTGAGCTTTCACATGTTTGAAAGCAATATTGATCCATCTATGTTGATGAAGATGTGCTACAAAGAGCCAGCTTGGGCTAGACTGCTGTGATGAATGGGAAGTCGCTGTGAAGGGCCACACAGGCCTCGAAGAAGAGATGCGTGGACTCTGGAGTGCCTAACGAAATGCGCTTGCAGCTTATTTCGGGCTCTAGGTAACACGATGATCACGATGGCAAGTGTGCACACCCATTTACACATATGAGTGGCTATTTCAAGGATTGAATTATTTAATAGAAGTACTTAATCCTTGTAAAACACATAGAATGACAGTTTGTACATAAGACACCATATTAATTTCATATTGCCTTATTTTTGCATGAACTTCAGACATTTAGGCTTTGCCTCCTCAATGATGTCTTACAAAAAGTCAGACAAACTCTGAACCACTTTTGCACTTCCTACAGCATCATACAAGTCTGGATATTTTATTTATTTTAATTTTTAAAAAATATTTTTATTTGGTACAAGGTCTCACTAAGCAGCTCGGACTCGTAGTGATCCTCCTGTCTCAGCCTCCCCAGTTGGCATTATAGATGTGCTCCACCATGTCCAGCTTTGGCTGCTGGTACAACAGCACAGCATGAGGTACTTGGGATGGAACCCAGGTCCTTGTGTTTGCCAGGTGGGTGTGTGGACTGCCAAGCTATCTCTCCAGCTGAAGTATGGCTATTTTAGAAGAATTTACATTTACTGATTCTTTGAATTAAAAGCAACCTGGCACATACTAAATGTGTGAAACTGTGGTCAGCAGTGAATATATTGCAAAGTTAGGATGTAATTCTTGCCCTCTGGGCAATACAGTGGCAGAGAAGTGCTTGCTGGGTACATGAGAGGATACCAAAGAATTTACATCATGGTGTAGATGCTAGAATAAGTGGGTGGGGTGGGGAAGAAGCTCTGAGAGAGGCTTGCAGAGGGGGAAGTGAGTCAAAGCCATGTAGAAAGGCCACTGATGGGCCAGGCAGGCACAGGGGAGGGGAGAGGGTGCAGGGAAGCAGGCCCAGAACCACAGCACCAGCATGGAGAGAAGAGAAAGCACAGCACACTCAAGGATCTGTAATTAAGCCCCTGGGCAGGAGCTGGGGTGCATTCAAGGCATGGTAAGGGGTGAGGCTGACATAGGAAGGGCTTTGCAAGCTCTGCTCAGAGTCTTTGGACTATGTCTCGAGTGTGCTGAGGTAGTTCCTAGAGAATCTAAAGTAGGCCAGGGTGTTAGAAACCCTGCCCTAGAAGTAGACTCCATAAATACAGACATTTGCCATAATGCAAGTCTTTTGAGCTAGAGAAAACAAGTTCTTCTTAACTTAAGAACTTATATAGAACAGTACGAGATATTCCAAGCTTACAGTAGTGGACTTGGAATTTCTTATGATTCTTAGGACTGTTAAGGAGCCCCAAGGCAGAAGTATAAACAGGTGATCCAATCCCTGAAGACAGTAGTTTCTTATCTGATGGAGGACAACTGAACAGAACAGCGGTGTGCTAGTCAGTCTGCTCAGGTGGCCGGGCGTACCTCCTCTCCTATTTTGGGTCAGTGATGGTCTTCAGAATTGTATCGCCAACACCGAATACCAGCTGATGGGGGCCTTGAGTATTAGAAACTGTGATGTGAATGGTGTTGACTTAATTTTTTATATATTTTAAACAATGAAAAACTCAGCTCTAATTTTCTACTGTTCCACCTGCTTTTTTAAAAATTTATAATTTACTCTCAGCCCATTATTCTTGCTCTGAGCTCTTCAACCAAAAGGGGCAGGTGGGAACAAACCAAACCTCCTTCATCCCTGTACACAAAAAGATAAACTGCCAAGTGAGCACAGTTGGCATACTGGCTTGAAGTGAATTAGAAAAATTTATGGAAGGGAAAAGAAAACCTAAATATTCTAGGTCCTTTGACTGTACTCTTTTTTAATTATAAAAGTAATGTAGGAAACCATAACCTTGTCTACTTTTTGTTGAAATGACAGCCAGTAATAGAAGACCATAGAAAATACCCGTAACTTCAATTACCAAGAGTCAGTCATTGATGTCTATGGGAATATTTGAACACAATTGCTCATCCAGCCAGTAATTATCATTGGAACTAGAAATACTGGTGACTAAGGATAATCATTTTTGACTGATTAACATTTGGAGAGATTCTTCTAATCAAATTGCTTCCGGCATAATTGTTTTTTGTCAAATTGCTTCAGATACATAAGTTACTTGGAATCCAATGAAGCTCTTTCTTTACCACTGTCAGTATGAATAGCGCTTCCTCAGTCAGAGAACTAGGGACACAAGAGACTACGATTCAGATCGACTGCTCTTAGGTAGAGGAGCATGATACATCGTGGTCACACCACCTGCTCTGCTACAGAATTTGTGACATGGTGGTGCTGGTTTCTACTGCCTGGGGAACTTCTTCTGTCTCCAGTGGAATCCATGGTTGGTTGCTTCCAGTGCTGTACTGAGGAGCTCCGACTTGGCTGCTGACAGCACGCCTACTCTGCAGACTGACTATACTTCTTGGAGGGTCACAAGTGGGGTTGGGGAGAAGACAGCATAGCAGGTACCCTGTTTTCTCTGACTTCTGGCACTTGTCATGGTTCTCATGACTGGTAAAGATCTGTTCAAATATAGCCTGACCTTGGTAATTGCTGAATTTATTGGTCCCAAATATTTTTCTCAGCTAAGAGAAAAGAGTGGGCTGTCCTAGCCCAACAGGTGAAATGATTGCCACACGATTGTAATGTCTGTCAGGCCTTTCCTCTCATAGTCACTGGGTTAATGATTGGCCTGAGATGCCACCCTGGACGATGACACTTGAAGGCTGGGGTTACAGGAGATGCCTGAAACTGCCAAACTCCCTTTTCCTCTGGAAAAAGATGGCATCTGACACAGAAAAGCAGAGGGGAAACACGAGAAGACTTGGGTTCTTGGGGGCACACGATTAATGTGGAACATTTGAAGGCTAGAGTTCTGAAGTTTAGAAAGTTGTTTTTATCCATTTTCCTCAAGCACTGAGTCCAATTTTATCGAGGTACAATTAATATAGTAATGGACTCTCCACCAAGCACTGAGACAGATAATTTTCATTGTCTAGGTTCATCGGGGTATACGCAGACTAACCTAACCCTCAAGAGGTCGGGCTGGAAGTCGCTGCATTCAGCTGCGCTTCACTCTCCCCAGAAGAAAGGCTTTGGGAATGAGGGGGCCCAGGTGGTCACCTGGGGTTTTGTGTTGTGTTTCCATTTACTTATTTACTGAATCCACAAGAAAACTCTTCCTGGAAGAGCATCTGGGGAAGTTCCAAAGAAGCAAAGTGTTCTGTTCCTTGCTTCATTCTGTTTCTTGGCACGCAAGAAACAAAAGGTGCGCTCTGAAGCCAGCAGGAAAGACTTACGGAAGCCTGGTGTGGTGGTGCTCACCTGTAATCGAAGCACCCTGGAAGCTGAGGCAGTCAGAGCAATGGGAGTTCAAGGCCAGCCTGGGCTATAAAGTGAATTCCCCGCCAGTATGAACTTCAGAGTAAGACCCCACTTCAAAAAGACAGAAACAACAAAACAAAACAAACAAACAAAAACAAAACAAAACAAAACAACAAAACCTAGGGCTGTGAGTCATACATGGCTGCAGCTAGAAGTGACGCTGCAGGTGATTAATAAGGTCCTTGAAGTCAGATTGTGGAAGAATGCTGAGGACTAAAGAAGTGAAAGAAAAATGTAGGGTCACTCAGCAGATTGGTCCCATAGCTGGAGCTCCCAACTCCCACAGCAGTGCCCTTTTAACACGGCGCTGTAGCCCAAAGTCAGATTTAGGGCAATTTAGAGCTAGAGGAAACTTTTCAATGTCAGTGTCACCATCATTTTAATCTAGTTCGAAAAGAAAACTTTCCTACCTGAGACCTACTGCATCAGAAACTCTGGAGAAGGAATCCAGAAGTCTGTATGTTATTATTTTATTTTAGTTTTGTATTTTAGGGAAGGTTCTACAGGGTGTTCAGGGTCTCACGACTAGATCAGACTCACAGTGATCCACCTGTTTACAGGCTCCCAAGAGCTGGGATTACAGAGGCGCGCCACCACACCCAGTCTCAATTGCCATCTCAGCATGCCCTGGGGGTGGGGCTAGCATGGCAGGCCCAGGGCTTGAACACTGGTCCCTGCGCCTGCTTGCAGGTGCTTTAATCCACTGAGCTATTTGGCTGGCCCTCAAGTCTGTATTTTAGAAAGCAAACTACAATTTGAGGAACAGTGGTATAGAAAAAAGCGTCAGGATTTATATCCTAGCACCATCTTATTTATGTGATTTTTTTTCTGATTTATTTTATGAGATTCAGTTTTCTAAATCATAGTAAACAAATGAAAAAAAAAAAAAAAAAAAACAACACTGTGCTATTGGCTAAAACTCTGCACTGCAGTGAGCAACAGCACATGCACCAAGATGTGCAGCCACTCCCTGCTTTTTGGCTGTCGTTAGTGCTACAGTCTCTCTAGAATTCTGATGCCCATTCCCCAGCAATACCTGCTTTAGAATCTGTGGAGTTTCTAGTGACTTAAATCGGACATGCTGAGGAGAATGTTTAAATGTGCCAGCACCTTTGTTTCTTAAAAGTCTAAAGGGGATCACTGCCTGCTTAGTTTTTACATCTTTAAATTGATCAACTAACTACTTGTAATACAGCACGGCATAATGAACTAGAAAGAACGCTTATCTTACAGAGATATCAGGAAGAATCCAGCTGGTGATATGTGAGTTTCAAATACTATTAATCCACAAGTTGAGGAAAATGTCCACTTCATTTTCATCTTTCTGTGACAACATTCAAAGATCAACAACTGCATTTCAAGAGATTTTTAGGGAATGCAGAAACACACAAATGCACAGAAGGATGTGCTGGGACTGAGGGACAGGAGGAGCATGACAGGGCACTGCCAGCTGGAAGGGGACACAAGAGGAGCCACTTACACCTTAGCTTGTCCATGATCTTCCCGCCACACAGCGTGGCTAACGCCATTTTGACAGCAAACACTGAAATCTTGCCATGGCCTTCCCTGGTTATCAGCAATAGAAAAACAAAACACAAGAAACAAATATGATGTCATTTGGAGCGCAGCCAGTAATGCTGTTTGACATTTTCTGTTCTGCACAAATCAAGGCTACATAACTGCATGCATTATGTGAACACATTCATTTTAGGCAAGGTTGAGTAGAATTCAACATGCATTTGTGAAAATCTGTTCAAGTTCCTTTTTTTAAAGAGCATCAGAATCTTCGGGTTTATTTTTTATATATCTCATTTGCAAAACTGGGCTGATGGACAAAGGAAGTTGCACTAGCTAACTATGCATAGAAATGGCAGAACACGCTTTTCACTTGGGGTCTCATACAATTGTGTGCAGGGTTCCACTCTAATTTATTCAAGCAATCTTCAGAAATGTCTTTCTTTTCATAGAATTCCTGAATTTGAGGTTAGAGAAACATGAGGACTTTTTCGTCACACATTTATTCAGTGATCATTTCCTACCCACAAGGCAACTGTGACTGCATGACATATTTACTTTTCAAAGAAAGCTGGTATTTTAAAGAGGGAAAAGTGAGAGCTGCATTTAAATACTTCTACTTTTACCTAAACTGACACAAATATGTTCATTGATATAGAAAGTATAAAAAACTTGTCTTCCACAAAATGCGACGTAAAGGGTATACTGTGAGAAGCATAGTGTTTCAGCTAATTTATTTTCTAGTTGGAAAAAAAATTGTACAGTGGTGCCTTGGTTTATGAACTCAATTCTTCCAAGATTCTGGTTACAAAACTAACTAGATGAGAACTCAACCAGATTTCCCTATGAGGTCAACATTGAATCTAATCACAGAATTTGATTCACTTCTGATCTAACTTGATTTACTACCAGAATCCTGGAAAGAATCAAGTTCGTGCACTGAGGCACCACTGTACTCTGTTATCTTTGGAATTAGAAAGAGTATTATATTAGTGAATTCATTGCTTTGATAGTTGGTACGCTTAAGAATGGACAACAGGATTAAAGTAATAATGTGACTCAGAAGTAAGTGTGTATACTTCCAATTCTTTAGTGTGTACTAAATTACTTATATGAATAAGATTTATATGCATTCTTTAGTGGGCTTCTTTATTCCATAGTAGGTTTTAGAGAAAAGTCATTTGTCACTCATCTTTGTTGCTTTCTTTCTTAGCATAGCACCTAGAATATAGCTGATCAGGATACTAAACTGACTGAATCTCATCCTGGTGATTCTCTCAATATATTTCTAAGTCTGAGTGCCAGGCTTATATAATGCTTTTTGAAAACTCATTATTTGGATACCTCATGCCAAACTAGGTGTGTTCATAATGGAGCTCATTATCTTCAGAGAGCCATTCTATAATACAGAAACCAACTCTAATACTAACTACTTTTCCTCCTCCACCCTTCTTTTAGTTGTTAGAATTACCATGTTATCTAAAAATGAACACTGGAACAGATGTCACCCTCAGCTTGACTTTTGCTCTTCCTTAATTCACCACTGTGCTGAGCAAACATTTGAAAGATTCCAGTGTTTCTCTTCACTGCGTATGGAACCATCCCTTCCCTCGACAATCACTGCTTCTTTGGGTTCTTGCTTTAACACAGTAATAACTTCCAGGATAATCCTTCTGCTTGCATACTTATAAATTAATTTGACTGTATTATGCCATGTTTAAAATGCTCCTGACCTCCTTTTCCTCCAGGATGAAATTTTATTTTTGTTCTCATGGCATAGCTAGCTATCTCCTGCCATTGCAGCAGCTGCCCTTTCAGGAGCTGTACTGCCGCCATCCTGGTCCACGTCTCCTGGCCCTGCCCTTCCCCCACTGTCCATCCAGCACTCTCGCACCCACTCTTGGAGATGCTGATCGATACCACCATTCACCTTGCTCTAAAAACAGCTTCTGCCTTGGATGTGGAGATAAGCATCGCTCCCTCCTCCACTTTTACCTATTATGTGGCATTTATCACAAGAAGTGACCTTGATTTGTTTATTTTCTTGTCTGCAATGTGACTGTATGCTCTGAGAACCTTGAGGACAGAAATGATTCTTCTAAATTAGTTAAATTTCCAGTGCCTAGTGCTTCTATTTAACATGAATTTAATGATCAATAAATTTGTTTTATTAATGAATGGCTATTAATCTTTATGAAAGCGTGCCGCACATTTTGAACACTTAATCATAATTTTTAAAAATTAATTTTAGAGTAGGTAGCTGTTATAAAAATGCAATAGTTTTGTAAAAAACCATAATCATCTCATGTCTGTGTATTCTCAATTGCATGGATAACTGCAGGTACCAGCAGTTTACATCTGGGAACAATCAATTTTTTTTCTTAGGTGGGAATATGTTTTCAAATAACAACAAAAAAATCTGAAAATCTTGGAAGATTGGGAATAATATAGGAAGAAGGTAGTTTTTGAAATGCAAAGAAATTGAGGAGCATTATATGTATCTACAAGAGCAACACAGCTTCCTTTCAATGAATCAGAAAGAACAACTGAACTCAGGGGAGAGGGCCGAGCACCGATGATACAAGAATGGAGAGCTCTCCAGTGAGCAAATGATGGTGCTCAGGAGGGAGTTCCGAAGCCCTGGCTTTTAATGAAGACCAGGGTGGAGAGATTGCCAGTCCTGTATTTTTCCTGGAAATGGAAGATTGATTCTATTAAACTCTACATTGGTTGTATCTGAGCCATTCTGCCAAATTGACACAATAAATCTAGATAAATCACTGCATGGAGGGCAACTGAATGAGAGTTTTGCAGGAACTCAAGGGTGAAATTAGGCCACTGGATCTATTGTTATGCAAGCTACTATGCCGGATTGCAAATGTCACCCTGTCAGGAAGAAGGACTGGAAGGGTAAGTGAAGATGTAGATGCGGGCCAGCCACCTCTGCCAGGCAAGCTCAGGCCTTGCTCCTTCCAGGCACTGGGCAAACCCTAAGGATTTAAGGAGTGAGTGACATGGCCAACTCTGCAAGGGAGGAAGATACAGCAAAAGTAATGGGATTTAGAAAAAGCGTATTTTCAGTAGATATAATGGGACGTAGAAAGGAAGAGTAAAGAAAAGATGTTATTTTTAAGGCATTTGACCAGGGTCCATGGCAGAGGCTACTGCTGACTGGGGTCTTAGGGCTGGGGACCATGTTTTGTTGTGAAAAAAGAATTGATATTGACATAGGAAGCAAGGAGTAGAGGGGGATTGTTGCACTCTCAGTAGGGACGTGTAGGAGCCACGCTTTCTAGAAATTGTACTTACTTGGTACCAAGTTTGATTTATAAACAGCAGAACCCATTTGACATGAGAAAAGGAAAGACAAACTCAGGAGGATGGATAGCTGGAAGCTTCCTGGATCTTATGCAAAGAAACAGGAAAGAGGCACGTTATTCCAAAATAAGATGGTGCTTACTTTGGACATGATTGAAAAAAATAAGAAAAAAAACCCTTATTAGAGTAAAAATCACTTTGCCAGGAATGATAGGATAAGTGTGTTTTCAGCAAAGGAGAGTATTGGTAGGGGGATTGATGGCAGTGTGTCTTTTCTTTCGCAATGTGTCTGTTGCTGTAATAAGTTTTAAAATTTAAACATTCACCTTATTTTTGAGTACATCTAGCTGACCAAATGTTCATGGCAATTTCTATCAACCAGAAGTATTACAGTATGTCCTCATTCATACCTTTTCCCTCTATCTAATGCCATGTGGCTTCTGACTTTTCCCCCAAGTCAGGTACTTAGGGTGAATCCTTTCAGGACATCAAGGCAGGCGTGTCAGAGCAACTACAGACCTCGTGGAGGGGGCTTCCAGGACTGCTTCAGGAAGCGGTGAGGAAAACTTGAGAAGTGTGCTTGTAGCAAGGAGTATTGTGAGGGACAGTAATGTGACTTTTACTGTCATAATTTTTTTAAAAATATAATCGTATTTCTGAAGGGTCCTTCATCACAGCCCTCTCCTAGCAGAAGTACGGGGCCATTACCCGCATACCTACGGAAGTTGGCCACCAAGCACCACTCAGGAGGTAGGCTGGGGATGTGTGCTGACAGCAAACGCAGAGCCTGTCTCGAGTGCTGCGGGCCCAGTAGCCTGGGATCGGAGCCACACCAGAAAGAGCACAGAGAAAGCCTGCACTATTTTGCTGTTACAAAAAAAAAAAAAGCCATGGCAGCACGCCTTCAGTTCTGCGAACAGTACTGACTGGTGGCCACCTCAGAGGAACTGAATCAGCCGTGCTGGAGAGCGCTACATGAGGGTGACAGATGCAGGAGCGCGTGCCGTCCGCGCTTGGATGGTGCGACCTAAGAGGTTTTCTTTGTGGATTACAACTGACAGTGCCACTGATTTTTTCTTAGTATAAAAGGCACAGGAGAAGGCTTACAAAGAGATTATAATTAGTGTGCCATTTTTATTAAAATAATTATTGCATTTAAAATATTGCATGTAAAATAATACAAATTGCTAGCATGTTTCGCCTCCAGTGTAGAGACAAACACAACTCCATGAACACTTTAGTCCCACCCCCTATTATCCTTTGGCACAGTGTGAACTCTCGTTTTCAGCCAATTATGCTGGAGATTCTGCCTGTACAAACTTTTCTGTTCTAGCTTCATATCCAAAGATATCCTCTTAAATTATTTCACTGGCATTTAATTAACAAGGTATTTTAGAGAACTCAGATAATTTCAACAAGTCCCGGAAATATGAACTGCAATTACTTCATCCATTAATATTTCTTTCAATGTTTTATTTCCTTTCTTATGTCGTTGTTGCCCTCTGAGAACCTACCTGTTTTCCTAGGGCACACATGGTTGCAAAGAGAAGGAGGAAGATACTCTTTAGCTAATGTATAGATGGCTACTTGTAGGATGTCGGGCTTAGAAAAACATGGATTTCTTTAAAGTTTGAATTACTGCAGCAAACATGAGCAACTCCTCTATTTTGGGCAGAGTTTTCTGTGCCCTCATCTAGAGACAAACTGATTTTTAAAAATGACTAGATTATTTTCTGGGGGAAAAGTTGCCTGGAAGGGAAAATCCGCTTTTGATAGAAAAGAAAAGGGTAGATACTGATAGGCCCGGAATGCCAGGCTGATGCCGAGGAGGATGTGCGCTTTCTCCATGTCGCCAAGAGCTTCTTATCAGAAGTTACAGAACCCCACAGTAAATTTCAAGTCCTTTGAGTAAAATCTGAATTCTGACAATTGCTTCCTTGAACAGGGAGAAGTTATTTCTCTATGGAAGAGTACTGAAATCAGAAACTCCCCTTGACCAATGTATTTTATAGGAACATTTGATAAGCATTTTTATTAAGCAAGGGCACAGCACCCAATGTGTTATCTGCTGTGAGTTCTGGTAGCTTAACTGAGAATTGCTTCCTCCGCTTGCACCTTCCATAACCCGCTGGCTCATTTCTTTATCTGACAACTATTTTGCTCATAAGAATTGTTGATGAGTTGCTCCCTAACTGTGTTCTGGGATGGTCCCAGGGGCTGGTGATGTGCAGGTGAGACAGAAGGAGCGCCTTCCCTCCATTTGCTCACAGCCTATTAGAGAAAAAGAGGTTAGTAATTGTTAATTTTAATGTGACATTTTTGTTTTTCCAAATAAAGGGCACCTCAGCTCATTTATCTTGTTGCATCATTTATCCCTAGCCTATCACAGCACCTAACATGTTAATTAAATTAATATATAAAAGAAAATAAACTTTCTGATTTATTGGGTAAATTTGAGAACTATGAGGTGTTCAAGTAAAATTATGATTATTAACTTTATTGCCCCATTATTTTTTAATAAACACATGTTTGTATATTTCATTTTTTCTGTGGAGTAACAGTTATATATAGCTTTGAATTCAGGGTATGGTGAAGTTAATTTATGAACAAATGGAAACCCTATATTTGGCCATGGCATATCTTAGGGCTTCCTAAAATGTAAGCCAAACATCTAGGTTAAGAACTCTTCACGGCACTAATACTCCCCCTTACCTTGTAAAAAGTCTGATCTGTCACGCATCTCAAGTATAAGTCTGATAAAAGATAAGAGGCAGTAAGGAAGCTCAGTGTATTTACAATTGTGAAAATTCTTTGGAAAAATGATTCCATTTCATGGAGAAATCTCAAACACACTATTTTCCACCAAAAAAAAAAAAAATTAGCTACCTAGAGGATAACATTCTGTGGACAACTTGAATTTAGGATACGCTAAGAAAAAAAAAATCACCATAAGAGAGAGAGAGATGTTAGGAATCAAGAAGATAGGAAGGGGGCCTGAGGAAGGGGAGAGAAAGGTGGGTAGGGGTGGAACAGGAAGCAAATGATTAAATGTAATGCCCCCACCCCCCAGAATGAGCGTAACTGTTAAGTACTGCAGACATACACATACTAATAAATAGATCATTTTAAAAGAACAACATCAAGTCAAATAAACAGTTTTAAAATCTTATTTGTGGCTGGTGTAAATAATAAAAGAAAAGAGAGGAGCGCGGGGGTGCAGGTGGCTCTTAGTCCTTTGCAGTTGCACATCCTCATTGTCTCCAACATAAACAGTGTGTTTTGTTGGTGCACAGAAAGATAGCTGTGGACTTTGCATTTTTTTTCTTGCACTGAACATCAGAACCATTTATAAAATTCAAAAGGCAGAAAGATTTTGGCAGGGTTCCAGGATCATTTTCTGTCTTTGCATAAGAATTCATGCTGTGTTAACTGCCACGCAGTGCAGGCCCATCAGTGGGCAAGGTCCTTTTGATGGCTTGGCAGGGCTTGACATGTCATATAGAAAGGAAGATCCCAGGGCTGTGTACTCTCTGTGTAAGACTGTCACTCAATGGATTTGTCATCCTGCATAGTTGTCAGAAGACTGTCATTAATGGTACAGCATAAAACTTGTTCAGTCCAAATATTTCTTCCACATACAGTGTCAGAATATGTTTAAATATCACAAACTGGAAATGTTACCAAGGTGAGCCTAATACTAATATTCTGTAATGATTAGGATGAGTCTGGGTGCAAAGATGCATTAATTCTTATATTTAAAAATGAAACAGGAAGCTTGAGTAGAGTTGAATTTGAACCAATTCTTTCCTTTTTTTCTGCATTCCTTGTCCAGTAAGCAGTTGTGTGCTCTGTAAGTCATTTAACCTCTCTGCCTTGGCTCCATCTCCTCTACCTGAATCATTACATAATACATTAGGAAGATTGTTCGCACCTAGTTGATGTTGAGTACCCCTTAGCTATTTTTACTACTATCATTATTATCATTAAAGAACTGATATTAAATTGCAGGTTGGGCCCAGCAGAAAGGAAGACCACTCTTCTCTTTCAATATTTATGACTGTCCTATGATTGTTCTACAGTTGTGAAAAGCAAAGCCATGGTTACATATTTGCTTCTCTAGGATGAAAGGTACTAAAGGACTGCAGTAAGAGGAAGTCAAAACTGAAGTTATTGCTAGTGTTTCCTGGGAAATAAGAAGGAAGTAAGAGAGGTAGACTGACATTTGTAGCAGTGACGTCACCTACATTAGTTATCGTGGATGCCTGTCATAGGGGGTATGAATGGAAGTGACAGAGACTACCAGTCTTGATACTATAGTGGGGATCAAGGAACTTCCCTGAATAAGAACTAGGTAAGTTGTGCTAAGAAAGACCAGCCTTTAATTTTCCCTCATCAGTTTGAGCTTGTGCTGGGTTGAGTCTCAGGGGCTGAGCATACAAAAAGGATTAAGTCAGACCTCACCCTAGCGGAGTCCATGGGAAGCAGTCAGATGCAGCCAGAGATGCACTGTGAGGGAACAGCAGACTCTTGCACAGGAACACTGGGACTGGGGGGCAGGTGCCATCACCTTGACTGGGAGAGGCAATGGCGTCCATTTGCGACCTGTCTTAGCTACTTTGTCCTTGCTGAGACACAAAACTTGACACCCACAGCTCTAAGGAAGACAAGTACAATTTGGTTCACAGTCTTCAGAGGCTTCAGTCCAGTCTTGACTGGCTGTTAGCAGGTGACATAGCGGAGGGGCCTGGTGGAGGAAAAAGGCTCCATGGCCTGGTGGTGGGAGGATGGGGGCCATGCTCTTCAGGTCTCCCTCCCAGTGGCCTCCCTGCCCTACTAGACCTCAACTCCAGCATCATGTTTAGCTGATCCACTGATCAGCACCATGATCCAGCCACCTCCCAAAGCCCCCTGCTAGACACACAGGAGCTTTTGGAGGGACATCGAGGTTAAACTGTCACATGATTAACCTCTCAAAATAGCAACATATAGGCTTTTTAAAATATTTACTTTAAAATTTGCTGTCATTTTTTATATTTTTTATTTTTTAAAGAGAATACAAATTAGTAAAAAAATAGAGATGGTTTAGAATTATACTAAACAACATGATAAGAATTAAGAATGATTTTCATCCTGTAACTCTCTGCTATGTTGTTTTGTGGAGTTATTCTCTATTTCTTAAACAATAATAATCACAATAAAAATCCTATAATACTTCAAAGAGGTTTTACCCTCTGTGAGGATATGGATAAGAGCTGCACAAAAGAGCTGCTGGCTATTCATTGGTGGTTTTTGGAGCAAAGAAGTGAAAGTGGAAGACAATTTCTGGGGTGCAGGAATTGGAGGAGTCAGGAGAAGGCACCAGAGCCGAGCTCTGTCACTTTCCTAATGTGTCTTCTTTCCTCTCAGCCCTATTGCCCTCTTCTGACATCCTTTCCCATCATTTCCAGGAACGTGCATTATTTCCCTAGAATCCTTGCTCGTGGCTTCAGAAAGCATCTGCTTAGAAGTTGGCTACACAAGTGCCCTAGAGGGACCCCTTGCTGGGAAACAGCCGCTTTGGAAGGAAAGTAAGGAAGAAAAGATACCTTCTAGGCCAAGGGATTTTTTTTCTTCAGTAACAGAATGGCAGGTCTGGTCAGAGGCCACTGGGGTCAGATGCTACCTCCTAGCACTAAGGAAGTCACCCCAGAGATCCTGTGCCTCAGATTGTAGAACCTTTGTCAGTGTCGCCCTGTGGATGAGTCATGGCCATTGCTTGGCCAATGTGCTGTCTGTGAAAGCCTGAGAGAATGTTTTCTCTCCATGTGACTCTCCTTAGGCACATCCTACATCATCAATCACTTTCCTCTTTGGCCCCATAATCTCCTTGATCAGAAAATTTGGGACACTACTGAGTTACAGGACATTACAGTACAAGTTCCCATATGTCCTGAGTCTTAATTGACCTTGGAAGGCTAGGGCCAAAATGTTGGCTTTCCTTGCGGCCCTCCTTTTTCTCTAATTTTGGTCTGCAAACTTAGGTTGCTAACCCTCCAGAAGAGAAGCTTATTGTTATTATCATACAACCTAGGTTGTTAAGCTTAACCTTACTATCTGTCTGAATATCAAACATCTTAGGCATAACATGGAACAGGTATTTTTCATCAAGTATTGATATGTTGAACTTTAAGTCCCTACAGAATATGATGAAAAAACATTAAAAAATTAAAATATATTTTGAAAATAGGCATAAAGAATTATATAATTCTTATATTTACACATAGGTTCAGAAATCTAACCATATACAACCTCATAGCAGGACAGTCCCGCAACATTTCTTTTCCTGTCTCCTGCCTTCATTCACCACCCCCTTCTTTTTGAACAATCATCTACCTGAGAGACAGCACAGAAGCAACTGGATTTGACTGACCTTATCAGATCCAAAAGCTACAACTCTTGTTGCATAGGTCTTGCTTTATCTTGGTCTTAACTTTCCAGCAGAAAAGTATAAAAATGAAGTACAAGAAGTAAAACCTTGCTGTTATGTTAAGCTGTAGGGGACTCAGGTCAACAATTTCTGACATTGCCAGTCAAGTGGAAGACCCAATACTATTATGGACTACTGGACTCCTTTAGAATATTTTGCTGAGTTAACACACCTATAATATTCAAATAATGGAACTCAACAAAAAAAAAGGGGATACAGATGAATGTCCATTTTGTATCTGTGTATTCAAAATGGTTAGGATAGATATATAGTTACATTTTCTTAATGAATAGAGGATTTTGTTCTAATAGTGTTTGTAAATAGGATATCATGTCTGTATCTTGTACAGCAATTAACCACTAGGAAGAATATATGCAATGTGTTAATTATTGAAACTGTCCTACCAACTTGGTTTGAAACTGTCTCATTGCTATTTGTTTCTCAGTAAAATTATGGGAAAAAAAAACCCTAAAAGGAAGTCACCCCATGTATGTATCTATGACTGTTTCTTCTAAGAGACTGACTTTTCAAAGACTATAGAAGTTTAGTAGCTAGGAAACTGACTATTGACTACCAGAAGACTCATATTTTTGAGGGAGGGAGGGAAGGAGGGAAGTGCTCTTATCGGGGAATCATGGTTGTGGGAAGGCCAGTCTTGTTTCCAGGGACACATCAACTTGAGGTGGACTTTGATCATTACTTCTGAGCCCACCAGGCTGGGTCTTGAGCTGCTTTGAATTTCAGTTCTTTTTCATGAGTTCAAATTATTATACTAGCTTCCTTTACTTCTTTTGTTTCTTTCTTCTTTTTTGAACACTACCTCTTTAGAGTCCAAGTTCTTCAGGCATCTTTATTTTTTATTTGGATTTTTCCTATTTTTTTCACATTTACAATTAAAATATAGCAAATGGGAGACAATCTCCTGAATGTTTCAGTGAGTCTATAATAGCAATAGCACATCTCTGGTTTACCAGCATCAGGCTCATTTATCTCTGCCAAAATACAGAAAGTTGCCTTAAACACTTGAGTTTCATGCTAGGTGGTAGGACGTGATATCAGATTCCGTAGTGGAGCTCCTTTGTATAAACAGAAGTTTACTATTGTAAGAAATAGAATTGAACATTCTTTTTGCTTGTGTATCACTTCTTATTTCACTTCTAAGTTTCATTTCCAGTTAGTTGTACTTCCTGTAGCTTCCATTCCACAATAAAATTCCAAAATGGGCAGAAGAAAAACCCGAGTGCCAGCAGGACTACATATATGTATCTGGGTGGGAAGGGAGAGAAGGCAAGGATTATTTCAGTCGAAGTCTTCAGATGGCAACGGAGACTGCAGAAATACGCGTCTGGAGACTTCCTATCTGGAGGAAGAGCAGATAAGCAGCATTTCTCTCTGCACTTCCGTGTGCATTTCTCCTTACCTGAGTAGTCCTGGCACTTCGCACTCCGCGGTCTTCAGATGATGCAGCTACTTTGTCAGTAGATATGTAAGGAGCATTTATGATTTCATTCTTTGAAATCAGCTCATCAATATTTCTAAATAAAATCACAGCATCTCACTATGTTGGTCTGAATTCTATCTGGTTCACAACAAAACTCTTTTCTTTCTTTTTTTGGTTGTATTTTAGGGAAGGGTCTACGGGGTGTTCAGGGTCTCACTACTAGAGTGGACTCGTAGTGATCCACCTGTTTACAGCCTCCCAAGAGCTGGGATTACAGGCCTGTGCCACCACGCCCAGTCTCAATTGCTGTCTCAGCGTGTCCCAGGAGCGGGGCTGGCATGGCAGGCTTAGGGATCGAACCCCAGGCCCTGAGCCTGCTTGCAGGAGCTTTAATTCCCTGAGCTATTTGGCCGGCCCTTAACAACAAAACTCTTGATTGCTAACCTGTCTGTTTCTGTACATATGTTGATTCCCTATGAATCTCCCAGCAATATCCCAGGACTCAGTTGGAAATCAGATTTTTCTTTTTATATTTTTATTTGTTGCATTTTGTAATAATTTGTATCTTAAATGTCCTCCAAAGCTAAAGGTTTGGTCCCCAGCTTAGGGTACTACTGGGAGATGGTAGAACCTTTTAATAGGTCGTCTGTTGTGGTAGGAAGTTAGACCTGCTGAAGGTGACCCTGAAGTCTCAGTCTCTCTCTCTCTCTCTCTCTCTCTCTCTCTCTCTCTCTCTCTCTCTCTCTCTCT
>NW_004524579.1:10726908-10732541 GCF_000260255.1 Octodon degus | reverse complement strand
GATGAATGTCCATTTTCTATCTGTGTATTCAAAGAGGTTGGGATAGATATATAGTTGCATTCTCTTAATGAATAGAATGATTTGTTGTAATGGTGTTTGTAAATAGGATCTCAAGTCCGCATCTTGTACAGCAATTAACCACTAAGAAGAATATAATGCAGTGTGTTATTGTTTGAATCTGTACTTCCGATTTGATTTGAAACTGTCTCATTGCTATCTGTTTATCAATAAAATTTTGGAAGAAAAAAATAAAAATAAAAAAATATAATACTGGAAAAAAATAAATTGCCTCTGAGCTAATGCCACATTATTAGTTTATGAGATCTCTGAGTTCAAGGGCCAGCCAAATAGCTCAGCAGATTCAAGCACCTGCAAGCGGCACAGGGTCTAGGAGTTCGATCCCTTGGCCTGCTGTGCAGGCCCCTCCCTCAGGGCGTGATGAGAGGTCAATTGAGACTGGGTGTGGTGGTGCATGCCTGTAATCCCAGCTCTTGGGAGTCTGTAAACAGGTGGATCACTATGAGTCCAATGTAGTAATGAGACCCTGAACACCCTGTAGAGCCTTCCCTAAAATACAGAAAAAAAGATCTATGAGTTCAAAGCTAAGTCTAAGCATAGTTTACCAATCCAATAAACTAATAAACAAACAATTCTAATCATATACTATGTAGCCAGTATAAAGAAAGACAAACCACGCTTTAGTCCCTCACCAGGTATGTGTCCATTTCAGCTGTCATATATTCTAACTTAGTAAAGTGTGAAGTGATGTTGTCATCCTGGACAGTTGGATACTTAGAGAAGGATGCCATCTTACACAGGCTTTCTTCGACATTTTGCTAGATTGGTAACAGCCTTGGGAGGTACAAGGGCCTTCCAGAGAGGGGTGCAGGACCCAGGCAGTAGCTGGACTTCCCCGACTGGTCATCTATGTGTCCACAGGCAAGTCGCCAACATCATGAAGTTGTACTTTCCTCATATGTAAACTGGGGACAATAATAATTGCTCCAAACCGGTGTGATGGTGCAGATTAAATGAGATCATCCACACAAAGCATATCATACAATGTTTTGTGAAAAATAGTCATTCAAAATATATTACTGGGCTGGGGGTGTGGCTCAGTGGTAAAGGCCTTGCATGCGCAAAGCACTGGTTTCGATCCGAGCACCACCCAAAAAAGAGAAAGGGAAGCTTTCAACATGTATCACTATTACTGAGAAGCAAGTAGATAAGTCTTTTGTTGTTTAAAGAGTAACACTGAAAAAAGGCTGATTTTAAATTCATCAGGAAGTTACTAAGAAGTCCATTGTGAAAGCCCTATCATGGCGTGCAGGTGCTGCATAACGGTGTGTTAACAAATCCTCCTAGAAAATGGACATGTACAATATGCAATAATAATTGTGCACCACTAGATGGCACTGTGCATATTTATTAAGTCGGTCTTGAGCTTTAACTAGACACTACACAGCACCTATTAGGTAGTAGTCTAGGAGGAAGTGGAGCTGTCATCTACACTACCGCATATATTTTATGTTAACCTACTAGGTAAGGCGAAGAGTTTGCATAACCAATGCTTCAGTTAGCATTAACCATATAAAGAATAAACATTTAGAACTTCATATTTAATACTTCCATTTAGTACTTCATATAATCTTAAAAGCAAGGCTATGACTATTGATTTCAGCCACTGATTTTTTTTTTTTTTTGGTACCAGGGATCAAACTCAGGACCTTGCATTTGTCAGGCAAGCACTTACTCAACTGAGCTATCTCCCCGGCCCCCAGCCACTGACTTTTAATGCCAAAATTTTATCTGACAAATAAACATAAAATGATAAGCCTTCAATGATTTGCTATAAATCCTGGCAGCATCAGGTAGAGAAGTCTCGGTGAGAGGAGGGAAGAGGGCAGCTGTTGGTGGCCATAGAAGAGGGTGGCATGGAGGTATTCATGATCAACTTTCTAAGGTCTCCTTCCATTCTAAAGGAATATGGAGCCCTTCAGCCACAGGAGGGGTAGATTAAATCTAAGTATATCTGGGAAAAATGCTAAAATTATAGATGATAAACAAATGCTAACCATGAGTGTTAGAACAATTAAACACCCTCTGACCTATAGCCATTCATGTCATCACTAATTTGTCATACACAAAACCAACCCAGTTCTGTCTACACAGAAACGACCAATGTCATAGTTTATAAGAAGTAATAGGGTAAATAGGGTAAGTGGAGAGAGAGGGGGAACAAAAAGAGTATCAACATCAAAAGACAGCTTTAAGACTTAGGCTGCTTCATGATTTAATTCAAAGTCAGCTTTTCCTGGGCCTTATTCAGAGCTTGAAGGCCCAGTTACTGAATATAGGCACAATGTCATTTTTCTAAAGCATGTACAGATCCCTTCAAAACTCACAAGTCCAACCCTACCATCTCCTGATTCTAAAATTTAAGAGTGTAAGACAGGATTTTGGGGAAACTTTGCAGATGGCTCTGACAGCCCGTGACCTGCAGACCTTCAGCAGGTTCTCAGAGGGCTGGGGGCTGTCAAGGACAGCATGAGGCATCCTACAGTAATTGTGCTTCCATAGCCTTAGAGTAGCGATTGGTGACCCTGGCTGCACCTTGGCCTGGGGCCGTGCTGCTCCTGGAAGCCCGCCCTTCCCTAGAGAGCCAGGGCCAGAAGCACCACAAGCCGCCTGCTCACACCTCCAGGCAGCCTGTCTTCCCATGAGAATGCAGGACCCGCTGCTCGATGTCAGTTGGTTTTAGCCTTTTGGCATCAAGGCAGCCTGGTAACAGGTTATGAACTGAGTTCCAAGAATTTATTATTAATTAACCTGTACAATTTAAATATTATTTGTATAATTCTACATACACACATGATTTTCGAAGGGTGTTAGGTTTTCATCTATAGAAAAGTCACTCATTGCATAATGCTAACTTTCTTAATTAGGAGAAAAAATTTGCAGTTAGGTTTGGCATGAATAAGATTTGCCAATGTGCCATTGGGAATAGTGATATCATCTAGACACATAAACAGTGTATGCATGTGCGTGTGTGCGTGTGTGTGTGTGTGTGTGCGCATGCATGCACCTAGTTGTGCACATGTTCTCTTAACCTCACCCTTGCCCCCATGCTTAAAGTGGTGGTGCCTGGTAACTGAGGTTTGGTAGACTTGGCCCCCGGAGAGGCAGGCAGGGAGAGCGTTGCTGGTAACTCCCATCAAATCTCCTACCAGCAGTAATGGGTTGTGCTTCCCGAAAAGCCATCCAACCCTTCCATCCCTCAATGTTAATTTGCTGAATGTATTTCCCACTTGAGTTTGCCATGGTAACTGCACTCTTCAGAGGATGAGAAGTGAGTAATAGTTTGATTTGTTTACATGTTGGATCTGAAGTACCAAATTGTGCTCTTTAGTAGAGCAGATTTGAAAAATATTTTTGTGAGCTTATAGAAAAGGTAATTACGGAGATTTAATCTTTTAGTTACCTAAATTTTGATGACCTTAGGGCTAAAAGCTGAAGACGCATATAAGCATTTTCTTTTGGCTGTGACAACTCTCAAATGGAGTATTTCAGGTGACAAGTAGATTTCAAGTAAGAATGCTTCTAAAGGGTTTCCTATGTGGGTCAGGCTTCATGAGGTGAGGCAGGAGGAGGTGGTGAGGAGGACTTAGTTCTCTGTCACACGAAGGTGTTAGAAGCAACTCCAAGTTTCTTCTGAACCTCCTTGGCCTAAGCGGCCCACTGGCCCTCTTTCTTAGCCTTCCATCTTGGAGATTTAAAACTCCTTTCATACAGCCTCCACTTTAATGCAGTACTTCTTCAGCCCTGACTGTGTGGCAGTACTATTATGGGATCCAGAATTACAGCATAAGACACCTCCCAGCCCTTGAGGTTAGACTGTGCTGTTAGTCAGCTGCTAAGTGAACAGGCAGCAATGAGGTGTTTTCTCTCATTAAAAAAATTGCATATAGGGGGGCCAAGGTGATGGCTCAGTGGAATAAGCGCTTCCCTGGCAAGCACAAGGGCCTGAGTTCAATCCCTGGTTCAAAAAAAAAAAAAAAAATGCATATAGTCAAAATATACAACACGATCTGATATGCACGGTAATCAGTACCTAATATATGTGATTATCTGTTTTCTTTTATAGAGAAAAATGAGCTTAAATGTAGCAGACTGGGATTGAACTATATCTTCATTTACCTGATGAAATAATAATTACACCTCTGCCATTCTACAGGTTGCCTCAGTTACTTTTCTCTTGTTGCTGGGACAAAATACCCGACACCCAAAATTAAGGAAGGAAAAGTTTATTTAGCTCACAGGTAGTGGAGGTTTCAGTCCTTACTCAGCTGGCTCCAAGGTTGAGCGGCAGTTCAGGGCGGTGGAAAACAGCAAAGAGCAAAGGGAGGAGCAGTGGCTGCAGGCAGATAGCAAGCCTTTCTCCCCTCCCCCTACTGTATTCAGGCTATGCCTGCCCGAGGGCTGGTGTAGCACTCACGCCCATAATCCCCACGTTGGCTCATGAATTAATGACAAACTCTAGAAGCTGCCCCACAACTGCATGAGGCTTTGGGGGGACACCTAGACACAGACCATAACACAGATATTCTGAGGAAAAATGAAAATGGTAACCAGTAAACTGTGAACTGCTGCAAACAGTTTTGGCATTATGCTTCTTTTTGAGAGAAAATAGAAGCATTAAAATGCCCCTCCCCAGTTTTTCCAATTCTTTGGTCTACCCAGATAGTTATAAAGATACTTGTACTATGAGCTTTCTTCTATAACTTCACGTTTGTTTTCCTCTAGGTGGATGAAATGGTGCTATAAATCCATGAGAGATTGCTATCACAGTGATCACTAGTTTAGTTCAATTTCAGGTCAAATACCAATCTTGAAATTTAAAGAGCTCCGGTTCATGAGAAAGAATTATTTTAATGTATCACTACTTATTATACATATACTGCATGTAGAGGTGGCAACTTATGGTGAAAGATTACCATATGCCTACATACAAAAAGCTGTAAAGGAGTGCAAGAAATGAGATTCCATAACAGCTTCAAAAGCAATGAAATCCAGCCAGTAGGTTGTAAGGATCTAGGGTATGTTATGGTTGATGACACAAGTGACTGAACGAAGATAAGAGACTGACTATGAAAGAGATGTTCATTCCCGTGGGAGAGGCACATTCAGGCGACCTACCCGAGCAGCAGTGCAAGACTGAGATATCAAAGGTTCGCATGCATGGTGCAGTTTTTCTTTCAAGTGTCACAGGAGCTCTAACTATAGGGATGCCTTTGTGAG
The DNA here is from genome assembly GCF_000260255.1 of Octodon degus. Lineage (NCBI taxonomy): Eukaryota > Metazoa > Chordata > Mammalia > Rodentia > Octodontidae > Octodon > Octodon degus. Next base: position 10,727,243 of record NW_004524579.1, on the reverse strand, counting down.
TGGGAAGGCTTGGGAAGGCTGGAGCAGAAGGCGAGGCACTAGGTCTCTAACTGATGCCTAAAGCTTAGAGACCAGTGCACAGCTGGAGATGAGGAAGAGAGGAAACTCTTGGGAGAAGACGAGCTGGTGGCCAGTGGCACTAAGCAGCGAAGAACAGTGTGTCCAGATTTGGTATCAACGGACTGGGTCAGAGGAGCCCGAGATGCAGCTCGATAGCAGGAGTAATGGTTGCCATTGCTGGTTTTGTTGTACTTTCCTTAGTTTTGAATGAGCAAATATCTCTGCTTATCAATTTATGTATGTTGATTTGCTTTGTGCTTTATTTTTATTTTTTT
>NW_004524579.1:10719950-10726808 GCF_000260255.1 Octodon degus | reverse complement strand
CTCTCTCTCTCTCTCTCTGTTTCTCTCTCTCTCTTCACCCTCCCCCAACCCTCGCACACACACACCATTACTCTCTCTTACCTCCAGCTTTACAGCCACCATGAAAGTGAATGGATCTTCTCTGCTATGTGTCCACCGTGACATATTAGTTCACCACAATAGCAAAGAAATGGACTAAGATACTATGGACTGAAACACCTGAAATGTCCCCTTTATAAATTATCATAGGGATTTTCTCACAGTGATAGAGAGCTAACACACACCTATAACAAATAAATCACACACAACCTTTAGCGACAAGTGTAAAACTGCCATGTTCTTGTCAAGGGCCCAGAACAGAAATGTCACAGAAATCCCAAGGCGGGTTCCATTCAGCTGCCTGTCTTGTGGGACTGCGGCCCCCTTTGCCTGCTCTACCACTCGTTACCATAATGATTAGGCCAGAGAACAGTGTATTACTCTGAAGTCATCACAGACAAAGCAAGGAATCTATCAGGCAGGACTGTTCCTTTTAAAATTGTTTACTTCAACTTGAGAATCTCTCACAGTATAAACATCATGGAGACAATGTATGCTGGTAAACCGAGCAGGGACAATTCTGTTCCTATTCTAGGTTGCAAAGTGATAGATGGTGACACTGGTGAATAACATAGTGGCATTACCTTGGCAGGGCATGGTAATAAAAGCTCTTAAATATTGGCCAGAGAAGGGAACTAAGCCAAAGCTTCAGAGAGTCTTAAAATGTGATTGATAAAAGGTCAGGTTAGAAATGTTCCTTTTCAATATTCAAAACAAGTGGTGAAGGTGGGGGAGGTGCTCCGTCCGTAGCAGAGGCGATGGCAAGAGCCTTTGGGAACCTGACACCGATAATGTGACTGCGGGAATTTCCACATTTCATGATGCTGGTGTATACCTTGGAAAAGAAGTTTAGCTGAAACACCTAAGTCCCCACAGTGCCACTACCGTGCTGCAAGGCCCCGGATAAGTGACAATCTCTTTGTGCTTCTGTTCTTTCATCTGTAAAATGAGAGATTCAGATGAACGGTCTTTAAGATACCAGCCAACTCTGAAATTCTCTGATTCCATGAGGGAAATTATATGATAATGAGTTTCAACTGTAGTCTACGGACAGCACCACGTTGGTTTTATAGTGCACATAATTGACCAGTCTATTTAACACAAGTCATGGTTCCTTAGCCTAAGCCAGTCAAGAAACCCTTTTTAATTTCTGCACTTTTTGCTTTAGGATTCTGTTATGACACCTCAGAAACACCATGTTAGAGAACTTGCTAAAAAGAGAATTAAAAGTATCTTCCCCTCTTCATGTCTTATTAAAGTCACTCCACTGCCACAACATCATGACACACATTCCTGTGACCTGAGCTGCCAAGAGCTGCAGGTTGAGTTAAGTAAAGGCGAGCTCCTGAAATACCACTGACCTCACTGCCCTATGGCACTGTTTTATGGTGGAGTCTTTCCCACAGCCTTTAAGATCGGTATCAACCACAGGGAGACTTTACTGATGTAAGTGTCTGGTGAAGAACAAAGACATTACTCTAGAAAGCTATTTGGGGAAATGAGCACAGAAAGTGCAGAGGGACACTGAAGCCCAACAGCTAGTCACTGACAGTCAGAGGGAGCTTACGGGTCAAAGGCTGCAAGCAGGAAGTTAAGCAGGAGGCTGATGGACTGCTCCACGTGGATCTGGTGTGTGGTTGGCATCCGTTTGTTGAGCTGGTAAAAAATGGTGGAGAGCACGGCCTCTAGACGGGCTACATTAAGCTCCATGTTTGGGTCCAGGTTGTTCAAGGCATTTTCTCGCAGGGCTTCTATGACGTTCCAAATGTCTACCAGGTGCACTACAGTGAAAGCAGAGGTAAAACATCAGCCCAAACTGAGTGGAAAGGCAGACACACTTCTTGACCTGCCCATCCACCCCAGTTTATCTAGATTCCCCCTCCCCCCCGCCCCATGGATTGGCTACTATAGAAGCTGACATAAATAAATGAGTTTAAGACAGCACATGATCTCTAAGGGCTTTTAATATTTTATTATTATTTATTTATTTTTAAAAATGCATTTAGTACAGGGTGCATAGGGTCTCACTACACAGATAGGATTCGTAATGATCCTCCTGTTTGTCAGCCTCCCAAGCTCTGGGATTACAGGTGCTTATCACTATGCCCAGTCTCAATTGCTATCTCAGTGTCCCCTGGGGGTGGGGCCGGCACAGCACAGCATGCTGGGGATCGAACTCCAGTCCCTACATCTTCCAAAGAAGGCACTTTAATCCGCTGAGCTATCTGGCTGGCTCTTCTAAGAGTTTTTGTTTTTTTTTTTTTAAAGAAAAATTCAATAAAGCAATGGTGTAAAATTTCAAAACATGATTGTAGGACAGTAACAATGTTTAGTACATTGTATATTATTATCTTCAAAGCAGTTGCTCTTATTACAAGACATAGGCATGAAAAATAGATCAAGTAATATAGGCACAAACCTTAATTTCAATGAACTATTAATAGTATAACTATCTTAATTATCATATATATCACATATAAATACATATATATGTATTTATTTGTTTTTCCTTTTCTCTTCCTTTATTTACTCCTTCCACCTCAGTTTCTCTTTCCTTTTAAATAATTTCTTCCCACTTCACAATAGTATACATGTTGGGTCTGGCTTGCTGTAGGATGTACAACGCTGAGCTAATGGTTGACTGAGTGCACAATGAGTTATTTCTAATCTTCACTGTAACTCCTGAAGTACCGCCGCAATTCCTAGGTTACGTGCAAGAAAGCCGAAGGACGGGGGAGTTAACTGACAATACAGAGGCCAGTCAAGGGCAAATCTGATATTTAAAGTCTATCCAAGTTTATCTCGTTTAAAGTATCCAAGTTTACCCAGTTGAAAGTACTTCTCCACTGTGCACATTGGCTCCTTCAAAAGACAACAGGACCAGAACTTAAGTTTTAGTGTCTGGAAGGATATCAAACTTGCATTTGAGTTTTTCAGATATTGTCATATACTAATAGATTTCTTAACAGTGTGCAGCTGGAACTGAGCAGAAAGTGAAGGAAGACAAGAAAAAAAGGACAAGCATTTAATGCAATGAAGTAGCACAACTAAGGAGCTGATTATTAACTTCCCTAACCACAAGCAATTTCTAGGTTGCATAATTGTGCTGCTTAGTTTTGCTTGTCAGCTTGGCTGGAGGAAGTCACCTGGAGGGGTGATTAGATCTCGAGGGCACTAAGATCATCAGTGAATAAACCACAGATGCGTTCATAGCTAACAGGGAGGTGCGAGGAGGTGGGGCCTTGCTGCTGAAGTGTATCGCGGAGGCCAGAGCTCAGGAACTGTATCAGGTTCCAGTCCCTTCCTCTTGCCAATCAGCTCTGCTTTCTGGTTGCCAAGACAGCAGCAGCTTCCTTTTGCCACACCTCCTGCCAGGCTACCATGCGTCTACTTCATAGCCAGCTGACCGTGAACTGCAATCTCTCAAACTCTGAGCTAAAATAAACTCTCTTCCCTTAAGCTCTGGGTGCCAGGTAGTGTTGTCTCAGCAAAGGGAAAGCTGGCCAGTACAATCAGTGACTGGCTTATCCAGTTTATGAAGTCACGCTTACTTTCACTGGCATAGTAAAAAACAAATTAATTTCTATTTTTTCTCCTTTTCCCTGAAGTTGTATTAGGACACTCCAAAAACCATCACTGCCATTGTGGTAATGAACTTGTCCATTAGCACAACAGGTTGCCCAGGGCTCCCTGCCCTCCATTGCCACCGATGCAGGTGGCCTCTCCCTCATCCGCTTGATGTCACAACTTTCTAGAATTCTAAATAGCTGACATTCTACAGTATGCATGTTTTTTTTTTTCACCAGGATATTTTTATTTAATGTAGGTATTTTAAGATTAATGTTATGTTGTTGCAGGTATCAAAAGTTTGGTTCTTCTTATTGCTGGGTAATATCATCGTACGGATCTATCACAGTTTGGTTATCAACTCGCTTGTTGATGGACATTTGAGTTGATCCAAGTAGAGTAGACATAAACTCCTATTTATCTTGGTTAGTACTTAGAAACGAGATCTGATTATACAGTTTAACTTGGGAAGAACCTTTGAGAGTGTTTCTCAAACCATTTGTACCATTCCATCATCCCCTCAGCAGGGTGAGAGTTCTAGTTCTTCCCATGTTTTCACCAAGTTCAAGGTTCACTATTCAGTACACTTTTGCATTTGCAAAAACTTTGTCTTTTCTCAGTGAAGCATATATTTATGATTCATTTCTCCAGAAGTGTAATAGGACATATGCTTTTGCACTGGCCATTTTCCTTTTCTACATCCTTGGTTGCTGGGTCCTTTACTTACAGGCTTCCTATTGCTTTTGTTTCTCTTTTATTGTGCTACAAAGGAATAAACCTAGGGGTGTCTTATTACTGAACTACTAACCCTTTTATTTTCTATTTTGAGACAATGTTTGCAGCCCTCCTGCCTCAGCCTCTCAGGTAGCTGGGATTATAGGTGTGCACCACTGTCCCTGGATTTAATAACTTCCCATCAAGCTGAAATCCAAAGGTGGCCTACAAAACAACTTTTTTTCCTATAGTACTGATGATTAAACACAGGGCCTCTAGACTGAACTATATTTCTAGCCCCTTTTGATTTTTGAGACAAAGTTTGCCCAGTTGCTAAATTGTCCAGAGGCCTGGAATTAACCGTCTTCCTGTCTTCACTTCCAGAATTCTGGGGTTGCAGGCCTGTGCCGCAATGCCTGGCTTGTTTCTGTTTTGGAAATCTGGCTTCCGCTTACTTCTTGTCTACCTCTTATTCATCAGATATTGCTGCCAGCGGCACTCCTTCAGGGGCCCACTTAGCAGATTCTGGGCTCTCTCACGGGCCACCTCAGAACCCATTCTTCCTCGAGCAGCACTCAGTGGGCTTTCTCTGTGGTTGGGCTGCTTGTCTGTCCCTGGACTGTGAGTGGGCAGAAAGAGACTGCGTGGTGGTAACCGCTCACATCTCCAGCACTCCTCATATACCTTGAAGGGGCTGAAATCAATATCTGATGGCTAAGTGAGAAAGTGACAAGGAAGTGGTTCAATAGGGAAACAAGGTTAGGAGCAGTAAACTGCAGCTGTTACACACCACATGGGTGCTGGTTTGAATCCTAGACACAACATCAGTGAAGCTTGTTCAGTTCATGTCTCTGATCCATCATGTTAGAGAAATGGGATGAATAAGAGCAACCATCCTTGGATGATTGCAACAAGGATTAGTGAGATAAAGCTTGGAAATCACTTGGAATTAGGCATGTTACCCAGGAAACAATGGTTTATTATTTAGAGAAATAAAATATATAGGAATCACATTGAAGTTATGAAGATAGAGCAGGCGGATAGCTCAGTGGACTAAATGCCTGCTTAGGCAAGTGCAGGGACTGGGGTTCGATCCTGGGCACCACATGCCATGCTGGCCCTGCCCCTGGGCATGCTGAGCTGGCCACTGAGACTAGGCATGGTGGTGCATGCCTATAATCCCAGCACCGGAGAGGCAGAAACAGGAGCCTCAGTACGAGTTCAAGCTGTGTAGTGAGACCCTGTACCAAATACATAAAAAAGAAGTTATTAAAGGTAAATACACCCCATGTGTGTTCTCCTTCATTTAGGTTTGCAATATAAAGAAAAATAGTGTTGATTCTAAAGCTGTGCATACATTTTCTCTTTTAATCTCTCTACATCTCCTTCTGGATGGTATTAGTTTCTCGCCTGCCATCTCAGCTACTGTGAGTGCTGAGACAGGGGATCGAAAGATTAAGAGAAGCATGGGAACATTAGCAAGGCCTTGTGTAAAGACAAATAGCACTGGAGGTGCCGTTCAGTGGTGGAGTTCTTGAGCACCAGAAGAAAAAAAATACTAGTCATGGTTATATCATTATAAACGACTGAAATAAAACTAATTTCATAACTATTTGCAAGACGCAGTAGTAGATCTCAGGGACTCACAGGCAATACGGGTGTAGTTTATGCCTTGGGGAGTGAGCAGTCAGCTGGGGACACAGACACGACTCTGATGGACCGTGAGAGGCTGACAGGCACCGTAGAAGACAGGCATGGGGTAGAAGATGGGATTATGATATGGCTGTGATGGGGCCATGGGTGAGATAAGGCTGCAGGAGCACTGTAGCTCAGAGGAAGGTTTTGTTCTTTAGGCTGAGTAGGAAGACACAGGTTTTAAGAAAGAAAGAGCCACATGCTCAGAACGGCAGCTGAAAATGCAATTTCTGACTTGAAGAGAAAAAAAATGATGATGGACAGGCAGGAAGTGGGAAGTAGTGGGAGCCTGGTGCGGTCCAAGCAAGAGGCAGAGCTATTTTTATGCACAATGTGGCAGTACGCAGAAAAGCTGTCACCATGCGCCACATTATATTGCCTAGCTCCAGGGGAGGCGTGGTGAAGAGGGTACAGGCTGGATAATCATGAAGACTGAGGTTCCCGTCCTGCTTTTGCTGGTCACGGTGAGATTGGGGAAATGGTCTCTTTTCTATAAATCTTAACATTGTCTTTGTAGAAATGAAGAAACTCCTTTTAAAGTGTGGCTGAGAGTCCTAGCCCAGGTCCGGTGAGTGTGTGGGAGAGCTTCCGGCTACCCTGCGCTGGCAGGACCGACTATTCATCCCAGCCCAGGCGCAGCGTGGATGACATGATACTTTACTTGGAAGACCCAAAAACCTCCAGCAAGAAGCTACTAGAATTATTTCAGAAATTCAGTAGCATAGCAGGTTATAAAGTCAATACCCAAAAGTCAATAGCATTCCTCTACACAGACAACAAACACACTGAGAGGGAAATTATAGA
>NW_004524579.1:10682908-10711555 GCF_000260255.1 Octodon degus | reverse complement strand
TTTATTTATTTATTTGTGTGTGTGTGTGTGTGTGTGTGTGTGTGTGGCCAGCTCAGCCCACCAGGGGGCGGGGCTGGCTGGCATGTGGTGCCGGGGATTGAACCGCGGTCCCTGTGCTTTGCTGAGCTTGTTCTAAGTAGGTGCTTTAGACCACTGAGCCATCTCACCAGCCCACTTTGTGCTTTATTGAGAGTTTGTATTTTATGAAGTTTAATGCTTGGCTTTACTTTCAGAAATTCATGTGACAGAGCTCAGATCCCACCCATAGTCACACATGTGGGGCTGCTCTTCAAGACAGTGAGTGAATCTTGGATTATGATATTTGACCCCACAGGTCTGGAATGTGACCAGAACATCCACAGGCTTAGGCAGATCTTTAGGGGCTTCTGATAGATAGTAAAATTTGAGAATCGCTGTTATGGAGCATGATTTAAAGAACAGCGTTAGAGTCGAGGCAGGAAGAACAGGAAATTGATGCTCATTTGATTGAGAAGAATTTATTTAAAAGATATCCCCCAATCCTGGAGACACTGAGGTCAAGAAAGACAGGTGTAAACTAGCCAATCCTTAAGATTTTCTCAAACATAATTTTTTTCTGTCCTTATTCAAGCTTCTTACCACAAGAAAATAGCGTCTAAAAATCTGCTGGGGAGGAGGAACTAGTCAAATCATGTGCTTTGCCTGGTTTAGGTTATGTTGCAGATACTAGCCATCATTCACATTAACCAAACACTAAACTCAGAAAGAAAACATTAGTAAAAGCACAATCTTTAGATTTGTTTTTGATTAGTAGTCATGAGCCGAATCTTTACAAAAGGTGAACACAAACAACACCAGAGTAGCTTGCCAATTTTGTATGCTTCCAATCTCAACTTGTTCCTTGCTCCCCAAGTGTGCTTTTATCACTAAAGCAGTTTGTTCTCTTTACTGTGAGCCCTTGGAGAAAAGCTTCATATCTTATAAAGATAATGCTTCACTTTCACTTTAATTTCCTGGTTAAGGTGATGTAATAAAGCTTCATGAAAAAGTCTACAGTGTAGTTTTGGTATAAAATTAAATTGAGTATCATACCAGTTCTCAAAGGGTCTGGCATTACATTCACTGCCTCTTAGCAGAAAACATTCTGTGTTCCTTAAATTGTGTTTGTAGACCAGCATTATTACTCAAAATGAGATATAATAATTGTTGGCTCAATAGCTGTCATACTATAAATTAAATTTAAATAAATTCAATTGAATCGAGTATTTATTAAACTTATCATTTTCAAAATATCATACCAAAGATTATAAAGAATAATAGGAGAAGATAAATGGAAAGAAAAGATCTGAACAATAACTAATTTTTCCTTGCCAGTATTTAATTTTGTACAGAATGTGCTTAATGACTTTAGAAGCAAGAGGACTGGGTACCTATCTTCCTCTTCTGTGGCTATTAATTTGACAGAGGGCTTTAGACCTCACTGAATAATTTTATACAAGACTTTTTTTTTTTAAATTGTGTCTTACCATTCCCTTATTCTGGTGTCCCAGTATGAGCATTTACTGCTTTCTATGTAAAACAAGACACTTAGGGCCGGGGAGATGGCTCAGTAGAATAAGCGCTTCCTTGGCAAGCTCAAGGACCTGAGTTCAATCCCCGGTTCCGGAAAAAAAAAACAAAACAAAAAAACAAGATACCTATTATATCCACTATTTCCTTTTAGCTGTCCTACAAATACTATGAGGTTCAGCTCTGACAAGGCCATTTACATGGCCTATTGAATAATGCTTAAAATGCTAAGAATGAAAACCAGTACTCAGACTTCGGTCTACTGACCTTGAATCTCACCTCTCACTACTCTTTAGCTCAGAAGCTCAGCAGTGGCAAACTGATGGCACCTGTGACCCAGTAGGCTGTTTGTTAGCATTAAGAGCTCTAAAGGGCTTGCTGTCACTACCTTGCTTCCTCCTGGAGCCCTATTCTGTAGTCACAGGGACTTCTTAGTTTCAGAATCTCCCTTGGTCTTCTAATCATGCTTGTGCTGAGCCTGCTTTCTCTACCAGACGCAGCTTTTGATCCACCATCTTTCCCACTAGTACACTTGCCATGCTTGCTTCCTAGGAGGCCCATTCTCTCACTGCGGAAACCCCTCTCTCCCTTTTGTTGCTCCCAAGACCCTTCACATAGAGATTATATTTGTGGTATCTTTATTTTCTACAGTAATTAATGGACACATTTTTTCCTTCCGTTTTAAAATCAACTCATGATTGGACTTTAGCAGAGAGAAGAGACCCCCAAATTATGAGCCTAATATTCTGTACAGGTCATGTACACATAAGGGGAGCAATGTCCATGGTTTTCATCAGATGCTTCAGAAAAATACCTGGAGAATAAACCCAAGAACTGGCTCTGTAAAAGATCATGGGCTACCTTGAAGTCATGGGCTACCTTCTTGCTCATGTTTATATTTCTCACAGCTTCTTGCACAATACTCTGAAAAAACTGGGTGATTGCACTGCTTGGTGAATGGAGCAGAGCACGTCCCAAGAGCCTGCACTGTGTGCCTCCTGGCAGCTTCCCTGCACTTGGCAAAAGAGGGCTCGATGAATTACTCATTGTGTATGGTTTTACACTTTGCCTCTTATTTCTATGTACCACATGGTCAAACTCATAGATGTTGGAAGCCACATTTCGAAAGGAAGAGTGACCACAGGCGTGATAATGGTAAGGACTTTCTACCTACTTTTCCCTTATAGCTTTTGATCTCAAAGGCCTGGTATCATGTGCCCATCTGGCCAATATGAACACAACAGATAAGGTAAGTTCTCATAGACACTGGGAGTAGTGAGAAGTAACTGGCTGTGAAGTGGTACTTTTTCTGCATTTATCTTACACCATTTCAATATATAATTACTTTTCTGCACCATGAGAGGAAATCATGGGCAGATAGTAGAAAATACATTTCATTCACCAATTCAAAAAATAGCTATGGCCCAGCTCTCTGTGAACATAACATTGCTTGGGAATGTCTCCTTTGAGGCAAAGAGATCTCTAGGTGGTTAATCAGTAGTTCAGGCAATTCACTGTATGTTATGGTTTTTGTGTATTTGCCCACCCAAAGCCTCATGAAGTCATTGAGGAACAGTTCTATAGTTTGTAATTAATTCATGAGCCAAGGCTGGGATTATGGGTCTGAGTACTGCTGGGATTATGGCTGTGAGTGCTCCACTCAGCCTGGGATGGATAGCCTGAATGTAACATGAGAGAGACAGAGAGACAGACTTGTTCTCTGTTGCCATTGTTGCTGCTACTCCTCCCTTTTGCTCTTGCTGTTTTGCTGTCTTCTGCTGCCGTGAACTGCTGTCCTCTGCCATGTGCCGCTCTGCTTTGGAGCCAGCTGAGTGTAGACTGAAACCTCCAATAACTGTGAGCTAAATAAACCTTTCCTTCCCTCATTTTGCATGTTGGGTACTTGTCCCAGCAATGAGAGATGAATAACTGGGACACTGTATCTTGAGTGAGGTCATAGATATATGAACATAGTATAAAAAAGATGAAGTACATGTTTTGTAAAAACCCTTAAAAGTCAGAGGCTGGGGAGATGGCTCAGTGGAATAAGCACTTCCCTGGCAGGCACAAGGGCCTGAGTTCAATCCCCGGTTCTGAAAAAAAAAAGTCATGCAATAAGTTCTAAATGATATATTATGACCATAGTAATGATAATTATTATAGTTGTGAAGTGCTAAATGAGTATAATTTAACTTTGCTTCATCAGAAATTGTATTTTTTTATTAATCACATATTTAACATAGAACTCAAAGGCCTTGAATAGTGATGTTTGTTTTGCAGAATTATTATACATGATATTACATATTTTGATCATTTTCAATCTTTTTATCCTCTTACTTTGTTCCTGCATCCCCCATCCTTTCCTCATGTCCAAGTGTTGATCATCTTGTTTTCTACCATTTTTATTGTATTTTTAATGTATTTATATTTTACATTACTTATATAAGAGAAAACATGATATTGAATTTTCTGTGTCAGTCTCCTTTTGCTTAACATAGTTGTTTTGTGTTCCATCTATTTTCCTGCAAATGAAAAATTTTCTGCTTTATGGCTGTATGTATACATGTATGTACACTACCCATTCATCTATGCTCTGGTGTCTAGGCTGTTCCCTGAGCTTAGCTGTCATATATCACACCACTATATACATGGGTGAGCAGTATGAGTTTACTATTATGAGCGTTGTCCCCATAAAGACACACTAAACATGTGAAGTGGTGTTGACATGTATATTAATTAGCCTGTTTAAGTAATTTAATGATGTGTACATATATTTTAATTTCACATTTTACTCCGTAAATAGATATAATTACTTGTCAATTAAATTGAAAATAAAAATTTAACAGATGTCAGTAGAAAATAGTGGCAAGGAAGACCTGAAGAGTAAAGTCATGATACACAATGGGTGACACTGTAGTTTGGCTTAGGTAATTTTGCTAACTCTTCTTGGGCTCCTTCTTTCTCCAGCCCTTGCAGCTGCAGATAGCACCACACAGACATTGGCCACTCAGTACATCCACAAGTGAGCAATAACTGGCCTCGAGATTTGTACTGTATACCTCTGATGTCTCAGTAGCAATACCTGAACCCCAGTTAGAATTTCCACATATGCAACCCAGAGATATCCATGTGTGTGACTCTCTCTCTCTCTATCTGTTTGTGTGTGTTTGTGGAGTGTGTGTGTGTGTGTGTGTGTGTGTGTGTGTGTGTGTGTGTAGGGCCTTACACCTGCAGGTCACCCTTGACCAGTGTGGGCAGAATGGATGGATTAGAATCCCTTCTTTTTGTTTGGGGTGGTAGTTATGAGGAACATTTCACAAAGTTGCTAAGAAGTTCCTGCACTGTCCGTTGACTTTACTTCCCTCACCGTCTCAGTTCTACCCTAAGGCTCACTATTCCAACAATCTGCTTTCTCACTGTGATGTGTGCGGTCTGTTTGCTGGGGAGATACAGGCTAAGCACGGGTTCTCATCAAATCTCTGTGTATTCCTGGATGAGCACTAATAGATAAGACCAAAAATGAATGATATGACCATGACAAAGTAGATTCTCATTTTATTTGGCTATGTACATTTTCCTCCATTTACCTTCCTCCATGGTATATTTCTCTACTACTCAGAAAAGTTTAATTTGAAGAACAAAATGTATCACACTTTACCTAACATCAATGTTTATTATTTTCCAAGAAAATAAGCTACTTAGGGCTGATGTCATTGCTAGTATTTGCAGCATCCAGTTAAGTGTCCACAAGCCTGCTTGACAGATGTTGCCAGAGAGCACCTCTGTTGACCATGACAAATGGCTAACATTTGGAACTTAGAAGTTGGGCTCTTTAACTAGGTGATTTTATCTGGTATTTGTCCAAGGGAAGCCCTTCTTGTGCTGTGCTCCCTTCACTTTGAATAAGCAGAATTAGCTTCATATTTTCTAGTAGATAAAGAGGTAACACAAGAGTGCCAGTGCAGCACCACCACTGGTTAAAATAGCAACAGTTAGTTTATTTCAATATTTATAGATATTCTTGATGATTACAAGTCATGTTTTATCCTTAAGCACATGATAGTTAATTCAAGTGGCTGCTAGACTGGGTATCAGTTTATTTTATTATTTATTTATTTATTTTTTCGTATTTTAGGAACAGGTCTGCAGGTGTTCAGGATCTCATTACTAGGTTGGACTTGCAGTGATCCGCCTGTTTACAGCCTCCCAAGAGCTGGGATTACAGGCAGGCACCACCACACCCAGTCTCAATCACTGTATCAGTGTGCCCCAGGGGTGGAGGGATCGAACCCCTGGCCCCTGGTTCTGCTTACAGGAGTTTTAATCCACTGAGCTATTTGGCCAGCCCTTGGGTATCAGTTTATGCAGCAAAGTTTATACAACAAAGTTTTAGAATATATCTGTTGGCTATTTTCAAAATCCAGATCTGTAATTAATATAGCACAGTCATCAGATGCTAAAGTTGATGTTATTCTATTAACAGGTTTGTACACTGAAGGAATATAATTAGGCAGGATAGCCTAAATAAATAGTATGATCTAATGGTGCATTTTTTCTTTTGTTCTTCCAGTTAAATTTGTTCTCTTTTAAATGCACATAATGATTCTAAAAACCAGCACTATGACTGACAGATGCCTAAGAGTTTCTGCAGATGCACTGCTGTCTTTTAAAGGAAAGGGGACCTTACAAAAGAAGAGCAGAGGAGACTCCCTGGATGTCCAAGACTTTCTTCTTGCTTGTTACTCTGAGCAGCTTAAAGAAGGTTGAAATAAATGACACAGATCATGGAAGCAGAGACTTCAGAGGGGAGCTGGCCAGATAAGTAATAGGAAAAAAATGTCAAAAGAAAATTAAGTAACAGATGAATACATGCCAAAGGGAAAGCTAGATAATTTATCAAATAGCTGTCCCTAGAATAGAAACAAAATGCTATGTATTTCTTTTTTTCCCCTTTCAGCAGTCCTGTGGTTTGAAAGTGGGTTTTGCACCAATCAACACCCCTGTCCCAGTCCTTTGTAATCTTTTTTTTTTTCCTCCTCTTTAAGACAAATTCTTGTTGAATTAAATTGCCCAGGCTGGGCTTGAACTTGTGACTCTCTTGTCTTAGCCTTCCAGAGTGCCTGTATTATAGGTGTGCACCATCATTCCCAGCTCACATAAGGTTTCTTATGATGATCTACAAAGTCTTTGCAGTGAAGCTTTGAGTCTGAATCATGCCCACACCCTTCGGTACTCAGCAAGATGTCTTGAGTAGCGTCATAACTCAGTGGATGTTCATGATCCATCTGCAGCTGGAGGTGGATTCAATGCATCCCATGCTCTGTATCCAGAGAGGGATGTGAGCAAGAGTGTGATGCATCTTTTTGTCTTGATTTATTTTGTTAAGAACATTAGCTGTCTGAAATTATTGGTCACTTCATAGAATGCAAGGTGTCTTCTTTCCTGTGTTGTTCGTGGCTCTGTTCACTGAGCATCTCGTGCCTGGAGGGCGACCTGTATGTATTTGCAGAATTATTTACAATAGTACTTTCCCTTTATTTTACTACTTTAGTCATTCGGAAGTAAGATTTTTAAGCAAAAACTTTTCTCTAGAAACTTTTTTTTTCTAGTTAAAACCAGCATCACTTAAGAATGTTGATTTTCAGGCAACTGTGTTTTACATGGAAGAAATTGGGTTGATTGGTACCATAAATAGCAAGAAAAATCAATGTGACATTAGGATATTAAAAACTTGGTGAGTACTGCTGTTGGCTTCTACCTAGACTTCCCTTCAAAGGCTTATGTGCTCACAGGTGCAGCTTTACAGAGGTGGCTGGAGCTACGGTGTGTGAATATAGATCATAGGTTTGTGATAACTGGATTGGTCCGCTGCTCCACTGGTCACATTAGTGTAGATTTGGCTGTGGTTGAATAGACTTACTGAAGGTAAGACTGACTGGGTGTGAGTGATACCAACCAACAGGCTTGTAGCCTGAGTGAAGTAAAGAGGGAAAGAGGCTCACAGCAGTTGCTTGCTTTCCTTCCATGGGCTGTTGCTTTCTCGCCATGCCCTTCTGCTCTGCCGCCCTGCCATGGACCACAGTGGAGTGCAACTTCTGTAAACTGTAAGATAAAATAAACCTTACCTCCTTGTTGGGTATTTAATCCCAGCAATGAGGGAGTAACTAAGACAGGTACAAAATGTGTGTGTGTGTGTGTGTGTGTGTGTGTGTGTGTGTGTGTGTGTTATTTGGCTATGATGAAACGCTCTGGAACTGGATGGTGGTGGTACTAGAGCAGCATTGTGAATGTGTTTAATGCAGTTAAATTGTACTCCTAAAATAGTTCGAGTGATAAATTTTATATTATATATCTGAAAGCAAAATTTTAAAAAGCATTAGAGATACTAGGTAGAAAAATATAAGACTATATTATAGTAAGTGGTGGAGTAAATCATTGCTACTCTAAATTATCTCATGTGATGAAAACTTCAATCTTTGGGAAAATATTCTGCCCGCGTACATTAGCTATTGCTTACTAGGGGTAAGGGAGTTTGTTTTCTGAATATTTCTGTTTTTAGGGCTTAATATCTCCTCATCTTACATAAGAAGATTGTGGATCTAGCTTTAGAAAAATGCCCTTAGTTTCAGTCAGATCCTGACGTCTCTCAAACAACTCAGGGAAGGAAAATCAGTCTTGTGCTAAAAGTTTCTGCTTTGTAAAACTCACAAATTCTCAGGGCTTTTGTTTGCCCTATAGTCTTCAGAGCTGGGCTTCTATGGTACTGAAGCTCCGCACAAACTAAATGGTAAAGATGACTGCCCTGAGATACCTTCCGGCAAGAAAAATGAATGTGGAGAAAAACTAAACATAAGCTGTTTTAAGAAGACAGCAGAGTTACAGATCCTGAGCATAAGGATAAACCTAGAAGATATTACAATTATTTTCCACTTCTGAAACACAATGCTAGTGGTCACACACTAAGTAGGCGACCAGTGTTTTTTACTTGCTTACTTTAATGCATACGTAGCCATGAATGTCTTTGCCTGTTCAGAGCTTCTCCCCAATGGATCCATTCCTTTCTTCCATAAGGGGTTATTGAATACTTAGGGTATTTTTTTTATCTGGCATTTATAGTCTGTGCAGAAAAATGTGGTTAAAATGAGGAGATGTGCATAAAGTGTAACTCCCCTGACTTTAGGATGGATTCCATTTGAGGTGGGAGAAGATCTCAAAGAACATCCAGATTTATGAGTTGGACAGTTTATTAGGTCTTGATACTCATGGATGAGCAAACCCTTAAAAAGATTTTGTATGAAGCAAACCTTCTACTCTTTTATTACCTGTTTATAACTTTTTCTTTCTCAAATTGCAAACAGGTGAGAGTAACATATTGGAAATAAAAATTCAGTAATGCTTGAAGCTACAGTAGAATAAATATGCATTTATTTAAATTTTGTAAGATGAATGCAATGGATTTCTGAATGCTCCATATTTTCCTCTTTGGTGTGAAATAGTGATGGTGTGAAGTAAATGCTCAGTCCCTGTTCTGGAGTTAACAAGTATGCACCACTCTTCAGAACGACAGATGTTCACGGAGCCACAGAGATGAAACCTATGTGACATCAAGCAGGGCTCTCAGGCAGAACCATGGGTATGGCTTTTGGGAGAGGTTGCTCTTCCACCTCAATTCCCCCAAGTGTCCTGTGTTTTCTTTGTGTGTCCCTGAGCCTTGGGAGCCTGGGATCTAGGCTGTGGAACAACACCTTCTAGATGTACCTTAATCACCCAGTTGGCTGGCTCTGGGCCAGTCAGATGAGCTCCCAGGACAAGGGATTGGGAGGCCACAAGGGGAAGGTCATGAATCTTGTCTTGGCACCTGGCATACAGTAGGGCTGGGGAAGCCTGAAAGGCATTTTTCTGAATGTATCATTCTTTCTCAGCTGTTCAAGTCCTTGAATGATGATGCTTTTTCCTAAACTGTGAACTGAAAAGATTTAATTGACACAGCTTCCAGACACAAGGCAGAAGCAGAAGAAGGGGAAGGGACAATTGTCTGGTACATCCGCATCCACTGAAACAAGGCTGTGGTGCCGCCTTAGTCCATGTGTTGTGTAGTGACAGACAAAGCCTGCAACATCCTCTGAAACTAAAAGTTCTAGCAAGGAGAAAAAGAAACAAAATAAAACAATCCTTGGGCCCTTAAGGTCTTAAAAATGAAAACAACTAAGAGGAAGAAGCAACTTCAACTAAACCCACTGCGTAAGCATCAGAACTTTAAAATAAGAGCTTTCTTCTACTAGAGCTTGGCTCTGATGAGGGGGAGACAATTTTTAGGTCCAGAGGTGCAGGGAGGATCAGCTTTTCCATTTTCTCACATCACACAGGCATCATTAATGGGCTTGTTCATATTTTTCTGCTACCACTGTCTTCCCCAGGGAAGTTTTGGAACATTGCATTCTAGCACAATGCACTTTATTTTAACAATTGTCTAGAATGATTCAGCATCAGGAATGAAAACATGAATCAAAGACATTTTCAATAATACAAACAAAGATAATTGTGCTCTAAGGTTAGTCATCTGCCACTTATGTCCCTAACACAAGGGACATAACTCTTTCTTCTAACTCCTTGGCTAGGGAGAACCTTTCTACCTTTCTCTTCTGAATGCATTTCTTTCTTTCTTTCTTTCTTTTTTTCTGTTCTGTTTCTCTTGCCTGAAGGTTCTTTTTTAACCTTAAACTTTATTTTTAATTTGAAGGTTTCATATGTTATTACCTTCAAAAGAGAAAGCTCTGTCTTCTCAGGTAGTGTTATGGCTTGCATCTGAAACAACCCCCAAAGGCTCATGCGTTGAAAACTTCCTCTCCAAAGCATCAGAGTTGGGCTTTGGGGAAACGGCCAGATCACAAGGCTCTGAATTCCTCAATGGATTCATCCACTGATAGCTTAATAACTGGAGGGTATTACTGGAAAATTTAAGGGGCAAGGCCTAGTTGGAGGAAGTAGGGCACTGAGGAGAGGTGGAATGTTCTGGAATGTATATTTGTCTCTGTTCCCTTTTGGTCTCTTTTCTCTCTCTCTCCTTCCTGGATCCCGTGAGCTGAGCAGCTTTACTGTTTCATGATATTCTGTTGCACCACAGGTCTAAAAACAATAGCTCCAGATGATGGTGGATAGAAACCTCAGAAACTGTGAGCCAAAATAAACCTTTTGTTGGTTAAACTTTTAGTCTTGGGCATTTTGTCACAGTGACAGAAAGCAGACTAAGATAGTACCTGAAAGTAGTCTTTCCAAGATTTGAGGCCCATGATGCTACATAACTTCTCCCAAATACTCACACACTAATCTTGGTGCTTTTTTTGACCTTAAAATATGAAGATGAGCTAAGCAAACCTGATGTCCACACATTAGTTCTTTAAAAAGTAAAGAATTTTCAGGGAGACAGATTCTAGCTGAAGAAGAAGCAAATATTCATGCTCTGAAACGTCTAGGGGGCCATGTGGCAAGAAGGAAGTTCTGAGAACAGAAAGTAGTTCTCAGCAGGTATAGCAAGAAGGAAATCGAGGTGTCAGTCCTACAACAACAAGGAAATGAATTCTGCAAACAATCAGGATATTTGGAAAAGAATCCTGAGCCCCGGATGAGGACACAGACTTAATCAGAATTGTGATTCCAGCCCAGTGTGATACTGTACCCTGAACTGAGTCATGCTGCACTGGATTGCTGATCTAGAGAAACTGGGAGACAATGACTGTTAGACTATTATAACAGAATATATTTGTGGGAACTGGCTATGCGGCAACAGAAATTTGATATAGCAGCCAAAAATCTACATATTTAACAAGGATCAGGAATATATTGCTATGTTAGCTTGAAGAAAAATAAATGAGATAGTTATGCTTAATATACAAAATGCAGCTCTGGCTTCTACTGCACAGCATTTGTCATCTGGCTGGTGAAAAACGAGGCTAATCAAGCATGTTTCTTCTTTCATAGAAAATTCTTTACGGAGGACCTACTACCTATATGGTACTTTGCAGAGATGGAAAAACATTTAGGTAAACAAGCAACTGCATTTTTTTTTTGGGGGGGAAGTTAACAAGAAATCTTAAAAGAAGTTTACAGACATTAGCACAGACAAAAGCATAAGTTCTAACTTAAATTATTTCTGGATAAGTATATTTTAAGAAAACCTCTAATTCATGAGATTTTGAGGAACTCTGAAATATCAGACACCCTTTAACCTTTCTTTTAAAGAAAATTTCAAATGATATAACTGACCATGAAAATTGAAATAGGACTAAGGCTAGGCAACGTTAGCTGAGGGTACGGAGTACTCCCTCACTTTCATTCTCACTGTTAAACAGGGGGATTAATTAGTTCTAGGCTATTGTTTTTGTGGCTGATTTGTTGTTGGTGAACTAAAGGCTACAATTCATTGACTCCAAAGTAATTTCTGAAAAAGTATATGCTGACATTGCAGAGTATCTGGATCATGAAGCATGGCAACACTGACCAAAGAAATCATGCTTCAGCAGGAGCTGGTTATTTGTTTAAAATAAAGGCTGATGTGTTACCTTTTCACACATACTTACAAATTGTTTATAGGATTCTTATAAAGTTGCCCAGGCTGGCCTTGAACTTGCTATGCTCCTACAAACCTTCAGGATTGGGATTAGGATTAGTGTCCTCTGAATAGCTCCTGAGTACAAAGTGGTTTTTTTCTTTTCTTTTTCTTTTTCTTTCTTTCTTAATTTTTTTTTTTTTATGGAATCAGGGATTGAACTCAGGCCCTTGCACTTGCCCGGCAGGTGCTTATTCTACTGATCTATCTCTCCCCAGCCCTTGTTCGTTTGTTTTTAAGAGGAATTAGTAAACATTGTTGATGAACAGAGTGACATAATAAAAATATAATAGCTACATATACAAAAGTTCCATACTGTTTTTATTAATGAATTTAAACATAAAGACATTGAGATTTATTTATTTATTATTTTTTTAAATGCCAGCCTACCAATCAGAGGGATGAAGTTCCTTTTTGGGAGAGGGAAACACTTTACTTAATTGAAGTTACCTCTTATTGTTGCCTGTTATCAAATGAATTGCAAATATCCAGCACTAGCAACTATCCTTAGGTCTCAATCTATAGAGAAGGAGGCGGCAGGCTGCAGTCAGTCCCTAGGCCACCTCTCTCAGCCTCTTGCTCAGAGCTCTTCTACAAGGCGAGGATTGGTTTCTCTCAGCATGCATCAGGCACTGTGTCCAAGCACATGGACATGAAATCAATGTTCTATGTGAGAAGCTATAAATACAGGAGGCCAGGGCTGTGGGTCAGGAATGATGAGGAACCAACTCACATTTATGATCTTCAAGCTGAGACAAAAAAAAATCTTCTAAAAACATAAACACTCAGGACAGTATTTCTTTTTCTAGGTGATGACTTTATACATGCTAGTTATTACGTTTTGTTCTTCCATTATGTGAGTTTTAAATTTAGTTTTGTTAATATGCAAAATAAATTTCACCTGAGAGGTCTTTGCCTAAAAATAAACAGTCTGTTTTAAGTTGTTCCATTGATTTGTATGAGACAAGCACTATACTGAGTTCTGTGTTTCCTCTTCTCTGGATACCTGTTGAAATCTGATGTCAGTGTGGTAGTGGTGAGGAGCAGGGACTTCAGGGAAGAGACCAAGCCACAAGAGCAGAGAGCGCTCCTGGTGGGGATTAGTGCCCTTGAACCAGGCCCCAGAGAGCTGTGCCGCTCACCTTCCTGTGAGGACACAGCAAGAAGATGCTCTCTGAAGGTCAAAAAATCATGCTCAGCAGACCCCAGATTGGTTGGCGACTTTATCTTGGACCATTCAGCTTCCAGATCTATTATAAATAGATTTCTGTTGCTAATAAGCAACGCAGTTTGTCTCGCTGCTCAGTTGGACTCTTAGTGCTCCTCTTGTCTCCTATCTCAGCCTCCCCAGGCTACAGGGGTGTGCCACCACATCCAGTTTCAGGCCAGCATGGTGTGCCTAGGGTTCTGGGTCCGGCAGTGCATGCCATACTCGGGATGGAACTTGGGACTTTGTGCTTGCCGAGCAGGGGTTTAGACCCCCAAACAATCTCCCCAGCCAGGCATTTTTTTAAAGTGGACTATGTAACATGTTAGCTGCTGAGCAGGTACTTTAAGGGACACTTGTGTTTACCAGAGACAGCTGCTGCCCTGTTCAGTGACTACATGTTGCCTATCAAGTTGCTGTTTGTTTTAGATAAAGCAAGGAGGAGAAATTTACAAGAGGAGCCAACCAAAATCACGATGTCATCCTGCCCTGCTATTTTTTTATGCAGCCTAGAGTAAATTTTCCTCATTAAGATACTACATTTTCCATCCAAGGAATTCTTGTCCAACAGTTCTTTGTTTTTTCTTTTTTTCTTTCTTTTACTGCAATCCCAGCTCAGGTGCTTGCTAGATAGGCGCTTGTGCCCCTGAGCAATATCCTTGGCCCTTGCCTGACGATTCCTGGGCATGCGATGTATGATGAAGCATGGTGTCAAACTGCGCACTCTCAGGAAAACACCCTTCACCTGTGACTACGAGGCCTTCTTGAGTGAACATGGCTAAGCTTCCCCCAATGAGATCTCTGGCTCTGCTTGTGCAGGGAGCATTCTGTTACAAATGCAATTACAAACATGGTACCTATTTTTTCCCTTGGTTCCTTGCTGCATAGGAAAGCTCTATTATAAGGTAGCATTCTTCTTTCCCAACATCCCTCCTTTCTTTCTTTTCCTTATTTTATTGTTATTCTTTTCCACTCTGTGGTACTTTTGGAAGTCCCCAGCTCTACTGAAAGAAGCAAAAGAAATTGTTCTGCTTAGCAAAGCTTTAAGAGGGAAGGAACTATCACCTCTCCCCTCACCCTCCCCCCCTTTTGGAGCGTCCTTGAAATGCTAATAAGTGGTAGGAAGGTGGGAGAATACTGTCACCTTTGATTGCTAGAAACTTGGAGACTCTTTCTTTTGTTTTAATATGACTGGTGGGCAACAGTGGGAAGGGGGAGCTTTCCTTCTGTGGGAATGTTGTCTTGTTCCGTACAGTACTGGATAAGACTTTTATTGACTCATCAATGCCCAGAATTACAAATATAGCCACAGATTCTTCCTAACAATTGTAGTGCTTTTCTCTCTGCTCCTTTGAATTGGTGTGGCTTCTTATGAGGAGTCAAAATGTGTATTTGATGACTGGACCAATCTACTGTTTCTCCTTACTCCTGCCCAAAGGTGCACCCAGTGCTTACTCACTAGGCCAAGAGGTTGGGGCACAGCACAGACACACACTGTCCATTGCCGACCCTAATGGGCTGCACACCCAGGAGGCTGGGGCAGTCCCCCAGGGCCTTGGGAAGCACGTGCCGAAGACCCCTGGGCAGACCTGTGGAGCTTTCTGACCTTGGACTCACTGAGAATCTAATTCCCAAACCAGTTACTTTACAACTCTGTTTTCACATCCAGGAGAACACTGTGGTTTTTGTTTATGAAAATTCACCCAATACTAATTAGAAATGAAGAACAGTTACAAATGCTTTAATAAGTCAGTTTTCAGAAAAGAAAAAGTAAGTTTATACACATGAATTATGAAACAATTTTTTTCCAAGGGAAAATGGACATGGCAATATGACTACCATGTTGGCCCAGCAGAGGATGCAGCACTGCCCGGGTGATTGGGGGTCTAGCTTGCTGCAGAGAGCCTAAAAGTCCTGGAATAAGCTAGAGCCTGTGCTTGGAAAAAATCCTGTTTTGCTATATATCTATATCGGTATTAATATTGATATTGATATATTATATATATTAAATGTAGTTAGTACAGGGTCTCACTACGTAGCTCAGACTCGTGATCCTCCTGTTTTTAGCTTCTCCAGCACTGGGATTGCAGGTATGCATCACACACCTGGTCTCGGTGGCTGGCTCAGTGCACCCAGGGGTTGGGCCGGAATGCCATGTGGTACGGGGATTGAACCCTGGTCCCTGCGCTTGCCAAGGCAGGTGCTTAGTCTGCTGAACTATCTCGCCAGCCCCTGAAATTCTTTAAGCAGTATTTCTTTCCATGTTGTCTGATGTCAGTAAATAACAGTTAATGCTTTGATAAAATGGGCTAGTTTTGTAGTTTCAGAAAGAAGCCTGTTTTTCAGGAGCATGTAAATATTTTCATGTAAAGGAAATACACATATGAGGAGAACTTATGTTTCATAGTTTATAATGTTCTTGGAAGCTATTTTCATGACCCTGCATTTATAGTACCAGATATAGAGAAAAATAGGAAAAACACCTATCCAGATGGAAACCATTCCCAGGTCAGCATTATAATTCATCTGGAAGCTCACACATTTCAATACTTTAGTCATTAAGAGTAACTGAGTCCTTGGAGTTACTTTGACACAGTCTCTCTAACATTTGTGTATGGTTTCCCTTTCACTGTTGTGTAAATAATACTTGTAAGAAAACACAATTTTAATAAACTTAGTAGCACATGTAAACTATAGGAAACAGCAGGGTAATTAGCCCAAACAACTGGCGTACTTACGGTTGCATTTCTTCTGAACGAATCTCAGCTTGCATGCTGTTCTGTAGGTAGAGAGTCGGATGCGATCCAGATCCTGAGCCCCTGGTGGGGAATGAGGGACATATGGTGTGCCACATGTGGGGAAAGGGCTTTATACTGTCTATAAACAAGACACCCACAGATATAATCAATATGCTTATCTTTAATTTTGCTAGGCTATACGTATCTTAGGGTTTGCCATGTTCTGGCCCCTATTCCTCAGGTTCAAGACAAGAAGACACATCCATCCAACCCTGGTGAGTAGATTTCCACGATGTCCTTCCTGCAACCCTGCCTCAACTCTGTCCTGTCTACCACTTTTGAGAACAATCTGCTCAAAGGGTGAATTCAGCAGCTGGGTAATATTAGATACTGTTCTCAATAAATAGAAATTTAAATGCACCATCATTGGTCACTTGAACATGACTATTAAGTGACCCCATGCAGCACTGAGTATCTTCTCTGTGGACCTTTTGGCCAATGGCTTCTCGAGACCTCAGTTTTCTCATCTGAAGCTGGGGATGTTGAGAGTGAGGAGTATTTATTTCACAGGCTTTTAGTTAGGAACAATAAGCGACTCTAGGCAAGGCACTTGGAACACTGCTTGGCACAACCTAAGCGCTGTGTAAGTGTTCATTATTATTACTAATATCTGCTTTGCAATATCAGAAGACACCTTTCAGTCTGTAATATTTCCTATGCTATGGCTTCCCAGCATGGAGGGAATATGTTTGCTATATGCTTGACTTCTTTCCTTTGTGTACTCTTCCGTCAAGTAATCCTACATGGCCTCTGATGCCCAGAATGTCAGATCTGAGAGCCAGGGCAGAACCCAAAGCCCTCTGCAGGCTTCTCCCTCCCCCTGCCAGGCTGTAGTTCCCACCTTTATCCTACAGAATCTCTGCCAGGTGTGGGCTGATCGCCCTGTCACCAGAACAATGAGCACCTAACGTTCTTTGTACCCTGCTAAGATTGGGCTATTCTCTAGGGTGCATCTACAACCCATTCTTCTCTTCTCTGCTTTCAAGTATTTGGCTCTTTAAAGCCTATATATGTCCTTTTGTATCTGACATATATTGAACTTTGTCTACATTGGTAAAATGTGATACATAAATCTTCAGGATACAGTAGACTGATGAGCAAATAAAATGGACTGGAAGCAATGAAATTAGGAGGCCAATGAAATGCTTTCTGAATGAAACTCAGGATGAAATTATGAGTGTCCCTCCCTGAGAATGTGTGGGCTCCCCTCCACTCAGACCGCTCCCCTCTCTAGATTTACTTAATATGTCGTCAATGATCCTACTTTGTGGTTTCATGAGGCATATTATTAAAAATTTATTCTTATGAGAGTACGCTGCTTGGCAAACAGGCTCATTGATGCTGCCTTCTTGAAAGATAGGAGAGGTGGGGCCCACCCTGACTCAGTACCGGCTTTCTTTTACTGCTCTAGGAGATGGACATTGATGACCGGCCATGGAGGAGTCCTTCCAGCGGCAGCGAATGTCACAATTTAGTGAAAGAGAATGCTTCTCAGTGTCAGCAGTCCTTAATTCTGCCACTTTCTAGCTCTGTGAACTTCAGCAAGGGTTTACTTGGCACTTCAATTCCCTTATGCATAAAAGGAGGAGAGTAATATGAACTTGACCAGCTGGTAATAAATGTATAGTCTTGACCTCCGCCCCAGGTACAAAGTGTGCAGCTAACAGTGCCAGGCATCCTTAAAAGGCTTCCTGTTCTGTTTCTGAGCAGCAATACAGGACAGAAATCTTTTCTGATGTTTGAGCTTTCATCTGACATCTTATAACTTCAACACACTTGATCTAGTTTCCCCTCTGGAGCCATGCAATCTTTTCTCTGTGTTACTTGGTAATTCATTTGTTAGCTATGTTGTAGCTGCTGTTGTTATCATTATTAGCATCCTCACTGTCATTTGAAAATTATGGACAAAAGCCTTTGTCACTGTGGAATCTAAAAGTGAGATGGGAAAAGTAGCTTTCCCTCAATTCGTTAAGGTTAAAGCCATGCAACTCCACAGGCATTTTAGGTACAATAACTACAATGGTGTCAGATGCTGAACAGGGATTGCATCTGTGGAAGTGGCTGTCACTGTTTTGTTTATCATCAGACATGAGAGCTTGAAGCATTCCAGTCACACTAATCCATGGCTGGCTAACATCTCTTTAAAGTACAAAGGACACAGTTAATCAAAATACCAGAGCTATTGCTTCCACTGTAAGAATCTATAGAAAGCAGTTAATGCTATGTTTGATATAGACATTTATAAGTGCAATATGTGCCCAGATACACATACAGTCTACTAGGCGATTCATTCTGCAGGTTCTTTTTACTAGTATGTGTTTGTAGTATATGATGTTCACATTCATCTTGGGGAGTCTGCACATGTACATAATAGAGGTTTCTCTTTCTTCCAACATGTCCTTTCATGTCCTTCTAAACAGCCTCTTTTCATTTTCATTCTTCTTTTTTGAAATTTTGTAGTGTCTCACTATGCAGCTCAGACCCATGGTGATCCTTCTATTTCAGCCTCCCCAGCATTGGAATTACAGGCATGCACCACCATACCTGGTCTTTGTGGCTGGCTCGGTGCACCTGGGGCGGGGTTGGCACTGCATGTGGTACTGGAGTTCAAACCTGGGTCCCTATACTTGCCTAGGCAGGTGCTTAGACTGCTGTGCTATCTCTGTGGCCCATCCATTTTCATTTTTTTGTTATTATTAATCTTAGCTCATGCTCATGTTGAACTTGAACTCATAGCAATCCTCCCTCTGCCTTCTGAGTGCTGGGATCCTAGGGGTGGGCTACCAGTCCAGTCTGTAGGTATTTTTTTTAATTAAGCTTGCAGTTAATTCAAGATCTGATTTTAAACAGTCATGTGTTATAAACACGAGTGTGCTATATCACTGTGATATGATTCTTTTAATTCATAGATAAATCTTGGAAACAATCCAACAGTCCAACAACTGATGAATGGATAAAAAGTTTTTTCATTTTTTATGTATTGGGTACAGGGTCTCACTACACCGCTCAGACTCATAGTGATCCTCCTGTTTACAGCCTCCCCAGCACTGTGATTACAGGCATGTGCCACCACACTTGGAGTTGGCTGCCGGCTCAGCGCACCTGGGTGCTGGGCTGGAGTAGCATGCAGGAATGGGGATCAAACCCTGGTCTCTGTGCTTGCCAAAGTGGGTGCTTAGCCCACTGAGCTATCTTGTTGGCCCTCAAAAAAGATTTTTCTTATATAAAATGGAATGCCAATCAGCCACAAAGAAGGAGAAACCCAAGACATTGACAACTAAATGGATAGAGACATTGATAGCTAAATGGATGAACCTTGAGACCAAACCCTTAAGAGAAATAGGTCAGATAAACATGCAACTATCACATTGTCTTTCTGACATGAGAAGCTGAAAGTGTAAATAAGAATCAAAATGTATAATAGATATTGTGAAATATGAAGGAATTGTGCCTAAGGAAACGGGGACAGGGGAAGGTGGGGAAAGGAAGGAAGGGAAAGTTAAATATGGGAAAAGAAGGGTGAAATGGAAACAAAGCTTTGTAAATAAGGAATGGAAGAGAGGCTGAAAGAAAGGGAGGTAGGTGAGTGGGAAAAAGGAGAATTAAGACATATCATGTACAGGTACAGATTCCCTGTGATGAATTATATATATATATAAAATATATAATATATATATTATATATATATCTAATAAACTTAAAAAGTCATGTGTTTATAAAAAGTCATGTGTTTATATAAAGGCAGATCCTTTATATTTTCTATGTTTAGATTAAGGGTGGGAGCTTATTTTATTTATTTGGTGAGCTTATTTTAATTTTCATCTCATGCTTCTAGCATTTCTGATACATTTGAACATTCTGATTTGTCACTGGCATTTCAAGGATTCTGGCCAGTTTTGTGTCTCTGTAAATCTAATGGGCTCCCATGGGAAGTCTGTAAGACGCCAGATCTCCAGAGACAGAAATTCCTGAATACTCAACCTTCCCTCTCTGCAGTGATTGGTACTGGGCTTGCCTCAGCAACCCTATGTGTCTCAACAACTATACACAACCTCTAACAGAAAATGAAAGGTACAGATCACTTGTATGAATTCTTCAAGAATAATGACTTAAGTTCCAGACAGTATACAGAAATTGTGCTGCAGGACACAGTTCTGTTTCTTAGTGGCAGCAAGACTGTGCTGAGAACCGTGACTCTGGTGACCTCTCTCTGAAACAGGTCACGACAAGCTGTATGTCTAGGGCATGTGGTACAGAGAGGCACAGAGATGTGGTGGAGGGACAGGAACCTTCTGCTGTATTGCTCTGTGGACTAAATGACCCTGTCTTGTTCAATCAGGAAAGGCAAGTGTCTCTTATTTGCACATGTTCTTTCTGGTTCATGGTGTAACCCAAGTGTGTGGGGAGTGGGGTGGGGTGGATGGGAGTTGACTCTCTCAGCAGCAGCAGCATGGTACCTCTCACAGATCACACAGATGACCCTCTGGGAGTAGATTAGATTAGATTAGATTATATACCCACCTTGGTCCAAATAAATGTCTTTCTCTGTCCCAATAATAAATCATGAACTTAATTCACTTTTTCCTGTGTAGTCTTTTTCTTGTAGTCTATAAACTTCAAGTCTACCTTAAAATTAGCTGAATGTCTTCTTGTGGTTTCATTAAAGTTATCAATTAAAACTGAAGATCTGAACAGGCTGTAAATGGAGCATCTTGCCTAATGCGAGAGGCCCGCCTTCTCCAAGTTGATTGACCCACAGATCAGTCCTCTAGACACTGTCACAACACTACCTAAAATCTGCTTGATTGAATGGCAACCCAGATTATATTTGCCCAACATATGAAGAGCCTCAGAGCCTTTATCAATACCTTATGGAAATTAAGGTTAATTTTTATTCAACGGTCTTTTTGTGAAGAGCGGTCTGGTGATCTTATTTAAAAGGGAAATTAGCTAGCTTAATTATTTTATTTAAAAGGTGGAATTTAAATAAATAAATAAATAAATAAATAAATAAATAAATAAACAAGGAAATGAAATCAGTACAGAATCCTTGTTCTGAACATGTCGAAATGTTTAGGATTACCACTATATTTTGTCTACCAAAAATCCATTTCATTATGGAACCTACATCAAGCTCATAATCTACATTCTAAGAATCCATATTATTTTAATTTTTTTGTACTTCTCCATCACTTTTCATTTGCAATTACTTCTTCGTTGTACTTCAAAATAGCACAAAATAATGGATAAAGGAGTTTTTCAAAAAATATATTTGTGGGATAGAATTCTTTAAAAGTTGGACATTCAACTCACTTAAATGATTCCTTGGATTTGTTTTATTCTAATACATGTGAGAGCACAGGATAAATAATTAAGGTAAGGTATAAAGACTTATTTTTCTATCTGTGTATATTTGAAAATTTTCATGATACAAATTTTAAACTGTATTTATTCAAGGAAATTTGTTGTTTTCCCCACCATCTACTTACCCCTCTCCTATTCCTGTCATGGTTAAAAGATGGTGGTATAGAAAAGCAAACATGCAGATGAAATGTTTATTCATTGCTATTAGCTGCACTTCTTGTTTGTCTCTTCTTTTACCCTACTTTTTCTCTCTCCTTTTTTCCCTCTTCCTCTCTCTTTTTTCTTTTTCTTTGTCTCTTCTTCTCCCTCTCTTTCTCATTTCTTTATTTCCACATTCCCATCTCTTTTCCATCCATTCATAAAACCAACATATCTATTAGCCCACTAAACAGCAAAATAGATTTACCTAAATTTTGAAACTAGCTTCAATATACTCAGAACACTTTCATATAATTTATCTATGTTTTACATTTGGATGGGTCATTATAAAATCTACATAGTCATTTAGATGCTTAACTGTCGCATTTTGTGTAAAAGTTTATTTATTTACAAAATAAAGTCTGTAAACACTGTCTTAACTCTTTGTCACACCAGATTGTTGATTGAATACACTGAATACATGTGTCTCTTTGTGTGCTGTGTGTGTGTGTGTGTGAGAGAGAGAGAGAGAGAGAGAGAGAGAGAGAGAGAGAAGAGAGCGAGCTAAGATACAAATAGGAAGGAGCAAGGATGAATCCTGTAAGGATGAAGAACTCAGTTTGGGTTGCAGAGCACTTGAATTGCTTGTGGGATATCTAGGAGACTGCCCAAAGGGCAGTCTTGGGGGCCAGCCAAATAGTTCAGTGGATTAAAGAGCCTGACAGCAGGCACAGGGGCTGGGAGTTCCATCCCAAGGCCTGCCGGCCCCACCCCCAGGGAACCCTGAGATGGCAATTGAGCCTGGGTATGGTGGCGCACGCCTGTAATCCCAGCACTTGGGAGACTGTAAACAGGTGGATCACTGCGAGTCTGATCTAGTAGTGAGACCCTGAACACTCTGTAATCCCTTCCCTAAAATACAAAAACCAAACCAAAACAAAACAAAAAAAGAAAGGACACTCTGATATATGGATGTGGAGCTCTTGGCGAGAGCTATAACACACTCAAGAATTATCAACAAGCATTTAAAATGTGCTAATAAAAATGAATTTAAAAAATACAAAAAATATGAAAAATGCAACAATGTGTCATGATGGGCCAAGATTAGGAATATTTTTCCAAGAGAAGACTAGATACACAAGTGCATCTAGTCTTTGAACAATTGCTAACAAGCTGGGCATTGTTCAAAGAGAGAAGGAAGTTCTTTTGTTCTTTAATTATTTTATTTTATTTTTTAATGTATTTAGTACAGGGTCTACAGGGTCTCACTACACAAATCAGACTCATTTTGTCACTCACTCATCTAGAGAGATTGGGACTAAGAGCTTCCTCCTTGGACCAGCCAGATAACTCAGTTGATTAAAAAGCTTGCTTAGGCAAATGCAGGGACCAGGGCTCGCGTCCCAGCATGCCATGCTGCCCTCCCCCAGGGGCATGCTGAGATGGTAACTGAGACTGAGTGTGGTAATCCCCGTAGTAGGAGGCTGAAAACAGGAGGACCACTAGGAGTTTGATTTGTGTAGTGAGACCCTGTACTAAATACATTAAAAAATAAAATAAAATAATCAAAGAAAAAAGAACTTCCTTCTCTCTTTGAATAATGCCCAGCTTGTTCGCAATTGCTCAAAGACTGGCTTTGAGCACACCATAAGGCAGCAGCCCTGGTGAGCTGCTGACTTCTGAGTGGGCACTATGAGTGGAGCTAAAGGCTGGTCCACTTCCAGCTGCAGCAGCACAGCATGCAGCATGGTTGGAAGGTTGGGCTGCCGAATCTCCACACTGACCCTGTGGCGTGAGCTCACAGGAACACAGGAAGTGGTTTTGAGGGCTCCTGAGCAGCCAGGAGCCACAGCAATGCCAGTAAAAACAGTAAGGAGCAGAAAAACTATAAATGGAAACAACTGGTCAAGAAGAACAAACTGACTTTAGTGTCTAGCAGGTACTAGGAACAGAAACCAAGAAGTAGAGTGGTCAGAAAAGATGTAGAGAGGCCAAGTGAGGCTGGTGAAAGCAGAAAGAATTTCTAGGACAGTAAGCCATGTTGGTGTTACTATCTTTTTATTTTTAACTTTAAAAAATCATTTATTTATTTGTTTGTTTGTTTGTTTATTTATTTATTTTTTAAATTTGGTACAGGGTCTTACTATGCAGCTCAGACTAGTAGTGATCTGCCTGTCTCAATCTCTCCAGTGCTGGGATTATAAATGTGCACCACCATGCCCGGTTTTGGTGGCCGGCTCAGTGTGGGGCCAACGCGGCATGCATGCAATACTGGGGATCGAACCCGGGTCCTTGAGCTTGCCAGGCAGGTGCTTAGACTACCGAGCTACCTCCCTAGCCCTACAGTGTTAATATCTCAAAGGGACTAACAACATAAGAAATGAAAAAAGGGGTGAAAGTAGCTATAGTATTTACCATGGCCTAGGGTGCTCGGATCATTTATGTGAACTTTTTTGAAGTTTAGAAATCACTGTTCTTAAAGTGTCCACTGCCAGATCATGCCCTCCTTTCCTTTCTAATGAGGCCTGTGCTGACTATGGCCAGTATTTTGACAAGGTCTGCCTGCCTTCAAACAACTCAGCTGTGTTTCTTGGGGTTCATTTGTGCCTCCCTTTGATGTCGGGTCCCTTTTCTACTTAGGAGTCAGTGGTATTCTTCCCTTTTTTTATTAAGCAGTCTCTGAGCTTCTCAAAGGTGTTTCCAATCGCTTCTCTCCCATTAAAATCCAGCCATTCTGGGCTCCATGTGCTTCTGAAACATTAATCTGGCATCTAAGGCACATGGATTTGAAGGCTCATGCCCTGTGTGTCCCAAGAAAAGGTAGCAATAGTGAATGACATAGATTTGCTCATAAACAACTGTTATTCAAAGAACAGGAACTATCTCTGAGAGCAGAAGAAGTGGAGGAGAGTTTAAGTCCCAGACAATATATTCTGCTAAAACAGTGTGATAGGTCTGTACAGGCTGATAAACTTACTTGCTGGCTGAAAAGGCCAAGATAGACTACTGCCTACATTTAGGTCAAGTTTTTGCAGCTTTAATCCAAGGTATTAAGAACACTGAAAACTAGAGCATTATAACAAGAGTTTTCATTTAAGGATAACTTGCACAGCATTTTCTAAATCAAAGTAGGTGGTCACCTAAGGTTTTCACGGAAGATTAATCTCTGCTCTGCCTATGTGAGAGCCCATGTTATTAACTGCATCATTTTGCCGTTTCCTCATCCTGCTGCTGCTTGTGTTCATGAGTGCAGAATGCTCAAAGAGCATGTGCTGCAGTCCCTCAGGTTTGCCAGACCTTATCGGTTGTGCTCCTTACCCATTGCTTCCCCTTGTTAGCTTTTGTAAAGCGGATGCCAGTCTAAACATTCCCATCCACCTGCTTAACTTTAGACTGGCTTCACATTCCCTCCCGGCCTCTGGACTCCCTTTCCTTGAATATTTGATTTTAGAAAAGATTCCATTGTAAATCTTTACTCTGCTCATTTATGAAGTTAATATCCCTGTCCCTCAACCAGTTTTATACCCCAGGAATGTCTCTCTGAAGGATCTGGAATCCAGGCATTGAAACTTAACGATTCAAGTAAATAATGCCCTAACCTACCACTTCCTATGAGAGAGAACCAAAGCTCCTAACTGCATCATTAGCTAATGTGGATGGCATAATCATATGGACTAACTTCCTGCCAATATCCTACATTAATTTCTCACTTTTCCCTCAAGAATTAAAAACCCTCCCTCTTTTGTTTTAGTGAAGTTGAGGTTGATCTTTCTTCTCCTGCAATAGTCTTGTGCATCCTTCCCTGCCTGTTTAGCTTTCTGATGAGATCTTTTCCTTCATGTCTGAAATAGCAAAAAAATCCCTTTTTTCTATTATTTCAAAAAATATTTCTAGATAAAACTTAGCTTTTTAAATTTACAAGTCCCTAGTCTTTTCTTTTCCCTTCCCTGTGTAGATATTACAGATTCCCGGAAAAAGTTACTAAAGTTCCACACCATTTTGATAATACTTTTCTTTCTTGGGTGTTCTGTGGGTAATGGTGGGGTCCCACATATGATTTTCAACGATTCAACACACTCCCAGTGAGATCTTTCTCTCTGCATAATAGTCTACTCATAAAAATCACTTCTTCCTTTGATCGCAGCCAAAGGTATTATCGGGCTGAGTCTCGCTTAGCGAGGAGGCTTCACAGTGCTGAGCTGTACATGCTCAAACTAGTGGATTATGGAGGTCTGACATGTTCAGCTATCTTTGATTGATAAATGAATCCCCAGCACAGAGGAAAAATGCTTCCTATTTACTTATCTATTCTGATCATCATCAAGAGCACCTATAAAACAAAACCATGTGACAGTTCAGTGAAGTTTCTATAGAAGGATACAGTTAAAATTTGGGAAGCAAGCATATAATTTTTCCAAGTTTCTCTCACTTGAAAAAAAATCAGAGTTGTTCTGCTTCTGCAGCTACAAAATTTGGACTGAGCTGTCTTCAACTTGGTCAATTTTAATTCAATGGATGTTAGACAAAGGGACTGGGCACTGGAACTTTGATGTGCATTTACAAAATCATTAAATAAGCATACTTGTTTAATTCTTATACTGTGCCAGCCTTCTCAATCTGCAGTATTGCAAAAATAAGCTTCAAGATTTCTAGAGTTATTAGTATTTTTAGGAAATATTGATTTTTTCCTATGTCTGGCAGGACATTGTTGCACAAAATAATCTTGTCTTTTTGGTACCTGTGCTGTGTTAGGTTTTGTAAAAATAGACCTTTCTTCCTCATTTCCCCTACAATGTACAGTCCTTTTAGTTTTTTCTGCTTATTTTGACTGTCCAAATGAAAAACATGCTTCTTTATTTTATTATTAAGTATTTATTTTTAATTGACAAATAGTAATTCTGCATTCTTCTGGGGTAAAATATGATATTTTGAACTTTGCATATGTTATGGAAAGACTTATTCAACCTACCAAACATATCTATCATCTCACCAGCTTCTTTTAAAAAGTTTGTTCTCTTAGAAACTTTGAAAGGTTTCTTGAAAGGAAGTGGTAATATTCAATTAATTGTCCAATCTTGCATAACTATATTTGTTCATCTGGGCAACAGATTTGATGATAAAAATAAATAATATAAGTCATTGTTAATTAGTTTTTCTCATTTTGAAAATCCGTACCATACGTATTGTTGTATGTTACACTCTTTCTGTCTTTATTTCTGCTGTTTGCTTTTGCTTTTGTTTTTTCTCTTCAAAATAGAAAAAGAAAGGCGAAGTGCATTGCCACTCACCACCATCCCTGTGCACTGCAGCAGATTGTCGGAGTATTCCTCGTTTCTGGCTGACAGGTGCTAGCTTCCCTGCTCTACTTAGACTTGTGTCTACAAAAAGGTCCCAAAACCAGATGACATCATGCCAGAAGTAAAGAATATGGCATCAAACATACACTAGGACATGAGAAGGTCTTGCCCAAACTCTCACACTTGAGGCTCAGGTTTTAAAGTGAAAAAAGCGAGAAGAACAATTCAATTTCCCAGCATCAATTTTAATGTTATTTCCCTTTTGGTAGTTCTACTATTCTTTTGGTGCAGTCAGGTTATTGGGCAATAATAAAGGAGAATATTAAACCTATCATCTAACACTTTGCTTTATGTACTCTGACCCTCATTCTTGCCAATAGCGTCCTAATTTCTTCTACAACCTTCTTGAAAGAAGGAGGTTTATAACTCTTTAGCTCATGCCCACTACTAATGTAGGAAGGGGAGACTGAAATGAATAAATAAATACATAAAATGAAGGAATCATATTTTTTATGATATTTAATCTGAGATGTGCTTTCCCCAAGTGTCTAGTTCTTTAAGTAGCTCCCTAGGGAAACACTATCAGCCAATACTTAGCAACTATGCCTTTACATAAGCAAATAGCTTTCACTGTAAGTATAATCTTTGGTTTCCTTTGCAGTTCAGGTCACCTCCAAGCTCTGTTTATCCTTTGTTTTCTATTGGACTTGAAAAATAAATCATTTGTAGGACAAATTCTCTCTGCATGACATCCAAGTGACAGCTTATAGTTTAGTCCTTATTTGCATCTGCTTTTTGTCATGAATGGATGATGCATCTCCTTTTTGTCATGAATGGATGATATCATTTTTTGCGAGGAAGACATTAAGTGATTCATTTCACAAATTTTATGTGGTGTCTACAGTGTGCCTGCTCTGAGATGATGCAGGAAGATCAACGCAGACTTCAGAGTTCATTGGACTGTGTTAATGTCAACACTCAACAGCGTTTATTGTGTGTGTGTGTGTGTGTGTGAATGAATACACAAGTCCATAAACATTTTTGGCACAAAATATAGAGTCCAATAATAAGTTATGATAACTCACTATCTTTTGCCTAGCTGGATGTCAAAATAGCTAATTGTATGTTTTGTGTCAAGAATTTTGAATCTTAAGGGAAAGTGCAAAGGTTGTAAGTACTAAAGGCTTGTTTCTAGCCTTTCTATGAATGTTCATTGAAAACTGTAGGGAGTTTCTTGAAAGTCCCATACTCACTCATCTCTGCAAACAGCTGTCTTCTTTCTGCCATGGTACTTCCTCTTTTCCCACTATCTTCAATCATTCTATGAGACAAAATTGTGACAAAGCATGTTATCCTCAGGAGGTAAATAGCCTTTTTTGTTTTTGTATTTTGTACAAGGCCTACAGGGTCTCACTAAATAGATCGGACTCGTAGTGAGTCTCCTGTTTTCAGCCTCCCAAGCGCTGGGATCACAGGCCCGCACGCCACCATGCCCCAGTCTCAATTGCCGTTTTAGCGCCCCCCGGGGGTGGGGCCTGAATGGCATGCTGGGAATCGAATCCCAGCCTCTGCGCTCTGCCTAAGCAGGCGCTTTAGACCCCTGAGCTATCTGGCCAGCCCTACACCTTCTTCTTCTTCTTCTTCTTCTTCTTCTTCTTCTTCTTCTTCTTCTTCTTCTTCTTCTTCTTC
>NW_004524579.1:10665095-10682793 GCF_000260255.1 Octodon degus | reverse complement strand
CTCCTCCTCCTCCTCCTCCTCCTTCTCCTTCTTCTTCTTCTTTTTTTTTTTTAAATGTAAACACATTTGTTGCATTAGCTCCACAAACAGAGAGAAGCTATTTTAAAACCATATACTTAGGGCCCACCAGATAACCCAGAAGATTAAATCGCTGCTTAGGGAGACTCAGGGACTGGGGTTCAATCCCTGGTTTGCTGTGCCACCCTGTCCTCAGGTCGCGCCGAGACAGAGAATGAGACTGGGCGTGGTGGCGCGCGCCTGTAATGCCAGCACTTCGGAGGCTGAAAACAAGAGAATCATTATGAGTCCGATCTGTGTAATAAGACCCTGTAGTAAAAATACAAAACAAAAACAACAACAAAAAACATACACTTAAAAAAGCACAGCTTTATTTCCACATTTCTACATAGCCACATATCTTTTTCAGGTGTGGTGGGGGTACAATTGTTGAGAGGGATGTAAAATTTTTATTTTCTAACAAAAAGTTATCTTAGTAAGTGTCCTTATGCTACATAACTAAGCACAAACATCTACCATCTGTTAGGCGATTCACTTCCTGTATAGTTTCTCAATTGTGGGAATAAGTGCAAAAGCTGCAGAGCATATTTTAGGGATTCCATTCAACAGAGTGCGCGGGAGAGTGTCACGGATGCGGTGGCCGACTGGCTCGGCTCTGTGGGCTCTAGAACTGCCGTTCCTTCCCCTCGCTCTTCTGCCAGTTGTCCCCTCTGCACTCAGAACCGCATTTCAGTACCAGGTGAGCTCTCAGTGCTCATTTTCCTGCACACAATAATTTCACGCACGATGGTTAGGTTCACTTCTCTCTCTCCAGCCACACCATTTTTCTACTGTGGAGCTATTTAAGAACACTATTAAAATGCTAAAAGTTAAAACAGAATTAAAATAGTACAAAAATTAAAATTTAGCTTGAGGACAAATAAAATAATGAGAAAGTTAATGGAAATACTGTTTAGTCATGTAAAAGGCTTTGGGCTACAAATATCAAGGGTTTTATGGGTTGCTGGACTTGATTTTTATTGCATCTAATTAAACTTTTAAAAACTGAAGTTTTCCTTCTCACACATGCATATACATAAGTAGACATCTGTGTAGCACTGCGGCTCCAACTTGATTCACAGGCATGATTGGCAGAAAGCATTACTAGATGAATCTTTATGCCTATTTTCAAATAGGCATTGCTTTTTTTTCACAAGTCTACGTCTTTATCCATACTGGTTTTTGGGACTGGGTAGTCCATGTCTAGCTAACTTGACATTACCTCTTAAGTCTCAGAGTAGCTGTGTCTTTCTCTGGAATCTTCCTGGACAGGGTGACTGTTTGCATTTGCTGCCTTTCTTCTGAACCTTCTTAGGCACAGGTATCCATATGGATACACACTGTTCATGCCCCAGTTCTCCGTGCGGTGCCTTCTATACTCCAAGAGACACACCAAGCTCTGGGTGTCTACCACAGGCACCAACTCAGAATTCCCGTCCTTAACATGCTTGTGCTATAGCATAGAAGACTGGAGAACACAGCAGCAGAGAAGTCAAAAATTTAATTACATTCACAGATGTGGAAAGGAAGACCATGAGAGGGGTAGATTCTCTGGGGACAAATTGAACAGAATGACTAGAACTCTGTTCAAAAGGTAATGGAATGTTCACAAACTGACTTACTCCAGGTGAAAACTAGTCATGAAAATGCTGCTGGTCAAATTAAATAGCCTCAGCTGGAAGCCCTGGGTTTGGTCCTTGGCACCAAAAATAAAATACAAACCTCGCCTAAAAAATAAAATCCAACCAAAAAAAAATACAATATAATCAAAAAGACCAAAACCAAACAAGGTAACCAAATTAAAGAACCTCACCTGTTGTTTCTATAAATAAAGGATATTAAGCCATTGGCAAGAAGGGAAGGGAAATCCTGAACAATCTTGATTTATAGAACCAAGAGAAGAGTATGCACACATTCATATGGGTTCAATGAGATAAACGAAGTCTGATCTCAATACCAATTGGAAAGGAATTATTAAAGAGACATCCTCCATTCCTCATGCTGAATATGATCAAATGCTTTCTTATGCTATTTTAAATGTGCAGGTGTAGTCGACACAGAAGAGAAGGTGAGGACAATGGCATCATCTTGATTTACCTGGGCTACCTCCCTCATTCCAGAGGAAACAGGTAGATAATCACCTGACATGCACAGACAAGTCTGGATATAGCTTCCAGTTTTTATTTCAAGGGCTCAGAAGTAGAGTGGAGGCAGTAAAAGAGATAAGAGTTAGAGGCAGTGATGTGTTCTAGAGCCTAGATATATATGCTGAATAAGATGAAAACAATCATTAGACACTCTCAAATTAAAAAAAAACTCAATAAAAATGAACAATTGAAATGAATATCACTTCTCAAAAGAAGAAATTCATATGGTCAATAAATGCATGAAGAAATAAATGTTCAATATCTTTGGCTTTCGAAGAAATGCAAATCAAAACAACAGTGAGATTCCATTTTTCCCTAGAAAGAATTGCTATCATCAATAATTTAAGAAACAACAAATGCATGCAAAGTTGTGGGGAAAAAGAAATCTTTCTACATTATTTCTGGGAATGTGAACTAGTACAAGCAACATGGAAATCACTGAGATTCCTCAATGAACTAACAAATGAGAGTTCCATTTCACCCAACTATACTTGTGGATATATTCTGAATTAAAGACATCATATTATAAGGGTATGTATATACCTATATCCCATGATAGGTATATATGTATATATCTAGTAACATACTCCATAATAACTAAATCTTAGAAATAACCTATATGCCTATCAACAGATGAATAGGTAAAAATGTGGTATACACAGTAGAGTGTTACTCAGCTAAAAAGGATAAATTTGAGTAATCTGTAAGAAAATGGATATATCCTTTTTTTCTAATTTATGTATTTAGTTTAGGGTATATAGGGTCTCACTAAGTAGATTGGACTCATAATGATTCTCCTGTTTTCAGCCTCCTAAATGCTGGGATTACAGGTGTGCGCCACCATGCCCAGTCTCAGTCACCATCTCAGTGAGCCCCAGGGGCAGGACTGGCATGGCATGCTGGGGATCTAACCCTGTACCTACGCACAGGGAGGTAGTCCTCTGAGTTATCTGGCCGGCCCTTTGAAAATAGATTTATCTTGAAACTAAAATGTTAAATAAAATTAATCAGGCATAGAAACTTAAATGTTCATGGTTTCTCTTACTAAAGAAACAACTGTTAGAAATAGCTTAAAGAACAAAAGGGAAATGAAAAGAAATAGCAATGTAGACTTTGTGGGGATGGGAAAGGGATCTGTGAGGGCCAGGAGCAAAGGAGAGATTCATTTTAGACTATCTATCTATCTATCTATCTATCTATCTATCTACCAATTCCCTGAGATGAATATAATTATTATACATTACATATAATAATTTATTGATATACAACTATCAGTAAAAAGTAAAATTGGGATACCCCCAAAGAAAACAACAACACAAAAGATTGGGTGGTTGCAGACCCAGGTGGGTAATGTCAGGATTGGTTCCCAAGCTCAGAGTGCTCATTGCCTGGTCCTCTGACTTGTGCTGCTGTGAAATCCTTTTCTGGTTAATTTTACGTATGTTTCTGTACACGTGTTGAGGTCAGTAACTTCAGTAACTTTAAATGCTTCCCAGTGCCTAGCATAATCCAATAAACTACTGAGATGGCCATGAGAATTTACTGAATAAAGGAATGAGAGGGGGTGAAGGGGAAAGGGAGGAGAGGAGGAGAAGGCAGGGGGCAGGGGGAATGTGAGAAAAACTAGAGTTAAGTTCTGCTTACAAAAGGGAATTCCTGTTATATTTTCAGAATTTACTCATAGAAGCGTGACGTTTACATTGAGTCATATTGGGGCTGGGGAGTTAGCTCTGCAGTCTAAGCACCTGCCTGGCAAGCGCCAGGATCCAGGTTCCATTCTCCATGCTCCATGCCATGCCAGCCCCATGCAGTGCTGGCCCAGAAACCCCGGCTGTGCTGTGCAGGCCCAGAGACCTGGTGTGGTGGCTCACACCTGTAATCCCAGCACTGGGAAGGCTGAGACAGAAGGATCACTGTGAGTCTGAGCTGCGTAGTGACACCTTGTATCAAACAAATATTGATTTATATGGTAACAGTTCAGAGAGTCATTATTTGAGGTGAGAGAAATGAGTTTATATTTATGATAGTGTAGGATTATACATTTTAAAGTAAAATCGTGTCCCATGAAATGGAAGTTGAAAAAAACGCAAGCTATGTAGATGTTGAGATTTGGTCTATTCATTGCCAATTTTTGGTTAATGAACTCATAAAGGAGCCATCAGTAGTTATACCATAGACATTTATTCTTCTTTCTAAGTAAAATGTGTACTTCAAGGAAAAGAAGAACTCAGCGGTGTGAAATAATAGAAGACACAGACTACAACTATAAATGTAAGAGGAAAAATAATAATACGCTAGTCGTTTTACCTCCAGATGTTCCTGGGAGGTGGTAGTGTAAAATGGGCAATGCTCACTTATCACTTCTAGTCATCATAATCAAAGAAGGAGGGAGGACCCTACCTGACAGTTTAAGCTAAATCAATAGGAGGGCTCTGAACAAAGTGAGCTTACAGATCCAACAGGCAGGGAGCATGCTGTGGGCCTCTATTTTCAGTTGAACTCTGATAGTGGAGTGGAGACTACTGCTCTTGCCCTCATTCTCATTGCCTTAGAAAGAGAGAAGAGGGCAACCTTCAGCAGAGGAAGAGGTGAAGACCTGAACCTTGTCTTAGAAGAGGAAACAAATTTTTCTAGTAAATATTTATAACTTGGTGTAATACATATGACAATGAAAGCAAGTGCTGCTGGATGGGGTAATTTATTTCTGGGAGATCTAACAAAGACATTAAAGAAAGGGTGATTGCTGACAGGATGAATAGTGATGTTTCAGACAAGAAGAGTGGAGGAAGGCTGAGTACAGCTAGATTGAATCATGAAAAAATTATGGAACTTTGCAAAGTGAAGTAGGGGCCATTCAGCAATGCAGGGAACTATAAGAGAAGATCTGAAGAGGTGAAGAGGGGTCACATCTAGACAGTCTCACTTGTCATGTGCAGATAATACAAGGCTTCCTATAGAAACATGAATGGGCACTGTTCAAGATTTAAGTATGGGGAAGATGGATAAAGATTTAAGATTTTGGAAGAATTACTCCAGAACATTGAGTGGGAGGCAGACTGCGAGGGTGGGTGTTGGGGGAGAGGTGCACATGACCTAAGAATCCAGTTAGTGGGCACTTCTGTGATCATGGGAAAGACTGCTATATTTTGTGCCAAATGACTGATTCGGGGAGGATTTGACAGACACATTCACTAGGATATGAGGATTGCCAGGGCATGTGGGAAACGGCAGAGGAGAACACTTCAGCTCTCACACTTCCACATTAAGAATTTTATGCCTCAGGATGTTAGTGAGTTTGTAAGAGGTGAGTTTACAGTGACTTCTTCCAGGAAAGTCACCAAAAGAGTTGAACACCTTGCCAAAGATTCCACTTTGCCCCTCTCATGGGAAAGGATGAAATAGAGTAAAACAGTGTGAAAACTAGTAAGAAATAAAGAATAAATCCAAATTTAGGATACAGAGCATTAAAAAACTGCATTCTATTCTGTCATATTTAAGAATAAATTCATGTTAAAATATCACCTTCAAATTACTACTTGTGTGACACACCTTTAATTCAACTCCACCCATAATAGATGTGCATTTTTATTAAACATGGTACATAAGAAGTTTTAGAAGCTTAATCTAATGGTGCCTTCCACTTTGAAATTACAAAATTCTTCTTGTAACATTGAGAAAGAAACAGGGAGACTTTATTATCCCCATGTTGTGGCTGAAGATTCTGACTTAGGCAGGTGAAGTGGTTATTCTAAAATATATTTCCTGACGGGGAAGACTAAAGAATCAATTTTGGAAAGCTTTTTGAATACTAGGGGTAACATGGATTCCAATTATCTGTAATATTATTCCAAATACTTCTCGTCAAAATGAATTCAGAGCTTGGGCTATATGGAGAATTCAAGACCAACTTGAATTAAAGAGTGAAATCCTGCCTCAAAACACGCACACACACACACACACACACACACACCCAAACTCAGACATTTTAATGATGGTCAGGTTTTTCTTTTTTTGCAGTGTAAGTTCAGATATTTTGTAATAGATAAATTGAACTTGTATGCCAATATCTGGAAATCTGAGCAACAAATTTGATAACAATACCTAATATAACAACCATTGTTATTTTACTATTTTATTTTGAAATTCTGTGCCACTTATAGTTTTATGTTGCTTTGTTTTTGTTCTTATTGTTTTTGTTTTTTTACCCTTTCAAAAAGAGAAGTTGATAGGACTTAGTTAGTAGACCGAAGGGAGAATGGAGACTAGCCACAGCTCTCTTACATTTCACTGGTAAATTTTTTTGCATACAGTTTCTTTCTTTCTTTCTTTCTTTCTTTCTTTCTTTCTTTCTTTCTTTCTTCTTCTTCTTTTTTTTTTTTTGTTTTTTGCCAGAACCAGGGATTGAACTCAGGTCCTTGCGCTTGCCAGGAAAGTGCTTACTCCACTGAGCTATCTCTCCAGTTTTGCCTTTTTTTTTTTTTTTTTTTTTGGTGGAACTGGGGATTGAACTCAGGCCCTTGAGCTTGCCAGGGAAGTGCTTATTCCACTGAGCCATCTCCCCAGCCCCTACAGTTTCTTTTTTTTTTTTTTTTTTTTGTGGAACTGGGGATTGAACTCAGGCCCTTGCGCTTGCCAGGGAAGCACTTATTCCACTGAGCCATCTCCCCGGCCCTCGCCGCCCTGTACAGTTTCTTAATGTATCTCCTGCCTTAAAACTTTGTTATACTGGAAGTAATCATGGAGAGAAAACTGATTTGTGTGAACACAGACACATAAACACACCAGCTCATACACTGATTCCCTCGCTCACCATTTAAATCCCACAAAGCTGGGCAAGGTGTGTAGAAATGTCTGGCTCTGTTTTGCTTTGCTTTTACTCCACTTTGGCAAACATTTGAAGACTTTCAGACTTTGTGATTAATACAGTGAGACTGTTCCCATGTTTCATGCCCCTCCCTTTTGCTCCAGGTGGATGACAAGAAAACGCTGGGTTCAGCAATCATGAATTGCTGCAATCTCCAGAGCTAATAACTACAATGAGGGCCATTTGGAGCTCCTTTCCTCCTTTAATTGATTTATTGCTGACATACAAATGCCTATTTCCATTTCTGTTAATGAGGAAGGCCTCTCACATGACTTTCAGAGATTTATATTCTAGTCCTAATCTTTGGCAATACAATAAAAAAGTGTTCAGGACAGCTTCCTCAGGCAATGGATAACTGCATTCAATTTCACTTGCTAGTCCTGTATCTACAGGAGCTCTTGACAGTAGGAAAATGCCCTTACGAAAATAAACAGT
Organism: Octodon degus; assembly: GCF_000260255.1. Lineage (NCBI taxonomy): Eukaryota > Metazoa > Chordata > Mammalia > Rodentia > Octodontidae > Octodon > Octodon degus. Next base: position 10,675,290 of record NW_004524579.1, on the reverse strand, counting down.
AATAGATTTCTGACTTTGTCTTTTGCTTTGGACATCACCTTCCACCAGTGGAACTTGATTTTATTTCTTTTTATTTAGGAAGGATGTGTGAATTTATTACTGTGGTGTAATAATCAGTTGGATGACTATAGAGTCACCATGGTAGCTGTCAACTATAGCTGCCCATCGTACAAACCTTAATAAAAGTCTGGATACTGGAATCTACTCCATCTGAAGCTGGGGCTGAGCATCCGCACTTTCAAGTGCACTGCAGGTGTTTCTGATGCACAGCTGGAGCTGAGCTAGAATATGCTAGTTGAGTTTGACCATGAATTTATTTTTACATAAAGCTGAAATTCATACATTGTTTTGCAATGTTTCAGTAGCTTAAGACATAATTTTAAAATGTCTATTTTAAGCCAGTGAAGAAGATAATTAATTATTTTGGGGAAATCTATCTAAAAATATACAATGATATGAACATCTAATGAGCCAGACTTTAAGAAATAGAAAATGCTATATCCGGGTTTGATCACCAGCACTGCATGCCTTGCTGGTCTCCTGCTGAGCCAGCCACTGAGACCCGGCATGGTGGTGCATGCCTGTAATCCCAGCGCTGGGGAGGCTGGGACAGGAGGATCACTATGAGTCCAGGCTATGCAGTGAGAACCTACCAAATAAATAGATAAGTAAATAATAAAAAAAATATAAAACAAAGTGGACAAACCATTTTTATCCAGGAAAGAAGTACTTTCAACTGTTCCATCAAAACAGGAAGGAACTTTCTGTGCTGAGGTTGAAGGTATACAAGACATTTAAAGATATTTGGTTTCATTTAATTTAATTGTAGTTAACTGGGGAAGGGTCTAGGACTCCCTCTCAGTAGCAGCTGGTATGAACCATGTGCCCCATTAATAAATGCTGCAGAGTGAGGCAGAGGGCAAATTAGCGTAGGTCAAAGGAACCTTTGGGGAGGGTGAGAATTAAAATTCAGGCTCTAATCATGTGAGGTTGGAGTTACTAGAGTGTTTCTGAAGGGCAGGGAAACCCTACTCAAGTTTCATCAAAAGGACCTCAAGGGTCCCAAAGGCTCAGAATGAGGGAGCTGTCTGTTCTATGTCCTCCAATATTGCAGCAGGGACTTCATATTTTTTCAGACAACGACACTGTATCTAGTATATGTCTTGGGACAATGGCTGTTGCTCTGTTTCTCACACCCACTTTGCAAGGTGAACCCATGGCTGAACCTACGCTGCAGGGAAAGATCTTCTTGCTGTCCAATCCTTAGCTTCTGAGGCAGGTGTTGGGAAATGACTGCCTTTTGATTCCTAGGAACTGTCTAGATTCAGTATCAAATGTCAGGTCTGTTTCTTTTTCTTATTTACTTGAGAAGTGAAAAGAAGTATGTGAATACTCTCCCTTCAGAATCAGAAAAGTACTTTTAATTGCTTTGTAATAAGTTGTCAGTCCTAGGGTTGTAATAATCCATTATTATTATTATTTTTTGTATAGGGTCTCACTACTCAGTTCAGACTCACAGTGATGCTCCTGTTTTCAGTCTTCCCAGCAGCTGGGATTACATGCATATGCCACCATGCCCAGCTCCATCGCCAGCTCAGCATGCCCTGAGGGCAGAGCCAACATGGCACGTGGTACTGGGAATTGAACCCCAGTCGCTGCTCTTGCCTAAGCAGGCACGTAGTCCACTGAGCTATCTCACTGGCCCTTGTAATTCCATTTTTAAACCCCACTTATTTGATTATAGGGAGAATATGCTGTACTTTCCCATAAACTATAATAACATACTTTGAAAAGATGAAAAATTTTAAAGATTATAATTCAAAAAGATTTTTAAGTGACTGTGCTAAATTTGTTTGCTTTTTTTTGAGACTGGGTCTTGCTATGTAGTTCAGACTGACTCCAACTCATCATGTAGCTGGCCCTGAACTTGCAGCAATTCTCTTACATCAGCCACCCACGTATTAGGATTAGGGGCATATACTACCACACCTCACACTGAATTTAGTTTTTCAATCAAATAAAAGGACAGCAGGTGTTTAGCTGGTGAAATGGTGTGATTTTTGTCTATAATTTCTTTTAGCATTTAGATTTATTGATAATCTGATAAGGTGTATAGACTCTCACCCGATCATAATGTTTATGTACATAGGAGTTAGAGTTACTCATATTGGCTGGCCTATGGAAGAAAACTAGGATTTGGTGAAAATTACAAGCACTTTTACAGAAGCATCACCCATTAGTGAAACAAGACCAACCAATCAATGTGGGTCTACAACATGCCTGCCAAGGCCAAGGTGGAGCAGTGTTGGGGGGAGATGGGAGTGATGAGTCCCCAAGTGGGAGGAACCAGAGTCTCCGGATGTACAAACCAGTGTTTGTGTGTCATCCAGAAACTCAAATCTTCAAAATTGCAAATATTTGAGGATGGTATGGACATGTCTCTTGGTACACAAAAAATTTTAGCTCTTCTTCTGTTAGGAAAGTCTTAGAAAGAGTAAAAACAAAAACATCCTCTTTTTAAAAAATGCAATGTAAGGAGAAGAAAAATAACAACAAAACAAAACAAAACAAGCTGAGGCTGCCACTGACCATGGCACATTGCTCTCTGGATGGCTAGAAGTATAATTCCCTTAAGAGATTTGGAAAAAGGCAAATGAGAATAAGTATGAAAGACAAAGGGCTGAGCACATAGAAGCAGCTCAGGGTGGAGTATATGTTCAAAATTTCCATTGTCTTGGGGGAGATGTGCTGATGTGATGAGTTCAAGGAGATGGGAAAAGGGTGGGCAGGAAAGTGTATTGTTTTCTAAAATAGAACAAGAACATTAGACTGTTAGAGAATAAATAATAACAGTAACTACAGAATCTTTTAAAGCCATTATAATTTTCTTAAGCCTAACTACCAAATACTATGTAGGGCAATTCTCACTGAGTCTGTATAAGAACATTGAAATTTCGGTTTTATTATTTCCATTTCATCAAGACGAAAGCCAACATACAGAGAGATCAAGGAATTGCACAGGTGAACAATTAAAGGTTTAAAATGAAACATGTCTTACTATAAAGCCCATTTGGGTTAAGAAAGGCCAAAATGCAATCATACAAAATAAGACCAAAGGCAATGGCTGTATTTTTCTGAAGGCCATGGTGGAGAGGCTTTGGGCTAGAAGGGATCGAAGCCAAATTTAAAGGATGTGTTAAGGGATGATGCCAAGGAAGATAGGTCGGTTGGAATTCATGGATTGTGCCCTTCTTATTTGTGTTAACAAACGAGAGCTGTGAGCCACCAGGTGCTTACAGCTATTGCATCTCCCCTACACCTTTTGTTTTGTCTTTCTTTTTTTCCATTTATTCTCTCATCATTTTATCTAACCTTCCTTTTCTTACTGCTCTTTCTTTTAACTCTTCTCCTTATTTTCTTTATTTGTGTGCATGAGGGAATATGCTTTAAACTAACAACGTTGACAGTTCTTAGCTTGTGAAAGTAAGACCAGGCAAGTATAGTGAGAAGATAAATTTGAGAGGGCCAGGGTTATGCCACCCACAGTCAATGAATCCTTCAGTAGCACCGGGAAGGTTGTGGTGTTTTGTACCATGTGTGCTGAGAGCACTATGCTACCTTTCCAAGGATTTGAGGACACCAGGCTGAATGAAAATGCAGGGGGTCATTGTTGACTTGGGAGACTACTTGAATGGAATTAGACAGTTCTTACCATGAAAACACTCCTCCATTTCCTGCGTCACTAGACGTATCTTAGAGCTTCACTATGATAAGTTTGTTTTATGACTTAGAAAACTAAATTTCCTTGGGGAAATCAGAAAGTTCAATTTAGTATAATTAATTTAGTTGCTTTTTTCTTGGCTGCCCTAAGTGAAGTGATGGTAACTTTGGTTCACAATGGAAAGGACATAATGGTGCTCATGTGCTTTCTGGGGAGGCCACACTGCATGCCACCACCCAGAGATCATCCAAAGAAGGTATCTGATAAGAGAAAGATGATGAAAAGACACATAGGAGGAGAGGGGCATGACAGGGGGTTGGTGGGTGCCAGTATGTCCATTAGTGTGGATTTGAAGATAAAGAACCAATAACAAAACATAAAAGGAGCACAGGGCTCTACATGTAGAGGGAAGAAATGATGATATGGTGTACCTATTAAATGTTTTTAAATCCATTTTCCCTCTACTAATTCTGTTCTAAATTTGAAAATTTATGTGGACTAGAACAAATATTTTTAAAGGGTAAATTTCAAGTGCAGAAGGATCTACATTTGTTTTCGTTTTACTACATGTACATTTGAAAGAAGCACACAATGGAATCTGCACTTAACTTTCATGGTTTAATATGTCAGTAAATTGTATAATAGAGAGTCATTCAATTAAATTTTAAATCAATGAATATCGCACTTTTCTTTCCTTTCCCATTTAATTTCTCTGGAAGGTGACCATCTAAGGCTGATATACTATAAAACAATTCAGAAACAGCAGTGACATTGTAGGGACACTGATGATTGCTATACAATCAAAGCACAGCCAAGTATGTGGGGTTAATAAGCACAGATGCCAAAATTAAATAGGCCACATGGAAAAGAAACAGGCAGAGGGTATGTGCCGCCAGAAGTTATGGCTGCGAGATCTGCAGCCATAAACAATGGCATTTTGCACTCCATGGCCCTTTTCCCTAGATGGGGGTTGACTGACACAGCAGGAGGACAGAAAGGAAACAGAAGAAACAGAGGGAGTGTTTATTTCTTGCTGCTGGATCTGTTCCTGTGAATTATAAGGGCCTCAGTTATGTTTCTTCCATTGAAGAGAATTTTGTCTGAAATTAAGGGAAGACTGGGAAAAATCTGTTTGTTGAGAGAGCCATGGCTCTAAGTTGGTTGTTGCCAAGAATTTGACGGGGGAAGAATAGCTGGTGGGAATGAGCCTTCTTTTTTTAATTTTGGATCATCCAGTCCCTCTGCATCATCTTGGCCCATCAGAGGCCTTAATGCCTGGGCTATAAGAGCAGGGAGGGACTGTGAGGTTCATTCACTGACTGTAATAACAGTCGTAATCAACATTTATTAAGTGCTTCCTGTGTGTGTAAGTACTCTTGGTTATCACTTTGGATGAATTATTTATTTCTTATCCTAACTCTGAGATGGGTCATATTATGTTACCCTGCTTTATAGATGAGAAAATGAAGGTTGATGAAGTAGACGCAATGTATCCTCTACCCCAAGAGATGCTCGTATCCTGATCTTCAGAATTTGTGGTTATGCTGTCTTCACGGGCTTTATAGGTGTGATTAAAATAAGGATTTTGAGATGGGGGAGTTCACTGTTGGGCCCAGTGCAATCATGAGAGGCCTTATAAGGGAAAAGGTATGTAAAGATGAGAAAAGACCCTTGAGGCCAGGAAGCCAGGAGAAAAGGTGGGGAAATAGGTTCTTCTTTAGAAGACTGAGAAGAAAAATAGCCCTGCTAACACCCTGAATTTAGCACCATGGAACTCTTTCTGGACTTCTGTTTTGTACTGTGTCACTGAATCTCTCATAACGTCAGAAAAACAGTAGGAAAATAAGAGCTGAGAAAGATTAGGAAGCTCCCAGGCCACAGTGCTGGTAGCTGCAGGACCAAGACTGGTCCTCAGGAAGCCACTCGGGGGTTGCGTGCTCAGCCATCCCTCTGGCGTTGCCTTCGCTCTGTCCTGAGATTCTCCTGGCTCCATTATGAAGACCTAGCATGGAGACCGCTGGCAAGTGATGTGATGGTCTGCATATCACATCACACAAGGCGAGGCTTACTGACGCGGAAGAGCTGAAATCAGAACCTAGATCATTCTGACTGACCTGTATACACACGGGACCAACATTTATTGAGTACAGTCTAGGAAACACCAGGTACTGAGTTCAGTAACACAAACCCAGATTTGGCACAAAGTCAAATTTGAGGGTTTTTTCCCTTTAGAAAAGACACCTAAACATTTCTTCTGGGCATACCATCAACTTCATTCTAAGTACATTTTACTCTAGTGGACTAGTGGTGAAATCCTTGGACATAAAGTTATCACTGACACAGTTTAAATTTCAGAGCTTCCTAGATTACAGTTAGCCAGGTATATGTACTCTGATGCCATATATATCTGTCTACTTATATACCAATATCTATACATACATATATATATATATCTGTATGTGTCAATGTATTTAATTGTCCCTGATTTTTTAGTTTCTATAATCAAATATAATAGAGGTAAATATCATAAAAATTTTTAAATTAAAATATCAGGACATGTCTGAATACCATTGTGAATGAATTACTGAAACCTCAGTGTACTACATACCAAAAAAATCTGGATGAGAAAACATTCTGAATATAATGGTTCAAATGTTAGAAAACTTAAGAACAACCAGATAACTGGTATGAAAATGAAGACCATGCTATTCGGAACTTTATTATCTCAAAAGGCCAGCACTGCAATGAATTCTTTTAAGCCAATTAAAATATACTATGTTACATTATTCTGGTTGTAAGACAAAGTAAAACATGACATACAGTTATGCAGAGGATAGACCTGCCTAGAGGGCCAGAAATCAACTCTAATTTGTGAATTATAATCTTTCCAAGTTAGAATTGGTAAAAGGAATAAGTGAAAAAACATACACACCCTGTGCTGCTCCACTTCATAATGCTTATACTTCAATCCACCTCACAAACACATAGTAAAAATCGTCATAGAAATGGTAAAGAACTACAGCACTGGATCGAAGCACTTGCAGCAGAATACCAGTGACACCATCACAGACACTCCTGGGAAACTGGAAATAATTACACTTGGGATGCGCAGATAAGTGTGCGTTCCGTGAATCTGAAAACTGAAGTGTTCCTGATCCCACTTCACTGCGTGTGTTCAAAAGGACAAGTGTCCCTGGACTCTGTGGGAACACAGCTCAGGCTAATGAGCAGAGGCTAAGTGTCCTAGATTGAACAAGCAGTTCTTTCTGAACAAAGCCCTTTACCTAAGGGTACTCAGGCCATTTCCTCACCATGCTGGGCACCCAGGCAAGTGGCCCACCATTCTACTGTCATTCAGTGATCGGAGGCACTGACGCATTTAATAATACCTCAGTGACTTCAAAGACTTAATGTGCCCAAACTACTAACTGGAAATGATTAGGGACTGAGAGGAAGAATGGCTAAAACTGTTCTTTAAAGTTCCAAAAAGCCACTGAAAGATATTCTGGGACTTTGTGAGTTGCCTTCACGTAGTGAATGATGTCGAGCTCACGTAGTGTAGAAATCTCTTTCAGAGACAATCCTTCCCAGCTGGGAGCAGTTACCTTATTAGGCCTGTAACCTGAATAGGTCTTGTTTTATGTCGTTATATAAGGTCAGGAGGTCAGGACATTTCCCATAGAAGCCAGAACCTGACATTTCAGGGCCCACCAAGAATTGTCAGTGAAAGAGTCGCACCCAGAAGTTCCTCATCATCTTTCTCCCATTACTAACAGGCATCTGTGCAACTGTTGCCCAGCTTCCCTTGTAACTTGGAGAACAGTGGAACTCTAGAGTCATGACTAGGTCCAGAAGCAGCAAAGCCAACAACACTAATTTCTAAGTTTCTTTGTTCCCAGGTAAAAATGTTTTTCTCTTCTCTCATGTAGAGATCTACTTTTTTGAGCCACACCCGCTAGTGCAAAAACTCTCTAGGAAGCCTCTAAAGAAATGAACACAGGGTGTCAGGAATGTGGGGTGGGTGTTGGGGAGTGAGAATCTTGAGGTTTTCAAGATTTCAGTTACAGGTGTCAGTGAAACTCCAGTTCCCAGCCTGCAGCACCACCTGCCTAAAAAGGGTTTCAAACTTGAGCTATTCTTTTCCAAGGTCTATTAACAGTCTGGGGCTGGCCAGATAGCCCTGGATTAAAGCACTTGCTTCGGCAGAGGGCAATGGCCGGGATTGTATCCCTGGCATGCTGTGTCAGCCCCACGCCCCGGAGTGCTGAGAAGGCGATTGAGACTGGGCATGGTGTCACGCGCCTGCAATCCCAGCGCTTGGGAGGCTGAAACCAGAAGAGTTACTATGAGTCTGATCTACATAGTGATACCCTGTACACCCTTTAGACCTTGTCCTAAATTCATTAAAAAATTATTATTATTACTTTTTTTAAAGTCTGCAAAGGAGCTGATCTAAGGAGACTTTTGAGTGATACAGCTTAAAAAATTTGATGTGCCTTTGTTTACCTGAACACTTGCATTATGTCCTATTTATTTATTTATTTAGTTGGTACAGCGTCTTGCTATGCAGCTCAGACTTGTAGTAATCCTCTTGTCTCAGCCTCCGCAGTGCTGGGATTACACTCCGTGTGCGTGCCACCATGCCTGGACTCAGTGGCTGGCACAACACACCTGGGGTTCTGGGGCCTGTGTGGCATGTGGTACTAAGGATGGAACCCCGGTCTTTGCACTTACCAGGCAGGCCCTTAGACTGCTGAGCTAGCTCCCCAGCCCTTATGCCACCACTTTGGAAGGTGTGTAGAAAAAAATACTCTTTATAGGAAACTGAACCTCTCATGTCCAAACCAAAAGGAACACTAATGGTCCCTTGTAGTTTGAGATATGTCACTTCAAGTAGGATAAATGGGTTTTAATATAAAGCCTGTTCCCAACCTAACCACACAGAACAGAGTCTGGTGATGGTGCTTCAAGATTTCACACAAACCATTCAGTGTTCTAACTGAGGATTATCTGCAGCATGATCTTGGAAACTTTGTGAAGGCACAGAATGGTGCAGTCATTCTCACTTAGTGTGCCATTTTGCGCCGGACTCTCAGAAAACAGATTTTTTCCTTGGAATGTTAACCATAGACAAAACTCTAGGTATAACAGCTCTGGATTTTCTCATCGTCCTACATTCTTTGCCATTAGCTATGTTAAACCCCTTCCAGCACCCTGGACAGGTTGTTAGATCAAAGCAGTGGATAGAAGGAGAGCAGCGAGAGGCCCAGGTGCTGTAGCGGGGAACAGGCTATTGGGAGAGTGGTTCAACATGCAGGGACCTAACTGTCCAGCAGAAAAGTATAAAAATGAGGTATAAAAAGTAAAGCCATATTAATATGCTGAGCTGTAAAAGGCTCAAGTCATCAACTTCTGACATTGCCCATCCTAAGGATAACCCACTACTATTACAGACTACTAGACTATAATGGATTACTTTGCTGAATTCATGCACATACAATATACGAAGGGCAATGGAATATCCATCTCTGACAAAATTAAACAAAAAAGGGGATATGAATGACCATTTTGTAATGAAAAAAATGTATCTGTATATGCAAAATAACATAGATATACAGCTACTTTCTCTTAGTTCAATGAGAAGAAAGTTTTGAACTAATAGTGTTTGGACAGGATATCATGTCTGTATCTTGCTCTATGAATAACTACTATGAAGACAACAATATGCAATGTATTAATTATTGTAACTGTCCTACTAACCTGTTTTGAAACTGTCTCATTGCTATTTCTTTCACAATAAAATTATTAAAAAAAACACCAGAAAACCAAAATACAGGAACCAAAAAGTGTCTGAACTCTGCCTGGCTTACTTGATAGTCTAGAGTTTTAATAAACCATATGCTTTGAATTCCCCCCCTCCCAAAAGTCCCACATGGACTCCTTTCATTCAAACAAAGTAAACATAAAGTACTGGATTTTTGAGGTCCCTGGGGTCACCCTGGGGTTGCTAGCTGGACTGCACTGTGTGCCTTTCTTGGTTTACATGTTGTGCTTCTATTATTGCAGCTTGGATTACAGAAGCTAATTTCATTGCGATGCCCGTTGCATGTAACAGCCTCTGTGGTCAATTAAGATTCCTTTTGGAGACTAGCAAGTAAAAGCAGGATGGACTTCCCACTGCCTTTAATATGAAGTCCCAAATTCTTCAAATGGCTTTGAAATCTGAGCCGTCTGCCTCCTCATTTATCATGGGCTCCTGTCTGTGCTCACACACTGGGCCGTAGGCACACAAGCCTCAGTGCCTTTCCTTTTGCTGCTTCCTTTTGCCTTCTCAGAGCATATTTCAATCCCTCCTGAACCCATGTCTGGCCAATCCCAATTAGTACCTCTACCACAAGGCAGCTTTTCCTAATTTCTCTAATATACTCCAGCTAGTTGCATTCTTTTTATTTTTTTATTTTTTTATTTTTTTTA
>NW_004524579.1:10658249-10664995 GCF_000260255.1 Octodon degus | reverse complement strand
GGATTGAACCGCGGTCCCTGATGCTTTTGCTAAGCTTGTTCTAAGTAGGTGCTTTAGACCACTGAGCCATCTCTCCAGCCCCAAGCTAGTTGCATTCTTAACACCCCCCCCATAATTTCCTTTTTAACAGTTACTGCAATGATAGTCATAAAATATTTTATGAAACGCATAAAATATTTGGGTGTGTATATCTCTCATGAGATGTCAGTTTCAGGTGGCTATGCATTGCCTTGGTGATGTTCTTGGGCACCAGGAATGCCTGGGATGGGTGACGGGAGGGGACACCACCCCAAATGCGGGTGGCTCCAGCAGCTCCCCTGTGATGAAGGAGTTATGGGAAGGCGTCCTCCTATGGAGGTTAAAGTGCAACAGTTGTTAAGTAATTTTAATTTTACAAGATGAATCAGAGACCTGAAGAGGCTGAACCTTAGAGGATCTGAGCTGCAGGGGCTGTGTGAGCAACTGCACAGAATGTTCCCAGGAGCCGGGAGGCCCCGCATCTCTAAGCAGCCTTTGGTTATCCACTCTGTGAAAGGAAGGACTGCATATCGATGATTTGATTGGAGCTAGGAGAAATTACTAAAAAGGAAAACGAGAGGAATCATTCCTTCTCATTCTTTTGGCTTCAGATACATATTTTAAGGGTTGAAGCGATGTGATAAAGGAAGACAGTCTTAGAATAAATGATGGAAATTTCACTTGACTGAGGTTTCACTAGTGTTTGACAAAATAATTTTGTGTGTGTAGATCATTTTGAATTTTAAACTGTATGCTGTTTGTGGATGTGGATTTAGATAATAGCTTACATAGCTACAACTTGACTCAATTTCTTTAATAAATGTTAGCTCTTTGATGATCAAAATAGCTTTTTATGTACATCAAAAATACAATTCTGTTTGAATTAAGTCCCAAGTGGTTAATTTTAGAAAATCCTAGACATCTTCAAAGAAACCAAATATGCTTAGAATATTAATACTTTTACTATACAGCTTTTTAAAAATGAAAGCAAACTAATTTTTACTACCCCAGCTTTGGATGGAACTATTTTCTTTTTAGTCTTAGAAGGTAATAAGGCTACCCTGCAGCATCTTATGCCCTGTATGTAAAAGCTGAAGGCATGTGGCAAACTATAAAGATAAAATTAGGTGAGAAACAAGTACAAGGTTTTTCCCAAGATTTCATAATTTTTAGAAACAGTCAAATTTTCTTGAGTTTTCCATGAATGTATTCAAACTTATACTCAAATGACTCAGTGATTTACCCCATTCTTTGCCCCAAATATATTATGCATAGTCCTCAAAAGCTCATAAAATTGTTATTATTATAAGTGCATAATTTTGAACAGTCTAATAGCACATGGGCAAATGTCTTGTAATCCTAATACGTTCAAGGCTTTTGAACAAAACCTTCAGTTTCAGAGTCCTGAGGCTTTCACCTTTCTAATGCTGACTATGTTTCCCCAGTCCACTATAGGGCCTTCGGTCCTGGGCTCATTTCTGTCTGTAGAATTAGTTGCTCATGTTTTCTTCCTTATCTGTGACTCCATGTTAAGTGTGACTATGAAAATCCATTTCACTTTCTTCTTTGGTAACAACTGCTTATCTTAGTATCAGTGGGAAAGCAGCATCCCACAATGTTTTTCCGGGTGACTCTATTCATATTAAGTACGGTGTTTCTATAATTTCCTTGCAAAGATTCTGAAAAGGTTTTGAAAATGAAATCGTTAACCAATGGAAATAAGTGAAAAGTAGCGCAAGCCCATGTATGTACAGACTATGAGGCTCGTCATGGAAAGTAGCATCTCAGAGCAGCCTAATGTGATAGTGTTCTGTTGTAATTATGACACTCGCAGGGCTAGACATCTGGAGGTGCAACTGCATGTCAGAGTGCTGCTCATCTCTAACGTCTGTGCGAGCCTTCCATCTCTGAGACCTTGAGCTAGAATTTCCAACTCCATCACAAAAGTATCTTCTGGGGATATTTGCTGTAAACTTAATTTCTAATGTATCGAGAATGACCTTCCTTTTGGCTTCAATTTTTAGATGAGAAATAAAGTTCAAGGATAGTAAAAATTGTAGAAAATTGTATCTTTGGGGTGGGGTAAGGTGAGGATCCTGTGTGAAGAAATAAAAGAAGGAGCCAAAGATGAGGACATGGCTAGCTTTTTATGTATTCTTGTTGCAGTGGTCTATGATACAATAACCCACTTAAAAGTTAGGGCCTAACATTAGAAGTTAGTTCCAGGGAGACTGCTTTTCTGGTTGGGCTCTTGAGTAAGTGTACTGTGACATGAGAGGCTGCAATGAAGAAATGCCCTGAATTTCTAAGGACCATGTTAATTTATAATAACAATAATAAAAGAAAATTGGTAGAAAAAAATCAACTTTATAAAGCTTTTATATTCTTCTTAGTGTATGACAGCCACCCTCCACTCTTGAAGTACCTAGTATAAAATGTTGTTAGTCTTAGGAAATAAAAATATACTTTTAGTGTAAGTATGACTCAAACATTGCATAAGACACACGCACACAAAAACAGACACACACACACACACACACACACACACACACACACACACAATTATTCATTGTTACCTGAATATTTTACCTGGTATTCTCACTAAACTCAGTCCTTTAAACTGGTATTCTCACTAAACTCAGTCCTTTAAACTCAATAACTACTTGTTGTATGGCTTAATTTCATTTGCTTGGTATAAGAAAAGTCTTTTCTTCAGCTTTCTAATTTTTACATTTGTCATGGAAACATTGATTTAGATAAATCGCACTACCTGAGCCAAGCAGGAGTTGGCTCTGGTGGTACAAAGGGGACAGAAGCCAGCAGCCCACCCTGGCTCTAGTCCCCTGCTGCTATGGGAAATCCACTTCTACAGCCCAGAATTCTCGCTTTAGATGGGAAAGGGAACGACATTGAGGAGACTGCAAATTCAGCCTGTGTCTGAGACTGAGTTGTCCTGGTGTGTGGTGGTGACTAAGTATGGGAGTAGACACATCCCTAAGGTTACGGCACAGGCTTTATTACAGTGATTTACACCATTGATTACACCAAGAGAACACACTCTCCTAGTCAGGAAATGCTTGTATATCAAAGTTAGATTACGAGGCCACCCAACAAGACAGATAAAATATCTGCAAAGAAAAGATACTATAGAAGAAAATCTTGACTATTCAAACAAAATCAGGACAAAATCAGTTTTGTTGCAATGTCCTAATTTTCAACCTAGTTTTATGGTTTATATCAATGACACAAGATAGGGGATGGAAAATAAATCCTTTGTTCTCTCAGGGATGTTCATGATCCTAACACAGATAGGGCAGAGACTAATCTGGCAGTGAAAGCAGAAAATGCTACAAATGTTGAGTGAATAGAGAAGGGCTCTGCTAATCTTTCCCAAGCTCTTAAACAACTTCCCAGAACATCTGAAGCGTCTTCACCATCTCTCATCTATGCTTTCACATCTCTGGAGGAAGTTATAACTCTAGAGAGGGAGAGAAATCCTTCACAATTAACATCTATCCTTTTATCAATGCATTGATTCACACATGTAATGAAAAGTTAAATATGCAGGCCAGATAGAGTATGACGCTTTGGTGACACACAGCTGTAAACAAGACAGAAATAGCTTCTGCCTTCGGGGAACTCAGCAGTCTTGGTTGAAGACATAGACATTAAAACATGATTACAAAAATAATTCATTATACTATAATAAATGATACTCAAAGAAGTACAGTTACTACAAACACTGGCTATTCAGTACAGAATCAGCAGCAGAAGCATCAATTATGCAGTATGTATTGTACATTATGTGAAGTATTGTTCATCCTTTATATCCCAAACTGACACAAATCTTGGAAAGTAGCAAGGTAAGTATTCTTATTGCCAGGATAATAGAAGACTTCCTTTCTTTTGTTTATGACCTGGAATATCTCCCGAGGAGTTTATCTGAAGACCCTTTGCTTTGCTAGCACTTCAGTGCATTTCAGTATGAAAGTTTGGAACAAGAGCTGAAAAGAGCAGCATTTATTTGCAGAATACGATGAAAAATGTTCATCTCTAAGACATAAGCTACAGGCGTAATGCAAGTGAAACTGGAGAAAAGATGAGTTTACTGGAGAGATGAGGGCTGCGTGCCTGTCCAGGCTCCCCATGCCTTGCCAACCCTACATCTTTAGTGATATTACTGTATACAAGAAAGTAAGAGGGTCCATGGAGTCAGTCTCAGTAGAGACTGGCAAGAATAAGTAGTTCTCTTGCAATCTGATAAAGGGGAAAAAGAGAACACAATATGTTGCTATCAATACAGATACAGATATCAACATAGATACAGTTAATGAATAGATTCTAGGGCCAGAGGTTATGGGCCAGTAATCCTAAGAACTCTCAAAGATTGCGGGAATGCCTTGAATGGGTTCAAATCAACCTATGTGAATCTTCAAGGGTACAGGAGATCCCAGTGCATGTCTGGGTTCTCTGACTGGGCACATGCTGATTCAGAGGAGCCTCAAAACCTGCTATTGCATAGGAATTACATTTGAACCCCACCTTTCTCCAAGTCCCATGTTCTTGCTATTTTTCCATGCTTCCTCTCTTTTTGTCAAAAAGGTACAAAAAGTGTAAGGCAGGAATTTGTTCTTCTCTGACCAGCATACACGATGACCCTGTTTATGTCACAGCTATCAGGAATCACGTTCTCCTTTAATGCCTAAAGTTCTGAGTACTTTTACCAACATTACCTAATGTAAGGAGTTTTACTTCTTCTTAATGGAGAACTAAATACATTGTGCTAAATAAATCCCAAGGCTTTGTCAGTTCTTTTGACTACAAATTACTCATCTAGCAGTTCCCCCATGGGTATTATCTACTAAGTGCAGCTTGGCCAAGCATGGCCACTCAGCAGGGAGCGAGCACAGAGCTTGCATCCGTTGTGCTGTGGACAGACTTCAACTTGTATATCTTGTAGGCGCTGGAAAGAAAGCTGGGGACATAATGTCCTGGTCAAAGCAAATGCCTGCATTTATTTTTGGAATTATTCCTTGGAACTGCAGAGAGACGAGCTTTTTCATGCAGAGCCAAGGACAGGAAACAAGGAGGTTAAAGAAACACAAATGTTGAAGTCTGAAAGCTCTGCTAAACGTATCAAGTGTTTCCTGGAGGTTTAACCACTAGGTAGGGTAAATCCTCACCAGGTATAAATAACCTGAGGTTCCTTTTAGATTGTCTGCTTTGGTTGGAGAACTGCCAGACCTGCAAAGAGTATTATTTCTGAGTTGCCATTTATGTCTACCTTGCTTCTCCCATCCTCTGTCTTTTCTTTGTGTCCTAATTTAGACTGTGTTTACTTTTATATCTTTGAGAGTGTCTGGTATTCTCCTGAAAACACTCTTTGAGCGTCAAACAAGGAACGTGCTCAATATGCTTCAAGAAGTCTAAAAATTGGAGTGTAAAATTCTTCTAATATATTTGAAGCCTACCCTGGATTTTAACGTACATAAAATATCCAATATTTTGCCTAAGACACACACTGAAGACATTTACTTTGTTACCTCTCCTCAAGGCAGTATTCGCAAAAGAGACAGGAAGGACCCGTCACCTAGGTATATAATTCAGAAGCTCCTAAAATGTTTAGCTGTCTTGTCATTTTGCAGTCACATAAAAAGAGAACCCCTCTCAGCCCCTTGATTAGAGCTAAAACAGCAATAGAAGCTTCAGAAAAACAAACATTTTGAGGGGAAGTTTGGTCACAGAGGGGGGCATATCTTATTTCACATAAATCAGATACACAGGTTAAATAATATTGGGTTTCTCTAATGTGAGAGACCCGTAATATAAATAATTTAGAGAACAAAACAAAAGAGAGATGATACAGAAGAGGGAGGTGTCCTGGAGATCCGAGGAGGACATGGGGGAGGAACTGAAGGGGCGGAGAGGAAAAGTATCAAGATACAAGCTAGATGAATATATTTATTATGTATTGCAAACACACACTGTGCCAATAAAAAATTGACAAAGAATGATGAAAAATTTAAGAAGCCAAAACAAACAAACAAACAAACAACCCCCCAAACAAACAAACAAAATCTCTTCACTATCACATACTATCTGAATTTCTGAAGCAAGTTTTTCTTCTCTTCAATTTCCTTATATGACAATTTATTTTGTATAATTTGATCAGGACTGAAAGGAGATGATTTTGTGAATGTTTGACACCTCTTAGTTTTTGTCGCAGCATCTGCTCTATTCTTCTTCTAATAGTCCCTCTCCGTTTATTTTTTTTGACTGCTCTTGTCATTGATTCCTTATTACTGCTGCAGGCAGCCCTTGTTTCCCTTCAGACCAAGAACCTGCCCTTTCCCAGGCCATGATGATTGTTTGGCACTTTGTACACGCCCAGAGCTAACCCGTGACTCCTCACCCTGCTGGGATCTCGGTTGGGTGATTAAGGAAGCACCCCCACGCGGGATGGAAAGCTGTTGCTGTGGGACCTGAGACCACTGACGGCCACCCTGTCCCCGCTTGGACACCTCCTGTCCGAGGGCTGGAGAGAAGTACAGTGCCTGATCACGCTGCTTGGGCGAGAGCCACTAGGAACAGAGCTGAGCAGAAACCAGTAGGGCCTAGAAACCGGGAAAGGTAGACCTAGGCAAGGGGGCTGGGCCTCTGGGCTGAAACAAGCCAGGGGCTTCTCCCAGTTGCTGCTGTTCTTTTTTTTTTTTTTTTTTTTTTTTTTT
>NW_004524579.1:10592120-10658099 GCF_000260255.1 Octodon degus | reverse complement strand
TTAGAACAAATCTTTCTATTCACTGAATTAAGAGAATGTGGCTGTATATCTATCCTAACTATTTTGAATATACAGATACAAAATGGGCATTCATTTTATCCCCTTTTTTTGGTTAGTTTTGTCATTTAAATATTATAGGTGTGTGAATTCTTGATGTGAGCCAGCCCCCACTTTTGGAGCTGGCTGGAGCGTCACATCTAGAATCTGCGGCAGGCAGAGCTGAGGATCAGTGCCTTCTATCTTCTTTACTTTTCTTAAGTTAATGAGAGATTTCTTCCCCCTGTTTTACAAGATCATTTTTGCCCTGATTCTTTACTACTTAGAAATATTTTAAAGATTATATAAGAGATATAAAAAACCATATTATTAATTTTTTGGTTGACATATTCTTGCTTTTTTAAAGTCTATAACTACAATCACACTGTATATTCATTTTCAAATTCTGACTTTTTATTTATTTATTTTTTTTTTTGGAAGACAAAACAGTTAAAACTCTTTTATTTTATTTTATTTTATTTTGTTTTTTTGACAGAGTCTTGCTATGTAGTTCAGGCTGGCTTTGAACTCATGGGGATCCTTTTGTGTCAGCCTCCAAAGTGCTGGGATTACAGGTGTGTACCACGCTGCCTTTGTTATTAGGCTGGTCTTGAATTATGTAGCCTGGGTCTGTCCTTGAACTTGCAAGGATTCTTCTGCCTTTGCCCCCTGAGTGCTGGGCTTACAGGTGTCCACAGGCTTCAGCTGCCACTGCACTACTAACTCCCTGGTACTCTTGAGGCACGTGTTAGCCATGTTTTCTTCTGTGGGAAGTCCTTGAGGCAGCTTCAGAGGCTGGATTCTTACGAGATGCTTAACCACTTTCAGCTTTGCATTTACTGAAGGGATGTTCTTATGAACTTGAGGAGTGTGTGCTTTTTCTAATCCAAGCATCTTGATTACATCTTTTTCCCAATATGGTCGTCTTATTGTACTTTTTATTCTGGTAACAACATGTAGTTTATGAGGGTGCTGTGGGTCCCCACTATACTTTTCATGATCTTCAGGTGAAGGCTGAAACACTTTATCTGGAATTCTTGATTTGGTAACTTTGTGACGAATCCAATCTGTACCCATGAGAGATTCCACACGTTTTGTCACAGTCTGTAGCCTGCCTGGGGGCCTGTGAACCACTGAACACAAAATCCCTGCCATAGTGTCGTAATTATATGTCTTCAGAGGTTGTAGGAAGCAAACAGATCTACTGGGGAAATGCTCTGGAAATGGACAGGTTCTCCCCTTTCCTGGTGCCGCGCCCGCTAAACGTCCAGCCTGAACTCTAACGTCCAGCCTGAACTCAAATTCTGACTTTTTAGTGTAATTCACTGTCTTGCAAAAGTAATCCATATCCACTGATGGAAATTTAGGAAACATGGAAAAATGATGAGAGAAAAATTACTGTTGCTTATAGATAGATAATCACTACTAACATCTTGCTGAATTTTTTTCTCTTTATCTTTCTTCCTCCCCTATTTCTTTTTTAATTAAAATATTTATTTATTCATTTATTTGATACGCAAATAGGGTCTCGCTATGCAGTTCAGTCTCATAGTGATCCTCCTGTCTCAGCCTCCCCATCTCTGAGATTATAGGTATGTACCACTACACCCAGTTTTGTGGGCCAGCAAGGCATACCCAGGGTTCTGGGCTGTGGATTGAACTCAGGCTCTTGTGCTTCCTGGGCAGGCGTTTAGACTGCTGAGCTATCTCCCTAGCCCAACTCTCCTGTTTCTGAATATGAGGACTACACGATAGATAGAATTTCAGAAAAAGGATAATCTTTTTGGTAAACATTTTGATGAATCTTCAAGTGGTATTTACTACATGGATGTACTATGATTTGTTGAACTTGTTATGATCTAGAATGCCACCCACCCACAGTCTTATGGTGGGGTTTGTGATGGGGACTGCGGCAGGGGGATGGGGTGTCTCAGTTCATAGCTGAGGGTCTTACTAGGAGATGGGACCTGATATGTACTGGTCACCGGGAGTGTAAGCGGGGAGAGTCTATTTCAGTCCTTGGCTTCTCCCTTCTCCCTCTGCCTACTGGAAGCCATAAGGTTGGCAGCTTTCCTCTGTCATGCCCGTTCCCCATGGGCAAAGCTGCCAACCTTATGAGAAAGGCTGGAGGTACGACGCTGTCACTCCGTGGCAGGGTCCCCTGGGTGTGGTTCCCAGCAGTGGGTCCTCCAACCAAAACTTACTCTAGAAAATTTGTAGCAATTCTCAATCTGCCCAGAGTTTATAATTATTAGGAAGCACCCTTATTAACTGTATATGACTTCTTAGCTATCAAATGATTTTAGTCATTTATTTTCTTGTCATAAGACATTTAATTGTTTCTAATTTTCCACTGCTATAAGTAATGCTATTAAAAAGATGCTCTGTGTGTAAGTCTTTGTATCCATCTTAGATTATTTCCACAGATGATTCTAAGAATAATTTTTTATCGAAGGTGTAATTATTTTCAAATCATGGATACATACTGATATGCCAAACTGCTATCCAGAATTACTGGATTAAATACTACTCCTCCCAATAAAGTAAGAATGGCTTCCAATCTCACTAACATTTCATATTACCACCACCAAAGCAGAACAACGAGCAGCAGTATGCCTAAAAATATTCACTAGTTTGATAAGTGTCACTATGTGGTTTTAGTGTGACTTTCTTTTAAAATTTTTTTTCTGTATTTTAGGGAAGGGTTTACAGGGTATTCAGGGTCTCACTACTAGATTGGACTCATGGTGCTCCGCCTGTTTGCAGCCTCCCAAGAGCTGGGATTATAGGCACGTGCCACCACGCCCAGTCTCAATTGTTGTCTTAGCCTGCCCTGTGGGTGGGGCCTGCATAGCAGGCCTGGGGATTGAACACCTGGCCCCTGCACATAAGCAGGCCTTTAATCCACTGAGCTATGAATTTGTTTAGTGTAAAGGGAAATTTAATATATTTCATGTTTATTTTCCTTTGGTTGTGAGCTACCTATTTATGTCTTTCTCCCATTTTATTAGTATCTTCTTATTTTCCTATATAGTTTTCACAAATTCCTTATTCATTAAGGTTGTTTGCATATCAGTCAGTCATACATATTTTATGAATTATTGCCACTACATTTCACATGTATTTTCTACATTAGGATAGGAACACTTTTGTGACAAGCGCAGCAACATGTGTTTTCTTTGCCCATTTTCATATGAGGAGGCAGCACAGGACGGTGTTTAAATCCAAAATCTAAAGCACCAGCCCACTTTCAGCAGAGTGGGATAGTGTCTATGCTTTAGTATTGTCATGAGGATAATCTGATACATACCTTTTCAATGCCTTTCCCCAGTAAATACTTACTATTTTTATCCAATAATTATAGATTTTTGACTATTTCCCATGAGATGTTTATAATTTGCCTTTTGACATACCAGAATTAAAATGATAGAATTGCCAAATGTGGCTTTTTCCCACTGAATCTTCATTTTTATCGGATAAGGCCCCTTTCCTTCCATAGATCATTAAAAATTCTAGATATTTGTTGAAAGGAAAGAAAATGTATATCCACTGAAAGATTTTCTCATGAATACTGATTGTGACTTTACTTATAATAAGCAAAAACTTGGGCTAGGGTGATGGCTCAGTGGAATGAGCCCTTCCCTGGCAAGCGCAAGGGCCTGAGTTCAATCCCCATTTCCACAAAAAAAAAAAAAAAAAAAAAGAAAAAAAAAAAAAAAAGCAAAAACTGGAAATATCCCTAATTTTTACCAGTAGGTGAATGGATAAATCATAAGTAATTAAAATAATAAAAATAATCATATGATCAACATATATGGCAATGCAAATTAATCACAAAACACACCAATTGAAAGAAATCAGAAAAAGTTATGGTTTCATTTATGTAAATTATAAAAAAAATCTTTACTGATCTGAAAGCATACCTGGGGTTGCCCAAGGTAAGGAAGACTGGGTGGAAAGCATTACTTAAGAGTTATGAGGGGACTTTTGAGGGCTATGGAACGTACATCAGATCAAATAATAAATTTGTACACTTTAAGGAGAATACTGTCATTATATCACAAGAAAATGTTTTAAAACACTTAATATTTTGTTAATTCTTAAGGTTTGATTTTAAGAATTAAAATATTAAATTACATATTAATTTGATTAATATGTAATCTAGCTAGACTTTATTTTATTGTATGAATCACATTCGCTTTTTCCTTTTCAATTCTATTTACTACATAACTATTATGCTAGTATTTGTTTATACTCCAAGGCTTTGTTTATATTAATACTTTCTTTAATTGTAGTTCCACTTAATTGTAATTATAGCTTGATAAAGTATTTAATAGCTGGTAAGACAAATTCCTCTTCATTTTAGTATTATTTTCTTGCCTGACTCTTGCAATAATCAAAAAAACAAAACAAAAAGCCCCCAAATCTTAGCATTACTATCAGACGAGAGTATCTAAATCCAAAGGATTATTTTAATCCAATTTTAAGTATCAAAGAAAAACACATGTTGAAACATTTTTTTTTTACATTTTAAAGAGAAATGTAAGCAAAAGCAAGCTCTCCAATATTATTGGGAGTAAATAACTTCAGTTTAGTCAAATTGGACAAACCTGTTGCTGACCATCATATGCTCTAACTTCCTTTCTTCTACCCAGATTTTAATCACTGGTTCTCACTGAAAATGAACCAGGGATAAGAGGATTTTTGATATCAATGGAAGGCAATAAAGACAGCTAGGCAATTTTGGGTAAGGAAGGGTTGTAAGGAATACAGGTGGGCTGTGTGTGATACAGACAACACACGCCCAGGAAGATCTCAGGAAGCCCACGGACAGGAGAAAACAATGTATTTGTTGTTTGTTATATGACTATGAGAGAGAGGGCAGTTTGGGGGCACATAACAACTTCCATTTATTGGTTTCCATAAGTATGAGGTGTATTTGATTGTCTTTTGGTTTGGTTCATGGAATTTAGTCTATCCATTTAGATTTTACAGGTTAGATTATTTTCTTAAATTGAAAAGAAGAACTTCACGTTTTTTCAGATTATTTTTCTTTGTTAGGAACTCTAATTACTGATTTTTCTACTAAAAAAACAAAAAACAAAAAAACAAAAACCAACCAAAAACCTTTGCATCAAATGTGCAGGAATCAGACCAATTACTTATGAGGAGTATATCTAATAAGTACCAAACAGGCAGTTGGCACTTATTAGATGCCTACAATGTACATAAACTACCTTGAAAGTATTTTAAAAAGAGGATTCAATCTGGATAAAATTCCAAAGAAATTCAAGAGAGCTTTATTTTTCATAGTGTTTTTCAAAAGATAACTAGCTATCACTAAGAAAACTTGTACTTCAAGATGAGAGGGTATGGAGTGAGAACTAATAAGCCAGGAAGTGAAGAGCTGTGTTTTGCTGGGTAACCCAGTGCTAGAAGGAAGCCAGTAAGCTTGCTTCCCAAGACACCGTACTACAGTGGCCCATGCACTGTCCTGTCTGTAGCACCACAATTCAGAGTAGGCTAACCTTAGAATAGCTTATCACCCTTCTGTCAGCAGATAAAGACAATGTGATCTTCACACACAATGCAGTCCGACTCTGCCATAAGGAGAGATAGGTGTGAGTCATTTGTAGGAAAGTAGGTGTACCTGGAGCTCTTGATGTTAAGTGAAATAAATGAGACACGCAAGCTTAAATATGGCATGGTTTCTCTTTCCTGAGAAATTTAAATTACAAATTAAAAACAAGACTAGAGATGGATGTTACGAGGTAGGAAGATAGATTTTTCTCAGATGGGAAGAATGTAAGGAGATGGAGTTTGGAAGAAGGGAGCAAAGGGAAAAAGTATAAAAAATGGACATAAGATGTGTTATGTACACATGCTACCTCTACAGGAGGAATGTAAACATTAAACATGTAAAATGTAAACATGCGCTAATAAAAAGGAGATCTGTCTTCCATGATTGGAAAATATTTAAATACAAAGCAATCAACGTTCTCTGGAATAGTAAAGGGTCATATAAATGTTAGTTAATATTGTTAATAAAAGTGTATTACCTTTCAGATACTAAACTGTTGGGAGCCATAGTAGCTTGAAAATTGGTCAAATGTGTGAAGGTGTGTCTAGGCCTCAGTGCCTCAAGCAGACAAGCTACCTCAGTCCTGAGATAAGCATCCTGGCTGGTTAATGTTGGCTGTTTGTCACTAGGCAGCCTTGTGTCACATGTTACTGACTTTGCAAAGGTATAAATAAATGTCCATATTGTTGCTGGGGGGGGGTGGTCTTCTCACCAACCAGACAGGCTAGCCACCACCCAACTCAGCTCTTGTCTTCTTGTCTATCTTTCCTCATTCCTGCCGCTGTTTCTCCCTGGCCAGAATGGATCACACTGAGACTCATGGATCCTTACAATAAACTACACAAAACATTTGCAGATGTCTTCAGAGATCTGGTGTCACCAACATTGTGAACACATTCTCTG
The DNA here is from genome assembly GCF_000260255.1 of Octodon degus. Taxonomy (NCBI): domain Eukaryota; kingdom Metazoa; phylum Chordata; class Mammalia; order Rodentia; family Octodontidae; genus Octodon; species Octodon degus. The sequence continues at coordinate 10,651,579 of NW_004524579.1, read as the reverse complement.
ACAGTTGAAAGAAACCAGGGACAACTAAGCTTGGAGAGAAATAGTCATCTGAGACTGAGCGGCAGGACCGAGGATGACAACCCCCACCCCAGCAGCACCCCTGTCGAGAAGCAGAGTGGTGAGGGGCCAGCTGACCTCTCCTCTCTACTGTCTCTTCTTGTTCTCTTACAGGTGTAGTCCAATGATATTACTAGCTGAAACCCTTTGAATTCTTCAGTTAGAGATAAAGACAAAGGTATCAGAGGAGCTACGGATGCAGATGCTCAAGCACTGCTCAGACTCCCTGTTTCACTTGCCTTTTCTTATCTGCAGTCTCCTGCATCCCTCTTCCAGCAGCACATTTCTCCTGTCCTGAGCTGTCGTGTCTTGGAACCCCCTCTCCTCCCTGTGGCTTAGTCATCCTGCATAGCCCACAGCAGAATTGTCCTTCCCGGGAATCCTGGTACAACAGAGGCGTTGTTCCTGATTGCTTTGTATCTGTAATGTTTCAGTGTCTTTTATTCTGCATCTGTTCGCATTCTTGGTTCAGACAGATTTTAAGCCAACTAATTTTCCATGAAATTCTTTCATTGCAGAGGATGACAATCCATTCACCCCCAGAAAAACCCACATTATAGGAAAGACACCAGAACACAATCTGTACCTAGCTGCCAGGTGTGCCCTGCCTAGATCCACACTCCTGACCTTGGCTCTGGGAGCTAAGCCCCCCAGGCCTGTGCCTTGACCAGCCTCGGCCTCCTTCACCTTTCTGACTGCCAACCTTTCCCTTACTCTCTTAGATTATGAAAATGTCAAAGCATTTTGTTCTTAGCAAGACAGTAATGAACAAATTGACATAGTATTCAAATCCCAAGCGTGGAAGGAGATTTCACTTGCTCTCATTAGTGCCATTAACAGCAGTCATTCTCTGTCAGCAGGTCAGAGCCATGCAGATGTATGTGTGGAGCACTTCTGTGAGGCGCAGCCTTTGAAGAGACTTCCCTGTGCCAGTCTGACTGACGGATAGTATTTGAGTAGAAACTGAGCTCCTCCAACTTGTAAGGAGTGTGTTCCTCAATAAGGCTTTATTTAGACTGTACGTAACAAAAGTCTAAAATCCCTTTAGATTGACACCCTCTGTCCTGTCACTCCATCCAAGATGACAGCTTTTCTCTCATTTTAGTTGTCCCTGGCTTCTTTCAACTGTTAGAGAATGTGCTTACAATGTCAGTGATGCAGAACATTGCCAGTGGTTCTGAGCAGTATCATAAAGCCATAATGATGATAATACTAATTTCTAACATTTTAAGGATTTATTATATGCTAAGTGCTTCACAAACACTTGTCAAATACCTTTTAACAGATACTGTAATATTCTCTGCACAGATTAAGAACAGACAAGATGGCATCTAATGAAAGAGCTTAGTAACTGCAGAATTCTCTCTTATTAACTGTAGCTTTTGGGGGCAATGACTTAGTTTATGTGACTCTACTTTCTTTATCTGTAACGAGAGGTGATTAACAGTGTCAGCTCTACAGGTGGTAATAACAATTGACAAAGAAATAATAGTACCATAGTCATCCAGTGATTCCCATGGGTGAGGCATTATCTGATTAATTTAAAGAGTTAAATGACAAGCTTTTGGAACAGTATCTAGCGCTCAGCAGGTGTTGCGTTTCCAGGCAGGTGTTATGCCACTTAAGCTCCACCCCTGGGCAAGTGTATTTTATGATACCAGAGAGCTCTCAGACAATGTGCTCTTTACCTTTCAGTTTCCTGCTGTCATCTGGTACATCCCTCAAATGACAGTGCCATTTTCTTCCCTCCAGCTTCATATTATATAGACAACATTCCACCCTCTCTCTTTCCCCTATAGTCTTCTACTCTGATGATCCTAAGACTAGAAGAAATTCAAGCTAACATCTTGGTGAACACAGGGCTCTAGTGCTGGAAGTAACAGTTTCTACTGTTACTTCCAGCCCATAAATGAACCCAGCTGTACTGTCAAGAGGAAAAAAAATACAAAGTAAAGCTGATGCAAAGGCAGTAGGATAATATTGTACCTAAACCAAATATTCAAACAGAAAGTTGCTTTCACAATGATAAAGGCAAATGTGTTTTGACCTTTCTATGTGATCTATAACTGTATTTCAAAGATTATTGCATATCAGAAAGAGAAAAGGAATGAATCACTATTTGCAAAAATCAAAGAGCATTAAGATTTTAATGAAAGAAGACATTTTATAAGGATCCCACCTCAGTTATACATCCCCAAACAATATTATGATGTGTCACAAGTTTCAAGAGCATAGATAATATAGTAGCATTTTCTCCCAACTGGATGATTTATGTTATCTCATTAGAAAATCTCTTATATTATAAGATATTTTCAGTTTTCTTGGCCTCTACAGTCTTGTTCTAGTGCTGCACGCAATAACTGACAGCTTTCAGGAAGGCTAAAAAGCTAAGTCTGATGTTTTATCTGACTTACTGCAGAGTTAGGCAATGGACAAAACACCTCTTGCTCAAAACTACTTTCAATCTCTTAGCTCAAAACTACTCTCATTCTTGTTTTGGATGGCAGCATTAGCTTCTGGATTAATTGTTGCCTATCTGGTTTGTTTTCTGTGTTGCTCCCTATTTAGTAACTTCTCCAATGCATATGGCTTGGCATAGTATTAAGAATAAAACAGTTCACATTCCATAGGAGATCAGATAGGTGGGGACTCAGCACAGCTACAGTACTGATGCAGATTGACAGCCCAGCTCTGTGCCCAGGAGCAGTACAGTGTGTCATCAGTGAAGGGGGACAGTATTTGCTTCATACGTTGGGATAAGAATTGAGTAACAAGTGGCAAATGTCTATGCCTAGATGATTAGTACGGGATCATTACAGTGGTGATGATGATTAGTTGGTCTATGCACATTTTATGAGTTTTGGTGTTTGCTTGATTTGTGGCTACTTGCCAAGTAGCCAGTGACTTTTTCTTATTGATTTATGAAACCTCATCATACATTGAAGACACTGACTTTTTCTCTTTCATTTATGTTGTGAAAAGTTTTTCTAGTGTGCCAATAAAATTTTTCAGAAGTCTTAAGTTTTTATGCCACCAATTATCATGTCACCATTCCTTTATTATTTCTACCCGCAAGGTATGATTTTTCCATTTCCAGTACTGTGAAAAGTAGCCGAAGAAATTCACTTTATGTTGGAATTGGCAATCTACAGAACATTTTTTTTTTTGTTTTCATGTGTGGAATAGGTAGAGGTACTTTTTTGCTAAGTGTAATCTTTCTCCAAACAACTCTAAATCAACAAGCTTCAGATCTATAATAATGTTTTCTGTATAAAATGAATAATTTAAAAATAATTAAATGGCATAAATACTGAGTATTTCATAGCAAACATGCCAAAGTGGAGAATTACATTACTGTAAAATATATCAAGCTAGTGTTATTATAAAGGTGAAACTATTTGCTTGCTCCTGTGTATCCTAAAAGTATGAAAAGTAGTTCATACCTAGAAATAAATTTATTCTTTTCTTATCAGATACTGGTTTACATACTATATGATTCTCTTTTTAAATGTATTTTGCACAGGGTCTCACTATGGAGCTTGGCCTGGTAGACATCCTCTTGTTTGAAGCCTTCCCAGTGCTGGGATTACAGGTGTGTACTGCCACACCTGGACTCTGTGGTCAGTTCAGCATGGTTGAAGGTGGGGCGGCATGTGGTGCTAGGGATCTATAGAATTCGTAATAAGTTTGATTATTTTCGTAAAAGCCTATATTGCTTATTGAACAAAGCCAACATTTATGTCTGTTAAGAACCAAACAGGGCTCAGCAAATTAAAACACCTGCAAGCAGGTGCAGGGGCTGGGGGTTCAATCCCTGGGCCCGCTGTTCTGGCTCTCGCCCCAAGGCATGCTGACATGGCAATTGAGACTGGGCATAGTGGCACATGCCAGTAACCCCAGCTCTTGGGAGGCTATAAACAAGTAGGTCAGTATGAGTCTGATCTAGTAGTGAGACCCTGAACACCCTGTAGACCCTTCCCTAAAATACAAAAAAAAAAAAAAAAAAGGAACATAACAAAGAACATAACAAATACATGTATTGTTAGTGTCTTGTAAAAGTTAATAATGAAATTAATTAAAGTTGGAACTATGTTTACAAAAACCCATTAGAAATTCACGTTTTCTTCCTAAAAGTGCTGACCTTTTATGGGATATGATGTCAGGAGCAAAGTCTATTTTATACTTCAAAGCAATCACTATTGTAAATGTCATCTTTATCATTACGATCATTGGATCATGACTTTCTTTTTCATCTGAAAAGTTTATAAATCCAAATAAAACCACAAAACAAACAAAAGCAGACCAATTCTTTCCATACAAAAAGTTTCAGAGTGGTAAATAATAAAAATTCACTTCAATGCAGTCATAGTTTCAAAGGTAACAACTCCTAACTATGATACATAGAACTGAGAATCAGTCCTTTGTCATTGGCTTAATCTTTATATACTTTAGAAATATTGTCTTGGAGTTTGAAACTTATCATTAATTTTCTAGAAGAGGTTATGTGAATCGATACAATTCTTCATTATGATTGCTGCACATGAATCTTTTTAATAGAGGTAAATGTTTGCTAATAATTAGCCATTTGTCTGAGAATCTAGGGAGCTCTAGAAATTAAAGCTAAACTGTTAAGAAACACTAGAAATCACTTCAAACAAACAGTAAAGCATGATTGAACAAGAGTTGACAAACTTATTCAATTATAGCATCTTGGCAAATTTTCTAATTTAAAATCAATACATGATGAAAAGACAGTTTTGCTCCTTAAGAATGTAGTTACAAAACAAACAAACACACAACTTTAAAAAGAGCTTTCATCTTATGGCCTCTCAGTTTTAATGGCTCAAGAAATGGATGTCTACATATGGCCTTGTGTCAAATCAATAAAGATAACTAAAATTTGGAGATATTTTTTAGCTTTAATATTTAAGTGGGATGACAGCCCATAACAAAAAGGACTGAAGCAGATGCAGCTAAAGTGACTTTAACAGAAAGAATTTCAGTTATCAGAAGTAACTGCCTATGCCTTAGCATGCATTTTAACACAAAATAATGGAATTACAGGGCTTTTTAATGATTTCGCTTATCTATACAGGTCTATTCCTCTTCTGCGATACACATTTAACCATTTCTGGTACCGTTGAAGAGGGAAGTCTGGGTAAGAGATCACATACACTATTAGCTTTAGTTTTGCTTTTTTGTCTTTTCTCAGTTTCTAGCTCTGTTTTTTCCCCTTTTTTTCTTTCTTTTTTTTGCAGGACAGTTTCAATAATTAATGCCTTGCATATTGTTGTCTTCTTAGTGGTTATTCATAGTACAAGATGCAGGCATGATATCCTGTCCACAAACACTATTAGAACAAATCTTTCTATTCATTGAATTAAGAGAAAGTAGTTGTATATCTATCCTATTTTGAATATAGAGATAAAAAATGGTCCTTCTCTTTGATACAAACAGGCCATTTAAAAAAAATGTATTTAGTTTAGGGTCTACAGGGTCACTACACAAATCAGACTCATAGTGATTTTCCTATTACTTCTCTGTCTTTTGCCTAAGATCAGGTATAGTGAAGTGATTCTCCTGTTTTCAGCCTCCCAAGTGCTGGGATTACAGGTGCATGCCACCATACCCAATCTCAGTCACTGTCTCAGTGATGGAGGTTGAATCCCAGTCCCTGCATCTGCCTAAGCAGGTGCTTTAATCCGCTGAGCTATCTGGCTGTCCCAAACAGAGCATTTTCTACTTTCTGCACTGTCAATTTTGAGAATGTCAAACTTTAAAACATTTTTTACCTAGTATTCTTTTTATTTTTTAAAGAGAATAAAAATTAGTACTATCTTCACCAACTTGGAGAACTTCTTATTCTCTAATAAAAGCAGCATACGGTTGTGAAAATATTTTATGCTTTGAAAAGCAGATTCACAGTTCATCCTGTATGCAAAACAAGGGAGAAAGTGAAGAGTGAACCCAGAAGCATAACCGGTTTACAAATGTGAGCTGTTACTGTAATGGTTTTGATATTTGCCATCATGGAAACAGTTCTCTTTATTTGAAAACAGAAAATTGTCTTTAATACTGACTCTAACTCCTTCGTCAAATTTGGAAGGTAATCTGGACACATGAAAACCAAAGACTTAGGAAACAGTAAATAACTGAGCATAAGTGGATATATCAATATCTAAATTTACTGTTTTTGAAGACAGTGTAGTAGATGACTCAACTAGGGATAATTCTTTGGCTTTTATTCTAATCATTGCCAGTTAAAAGCAAATAATTGATTTTGACTAAGAATGTCTTTTCCAAAGATTTTCCTGTAGGGCAACACTGCAGATGGATAGTGAATGTACCGCAGTGACGGTGGGATTCTGCTCCTCGTTAGTTAGACTTTTGTCTTTAAAAGCTGCCAAGATAACTTTATATACAGGAGAGAGGCTGCACAGGATAATTCTTGGCTAAAAATTAGTAAAGTAAGAGCCTACGGCCTGAGGAGAAAGTTAAGAAACCAGAGTAAAAACTCAGAGCAAGGAAGCCAAATATGTTATTAAGAAGCAGAAACTCCCTTTTTCATGAACCGGCTCTGTGCATCTGGAAGCCTTCCTTTCAATGCAAGCTGCCAGGGTGACAAGTAAACAAGGCAGGAGGAGGCTGCTGTGCTGTGGGAATTGACGCTGTACCAAGCCACACTGAATTGTTTACATTCGGCTCTTACCAGCCTCTGAGCAAAAGGGTTCATTTTACCCTTGCCCATATTGTGCTTACTTCTATTTTTAAATCCTCTAGCACATATACAGCCACAGTGTCTCAAAGAACAGGATGCTGGTGGAAATACGAACATGTTGCAAGAATTATAGATAAAACTAAATGATGCCTGTTGGTGGAGGTTTGCAGTAATATGATACAGGAAGAAAAAAAGGCCACACATAATAACAGCACTAAATAACATGAGAGAACTTTGCTCTACTGCTTAATTTCATATGAGACAAATAGCTTTGGACCGATGTCACTAACAAGGCGTTCTCTAAGAAAAGTGAACTATTTTCAAGGAACAAAACAAGGAAAAATTTTGCTGTGTTTCAAGATAGTCCTCAGGACACTAATTATTGTATTCTTATTTCTATCTTTCCACTTTTCTTTTTTAAACACACACAAACACATACACACACAGCCATGGAACTTTAAAAGTTAATAACATTTTAAACTTTTCAGTAAAGAACAGATGAAATCAGAGATGGAAGCTTGGGAGAGAGGACCACAGAAATCTGCCCTGTGCCCTGTGGGGGTGGGGATGGGGGTGGCAGTGAAATTCCAGCTTGCAAGTTATGCCACTGCCTCGGAAGTTAAGAGTTCAGCTTCACAGATTCAATCGTACCTTACCTGGTTTTGTAGTTAAATTCACCAACATGCCCCTAATTCTTCTGCTGAAGTACTACGTATGCTGAGAGCTACAGTATTTGACCTTATGCATTTCCACAGAAGAAACTCCAAAGTAACCTTTAACTTCAGTAAAGAGCTGTGTTCATTCTTCTCCTGGTGCTCAACACACAGCAATCTAATACACCTCATCATGTGGCCCCGTTACCATGGTAGCAATGAATCCAGCTGCTGAAATACAAAAGACTGACAAAAAGTTGCTTTTTTCCCCTCCACCCACCCTGACAAAGTCAGATTTTTTTCCCTTCTGTATGACAAGTCTAATTTGAATATGTTTCTCTTGCTGACTCAACTTCATGAGGAAGGAAAAAAAAAAAAAAGAAAAGAAGTAAGGATAAAAGGTCTCTTGAAGCATTTAAAATAACTAATGAAATAACTACATAGTTTTAAGATCACCACTAATCTCTCAAAATACTGATCATTATCTCCTACTTCTGCCAACTGAGTATTTTTAAATGCCAGTTACTAGCTCAATGGGAAATAATCCCACAGTCTCTTCCAAAACATTAAAAAGCACATTAGATTGTTCAGTAAACCCAAATGCTGCAAACATCACATTAATATATGAAGGGCTGGTCCAAAAGTTGTTGTTTTTCTGGAGCAAACAAAATCACAGTTTCAGTGTAGGAGGTAAAATTCTTCATTTTCTTTTTACCAAAGTCCTCTGTTTAACCATTAATTAAACATATTAGGTTTCAGTCTGATGGAAATTGATTGAAATTTGGATCTATAGTGGTAAGGCTTGCTAGGATCAATCCAACTGTACACTCAAGGGGCTCCAAATGGAAGTAGGATCTTGGCATAAGGACAATGTCAATGACAGTCCAGGACTGCCAGGTCAAGCTCTATGTGGGTGAGATGTGCAGAGTCACCCTGAGTTTGGAGTCTTGGCGCCTGCAGCAGGCTCTGACATCCTTCCTGTCACCACACCGCCCCAGCTGGTGTTCGTCCTGGAAGGTGGCACCTGGCTTCTCCTTGCCGCTCTGCTGCTACACAGCCTTGCTTGCTTCGCAAACTTAGCTCATATTTCGGAATGATTTGTTGGCATGCCTACCTTCTTCGTTTAGACGTGAGGTCTCTAAAGGAGAGGAACTTTGTCTCACTCAACTTTTATACCAAGTCACCAGCAAAAGACTTGTCCTTTGGTAGGGCTACTTTGGGAACAGACAAAGAAGGGAATCACCGCTTCACCTTCTCGGGCGCGCTGGAGGACACTGGGCTCTGCCACTCCTTGCTGCAGTGCAAGCATGCAGGGCACGGCAAGGCTTTTCCCCGACGCGCTTCACCAAAGGAGAAGGCCAAGGAGAGGAGCTCAGGACGGGAACTTTAGAGGACAGAGGAATTGGGGAGCAGTGGGGCAGGGGTGTGTGAGGGCAGTGGGGAGGGTAGATACAATCACAGTACTTTATTTTCTGTATGAAAAGGTCACAAGGAAATGATTTCAAAATTCATATCCCCTAATGAGTGTACTAGCTTTTTAAAAAAATAATTTTATTGAGAAACAAATAGCAATGAGACCGTTTCAAAACCGATTACTAGCACAATTTCAATACTTAATACATTGCATATTGTTGTCTTAGTGGTTACTCACTGTGCAAGATGCAGACATGATATCCTGTCCACAAACACTATTAGAACAAATCTCTCTAGTCACTGAATTAAGAGAATGCAGCTGTATGTCTATCCTAACTATTTTGAGTATACAGATACAAAATGGTCGTTCATTTCTATCCCCCTTTTTTGGTTAGTTTTGTCAGAGAAGGGTATTCCACTGTCATTTAAATATTGTAGGTGCAACTGTGGTGCTAAGCACTTGACATAGGTTTCAAGCCTGGGTTCTGGCATACAGCCCTTTATGATCAGGGATAGACTGTTTATCTTCTGTAAAACTCAGGTGACTCTTGTGTAAAGTACCTAGAGTCATGAGAAAGGAAAAGTCCAACCGTGAGCTCAGAATACCTAGCTGCTCAGTGAATTGTGGCTGATATTATTGAGTTAAAGTTCCTGACTTTGAAACAGAGTGATAATGACAAAGCTAGCTGGCACCTGACTTTTCCTGGCTAATAAAATTATTTTTAAACCAGATAAACATCATCAGACATGTGATTTGCACAAGTTTGGATAACAACACAGTATCAATAAAGTGGCCATTTTCATCAAATAGGTAGGGGACAGCTTCCTCTGACCTGCAGACTCAGAGTAGAAGTTAGACACATATTTCCAGCACTAACTGGATGGCAGGAAGTCTTACACTCGACAGGTAAATTTTAAAAAAATCTTTAGATTTGAATGAAAAACACAATCAGTTCATTGCAATATTTATATTGGCTTCTTATTGGTCATGTCTTGTATTAGTGGTATTTTTCAAATTATAGAACATACAGAATCTTCATTAGAAAGGGCTTAAGAGTGGAAATTATGTTACATAGATCACATTTTTAATAATTTACTAATATTGGATTAACAATAGTTTTGAAAAGGTCACCTTGCTCTCAGTATAAATTGCTTACCAATATAGGCTTTTAGCTGCTTTTCTCCACAGTCATCTAGTTCAGGAAATTACCTGACAAGAAAGCCTACTGCGTAAGAAAATTAACATTAAAATCTCTTTGAACGCTAGGCTGCAGAGCAGCAGCCAGGGGTTAAAATAGCCTGTGGCAGAAAAAATAAACAAACTTTCATTGCAGGAAGTTGCCAGAAAGAATAAAATGAAATATTATGCATTGCAAGATTACTCTATCACCAAAAACAGAAAGAAAAACCCTACAACAAATCAGTTTGAGACGATTAAAATAGCCTTGGCACTGCTGCAACCCTGCAAAATCCTGAAGTGTCCTGACTCACGGGGGTGCAATCCTGTAAAATGTTTGAGGCAGAACAGGCAAAAAGGCAAAAAGCAGCCACAGTGGAAAATTAGCACCCACTAATCCTCCTCAGGGCAGCTGATGAAGGAGAGACAAATAGAACCAAAATTTGAATAATTCATAACTATTCTCACTTGCAGTTGGCTGAATCAAGAGACTTTCGTGGTTTGCTTTCATTTTTTGGGTGAGTTTTCACCCTGTGCTGCTTTATTCTTGCAGATAGGTGGCCATTTCGTGTATCTCATTCTTCCGCATTCTGCAATCTCAAGAGCCCATCAGTTATGGCTAATAAACATGGGCAATTCATTTGTCAGATGTTAAGGCAGCTTGTTTGCTTTATGATCAGGGAATACGACATCAGTATGTTTGATTTCACAAAATTTTAAATCCCTTCAAATGTTAGGATTAACTTCCTTCTCTGGGTGAACAGATTTTATAATATAAGCTGTGCTTGTGTGATTCACTTAATCGCCTATGAAGAACCCCATCATCCGGGAAGAAATGGTGTTGCCAGACAGGTGATAACTTGGAGTGTACCTCAGGAAATTGACTTGCCAGGCTCCAGCCCGCAGAGGCGGGGAGGGGACTGGGGAGGTTATTTGCTTCGCTGATCACTCTTCCAAGAGCACCTAACTACCTACAACTCAGAGTAAGGCCACAGACTCAAAGGTCACTAGCGTAAATTAAGCAGCATGGCTACGAAAAGTACTGACTGCTGAAGTTAATGAAAGTAGGAGAGGAGAAAATAATCCGAGTTTCTACAAATGCCATTTTCAGGCTAGATTTTAAAATAATTTTTTGTCTTTGAATACTTTACTCAAAAAATATACTTTACAGAATATTTTATTGTTGGGGCACTAGTTTCTATGAACATAAGAAAATTTGTTAACAACAACAGAAAGATTGTGTTCTACTCAGCAATTTTTGGAAGAACATAGTTTCTTGGGCCACTGTCAAAAGCTGACCTAAAACATTAATGAGAATAATATCTATTTATTCATGAAAAATTCTTTTGAGAAGACAAGACTGTTGCTTACTATCTCAAGTTTTACCAATAACAAGATACTTTATTTCAACAACCTTTCTGGGCATTACATTGGGTTACAAAAACCTATCCGATAATTTTCTACTGTAAATTTGTACTTTAACATAATAATAGCAGGCTGTGCACCTCAGTAGCTGCATCTGGGGCATACAAGAACCAATCTTTGTATTTATCCACTTGACACTAACAAACAGCAAAGTACACATATGTGTGCACAAGTGCCAAATAGATTTTTACCCACATAATGCTCCATATAGCAGGTTTTGCATATGTGTCCCTGAGCATCATGGGGGTGAAATATACCCAGACCATTCTTCCACTAGGTAAACACACTAAATGTCACATTGGAATGTGGGTGTGGCTCACAGTAGCTGTGCCTGGAGAAATCAGGAAAGCAGTTCCTCACAGTGGCACAGGGGAAAACAGAGGTACAAGTTCTGGAGGAAGTTGAAAATGAATCATTAGGTAGTATCATGCATGGTGATGATGACTTTGACAGTGGCTATGTGAGCCAAAGTTCCTGTGACAGTGAAATGGAGCAAAAGTCACCCAATACAGATGCAGGGAATGAAGACCTCTTGCAGTCAGATGACAAAGAAAACACCAATATGAGTGTATACTTGACTAATGTTGCAAAATGGCTACAGTCAAATGGAATGATCCAGTGTTAGAATAAAGTCCAAAAATATCATGAGGATCTTGGCAGGGGGGAAACCTATTGGGTGGGATGCCAGCTCTGCCATTCAATGTTGGGAATTGTTTTTAACAAACGAAATGCTACAAGATTTTGGGAAATACACAACTGACGAAATATAAGTAAACCATTCTGTATGCGCTAATAGCCATACTGAAAATGTGTTTCTTAGGACATCTCACTAGCTAAACTGAAAGCATTCATAGGTCTGTTTACTTAGGAGTACAGGAATATGAAAGACAGATAGAGAAGCCATGGGTGTGGGCTTGAAGTCTGTAGAATAAAAATGACCTCAAGGAGATTTGGTTTTCTTCAAAATTGCCTGTAGTTAGTCATACTCCCAGCAGTTGAGAGGCTGAGGCAGGAGGATTGTCACCGGCTCAAGGCCTACCTGGGGTATATAATGAGCTCAAGGCCAACCTGAACTATAAAGTGAGAATGTGAGTAAAAAAAAATTGCCTGAGCTTTGATGACAAAACCACTGTCAAGAAAGAAAGAGAACTGCTGATCTGGTTGTTATCTGTCCATTGTTTGTGAGGTTTGTGGCTAATTGTCAAGGGGTTTACATACTATCTGAATATATGGACATCTCCCAGTATTTGCTAGTCACTGTAACTTTAGGCAGTATAGGCTAAAAAAACCTTCACAACATGGTATATAAAGACAAGAGAGGCTAAAAGAATGGTTTCCTACACAGGAAAGGAAAGCTAAGCATGTGTGCTGGCAATGTAAGTGATATGTATGTGTGGGATATGGAGTTGTCATGTGTGAAGGGTGCCTTGGGTGTGAAAACTGAAGCAAAGATTATTGTTGTGGTAGAATTCTATTGGTATTTTCATGGTAGTTCATATAGGAATTTATTTCATGGTAGTTCATATAGGAATAAATTTCTATAAATTTATTTCTATAAATATAAAAGATGCTATCTTTTATATTTTAGCAAGCACACAGCTAATATGAAAATGTTAATTCTTATTCTAAACACAATTTAACACTTTATTGATATTTTACATTCCTGTTAACTACACATTGTATGATATAATAAGAACCTCCTGAGGAAACAGCGAATCAGTGAGATGTCAAGTACGTCCTACAAGAGGACCAGGAAAGCAAGACACATGTGCTGTGAGTGTGAGAGATGCATGTGTAAGGAACATAGGTGTGAGTGTAAGAGATGCATGTGTAAGGAATGCAGGGCTGCCACCTGTGAAAACTGCCTTGGGTGTGACCACTGAAGCAAAGGTTATTTTTGTTATAGCGTTCCCTTGGTCTGTTCATTGTAGTGCATAGAGGAATATCTTGGTTGTGTTATTTTTTGGACTTTGTACACCAAAACACAGTCAATATTGAAAATTTTGTTACTTTTTATAAACTAAATAAATATTAAAAACTTAATACTTTATTTTTTTCCTCTTTAGGTACTCATTGCTTAATAGAATAAAATTCATAAAATTAACATTAATAATTCATCAATAAAAATATTTTAAATAATAGACATGGATGTTGCATACCATCATAATGCTGTTTTAGCCATAATGGCCTTGTATCTTGGGGTTGCAATCTTTTCAAAATGCACATCCCTCTTTTGAATTGTATTAATGCTGCTACATATAATAAGATTTTTAAGTGTTTTCCTACTGTAGTGGTTGATACATTGTGTCAGCTTGGCTGGATGACTCTGGGGTGCAGTTCCAGCTGGTGGGGGTGCCGTGGGGGTCCCACCCTGGGACACAATTGGTTCTGCCCCCAGAGCAACTCGGCACAAAGAGACCATATAAAGGGCTGAGGAAGTAGTTAATGTTCCACTTCGTCAGAGGAACTTTAGTTGTGGCATTCGGCTTGGACTTCATCACCTGGCTTGCAGCGCAGAAGTCTTCTGCCTCCGGCTTGGATCCTTTGCCTTCTGTCACAGACTCTTCAGCATCTATCGCAGACTCTTCAGCCTTCCGTTGCAGACCTATTAGCTGATGAGTAGAGACTTGCACGGAACACTGCAATGGGCTTCAGACCTCAAGACTGAATTCTTCAGTCGGGTATGCAGACCCCTCTGCATGCTCCCTCATCTGACTCTGGCTGACTGTCGTAAGCCAATCTTGTAATTCCTTATACATTGTATATCTTGTGTTAATATCTGTTCCTTATATTATATTTGTTCCTCTAAGTAAAACCTTGACCAATATACCTACAATGAACACAAGATAGAAACACCTATTTTTTTTTTAAAAAAGCTAAGAAATTGATAGCTGCATATCATACAGACATCTAATGTGAATCCTGAGCCATCTTGACTTATTTAATTATGGACATGGATCCCCAAACTTCTGTTTTAGTGTTTTTCATTCCTTTAAGTTTCATAATTAATTATACAATTATATTGCAATTTATCCTTAGCAAAAAATATAGTAGTTTTTTACACTTAATAATAGAAGCTATATGCTTTTCTATTTTCTTGCTAAAAGATAATACTCTTTACTTAGTGAAAGGACATATAAATGAAGTGTACTAGAATATTATACATTCCATGAAAATGCTTTTAATAGTTGTATAAAATTCTACTATTTAGATGTCAGAATTTATTTAATTATCTTTTATTGTTTAGCATATATTTAGCATTTTCTAGGTTTGTTACAATCAGTATGAAGTGGGAAGGAAGAAATAAAGATAGGTAGAGGGGACAAGGGTGCTTTATTTTACAACTATACGTTTAAGACAGCTGCAGCTTTAAGACAAAATCCCTCAAGTTTACAATGCCTTTCTAAATTCCTTGGCCTGATTTTCTTCTAGGGCTCATCTTCCAGCACATACTTTCTCTCCTTCCTTCATGTGTACTTCTTAGATTCTGCTTAATACATCTGCCTAGGTCTCTTACTGACATATACTGAATTGCTTTTCCTCTGATGAGAGTCCACCTGCCTACTCCATAAGGGGTGTTTTGGGGTTCCCACCTTTCCTTTGAGGTGCCCTCTTCAGGTGGTGACAAATGTAACATTATTTATAAATGTGTGGTTGTATTTAAGGATATTCTCTTAGAATAGACTTCCGGGAGTATGGGAGATGATTAAATTTAAATTACAAAGTCTAAGCAGGGGATTTCAGAATTCATACAATCCACACCTATAATTTTGTCTACTATCCATCTTATTGGTTTTACCAATAAGGAACCTGAGCTTTTGTACTGTGAGATAACTTGCTTCTAGTCCCACCATGAATTGTTCTAGTGATAAAGAAAAACAGGGACCTTTGTGAGTCCATTTTATAAGTTTTATATTTTTTCATTATTTATTTCTTTATTTATATTAATTTTAATGAGAAAGAAATAGCAATGAGTTTCAAAACAGGTTAGTAGGTCAGTTACGATAATTAATACATTGCATATTGTTTTCTTCACAGCAGTTATTCAGAATACAAGATGCAGACATGATATCTTGTTGAAACACTACTAGTACAAATCTTTCTTCTCATCAAACTAAGAGAAAATAGCTGCATATCTATCCTATTTTGTATATACATATATATATATATATATATATATGTTCACTACAAAATGGTCCTTCATTTATATCCCCCTTTTTTGTCTACTTTTGCCAGAGATGGGTGTTCCATTATCATTCAAATATTGTAGGTGTTTGAATTGAGCAAAATAATCCAATATAGTCCAATGATCCATAATAGTAGTGGGTTATCAGCAGAACTGGCAATGTCAGAAGTTGTTGACTTGAGCCTTTTACAGCTCAGCATATTAATATGGCTTTACTTTTTATATCTCATGATTATACTTTTCTGCTGGATGGTTAAGATCAAGTTAAAGCAAAAAATATAACTTTTGTATCTGATAAGTTCAGTCAAATCCCCTCAGGATTTACTCTGAAACCCTGTACCACAGTTTGTCAGTGCCAGCCATGTGGATCAGTCATGGCTATTGCTTGACCAATTTTCTCTCTGTGAAAGCCTAAGAGAATGTTTTCTCTCTAGGTGACTCTCCTTAGGCGCATTATACATCATGCATCACTTACCTCTGTGGCCTCATAATCTCCTTGAACAGAAAAGTTGGGACACCACTGAGTTACAGGATGTTACAGTACAGGTTCTCTTATGTCCTGAGTCCTCACTGGTCTTGAAAGGCTAGGGCCAAAATATTGGCTATCCATGTAGCCTTTTTTATTTCCTCCATAATTTTATTGAGAAATAAATACCAATGAGACAGTTTCAAATCATATTGGTAGGACAGTTTCAATAATTAACACATTGCATACTCTCTTCCTAGTGGTTATTTGCTGTATAAGATGCAGACATTATATACTATTTACAAACACTATTAGAAAAAATCCCCCTATTAATTAAGACAATGTAACTATACATCTATCCTAACCATTTTGAATACACAGACACAAAATGGACATTCATCTGTATCCCCTTTTTTGTTTAGTTCCATCATTTGAATATTATAGGTGTGTGAATTCAGCAAAATATTTCAAAAGAGTCCAGTAGTCCATAATAGTATTGGGTCTTCTGTTTCACTGGCAATGTCAGAAATTGTTGACCTGAGTCCCCTACAGCTCAACACATCACCATGACTTTACTTCTTATGCGTCGTTTTTATACTTTTCTGCTGGATGGTTAAGACCAAGATAAAGCAAGACCTATGCAACAATAGTTGTAGCTTTTGGATCTGATAAGTTCAGTCAAATTCCCTCAGGCTTTATACTGAGACCCTGTACCTCAGATTGTAGATCCTTTGTCAGTGTCAGCCATATGGATGAATCACGGCCATTGCTTGGCCAATTTGCTTTCTGTGAAAGCCTGATAGAATATTTTCTCTCCATGTGACTCTCCTTAGGCACACTCTACATCATCGATCACTTTCCTCTTTGGCCCCATAATTTCCTTGATCAGAAAATATGGGACACAACTGAGTTACATGTTGTTACAGTACAAGTTCTCATATGTCCTGAGTCTTAAATTGACCTTGGAAGGCTAGGGCCAAAATGGTGGCTTTCCTTGTGACCCTCCTTTTTCTCTAATTTTTGATCTGCAAACTTAGGTTGTTAACCCTCCAGAAGAGAAGCTTATTGTTATGACCATACAACCTAGACTGTTAAGCTTAACCTCACTATCTGTCTGAATATCAATCATCTTACGCATAACAAGGAACAGGTATTTTTCATCAACTATTGAAATGCTAAACTTTAAGTCCCTACAGAATATGATGAAAAAAATCTAAAAAATTAGAATATATTTTAAAAATTGGCATGAAGAATTATATCATTCTTATGCTTACACATAAGTCCGAAATCTAACCATATACAACCTTGTTGCAGGACAGTCCCACAACACTCCTTTTCCTGTCTCCTGCCTTCATTCACCACACCCCTCTTTTTGAACAGTCATCTATCTGAGAGACAACATGGCAGCAACTGGCATGTCATGACAAGCTGCCCATATTCAGAAGACCAGAATGACAGGCACTCCAAACATGAACCTACTATTACAAATTTCCATCTTCAGTGCAGTTACTCAGTTCACAGGTATCAGTATATATACTTAGTCAGAGTGAGAATCCTTGCAATTAACTGCTAGATTCAAAAATCTTCTGAAGATTCTCAGGATCATTGCCTTACCCATCTTGTGCATATAACTGTATGGCTTGCCACTGTCATGTTTCCTAGCTCTTCTCCTTTCCCTCTCTTGATTAGTTAAGTCCTTGAGATCCTGCTTTCCTTTTACTTGTATTATACCTTTCTATTTGTATTTCTTCTTTTGAGTTCTTATACTAGGGAAACTATACGATATTTACACATGGGGGTCTGGCTTATTTCCTGAGTCCACTTTATATCTTATGATTTTGCTGTGCCACCTCTAAAAAGCAATATAGCCCCATGGTGCTGCCTTCCCCCTTCTAGTTTAGTGTCATCTGTGAAGTTCTGGATGTGTGTTGGGGAGTCTAGATCACAGGTGGGACTGTCCCCACCCGTAGCACCAAGGACAGAGCTGCCATGCTTCCTGCATGTGGTGGTGGAGGCACAAGGACTTGAGTGCAGTAGGGTGTGTGGGGACCATGCCCATGTGAGGGCCCATGCGTGGGAATGTCAATGTGCATACCTATCAGCAGTGAAAAGAACGACGTCCAAGGCAATGGTAGGAGATGTTTGCCAAATAAAGAGGAGGGAAACTGAAAAATACATAAAACAGAAATAGGAGTTACTTGAAAGTGACTGAAATTTGTTTTGTATTGATTATGGATAAGCCACATGACAGAAGGTATTGGGCCAACTTCCTCCAACAGCAAAGCAGAATGGATAGTGAAAAATAAATATGGTTCCAGAACAAAATCTGCCTGCTGGACATCAATATAGAAAGATGCCAAGAGTACTGACAGGTCAGGGTTCTCCTAGTTACTGAGCTCAACTCGATATGAAGTTGTCAGTGATCTGTTATGGCCTGCATGTTCTGACCTTATAGTTTAGTAGGAAGCAGCAGGTGTGTGTGATTTGGGTGGTAGGCTGTCCAGTTACTAAGGAAGATTCTGCCTAGTCATCTTGTGTGGCAACCATGTAGCCTGTGAACCAAAGAACTAAACCATGAGCCAAAGACCACAAGTGTTTTTCCAGCTGTAATGATATCTCTCCTTGATATAATGTATTCTTTCTCAGCTAGGGAGCAAAAGATTTCTGAAAATCAAGTCTACCTATGAAGTCAAGAAAAAAGGCAGATTTCTGAGAGCTTACTTTTAGAAGAACTCAATGTCTTAGTCTTACTATACACAGTACTAGATATTATTTCTTGGTTTCTTCCACATGGTTTATTCTAAAATGAAATGACTTAGTCTAATTCAGTAAATTTTAATTAAATTGTTTCCGAATGTACTTACTGTACTAGATATAGCCAAAGAACTATAAATGGCATATAATCTAGATGGGGAGACAAGAACTTGGGCAGAAAAACATAACTGTAGATGTAAAAATACGTGGGAAAGAATGTAATCAGCTGATTTGAGAGTAGACAGACAATTTAATTTAGCTTAGGCAAAATGGTTAGGAGAGGAAAACCACCCCCCACCTCCAGCTTATTGTTGGTGTGATAGATGTGCTTTCCCGGGTTCTTCTACCTTGGCTCGAGGAGGTGGAACACAATAGCGCAGCACACAGTCTAAACTCTGTGGCAGCAGGGACACCACAGGTACCCTTTGACCATATTCAGTGACCAAGATTAGATGTAGAAGTGATAGAAGCCATCGAGGTTCTGCTTTCCTTAGTGATGACGCTCCCTGGGGAAGGCACAAGGAATTTAGTCACCAGTGAGTGGGAGGAGGCTAGACTGTGACCGCCTGTCACATAATACGTCCAGACACAGTGTGGTGGTGGGGACTGGAAACAAAGGTGAAGTCATACACTTTTAGGCATGTGATCAAAATGTATTACTGATGACAATTATGATAAAATATTATGAGTATCAGGAAGAGAAACAAGTATTCAAAATTATGGTAGCACTATACAAGAATAAATTATTATTGAAAACCACAGATTAAAAAGCAGTTGGAAAGCCTATTAGGTGATCCAGCAGAAAAGAAAAATATATATAGTTAAGAAAACAGCAAAATTACCAAAAGTGGGGATACAAATAATATGAAGAAATACATATTATTGAGAAAACAGATGAATGATAAATATTTGAAATTTTTTTCTATGTACTTAAATGAAGTCCAGTATTGACTTGAACAAAAAGTGGTCATTAAAATATTTTATGTACATTGACCATAATATACAGGTGTCAGATACTTTGGGACCTTCTTGTTGTCCATGGTGATAAAAACTGTGCCAGCAGGGACAGACCATCTGCTGGGTCAGAGGTCAGCAAAGTTGACCAAATGGCTCCTGAGAGTGAGCCTGTGAGTCAGTCCTTGTAACCCTGGACAATCCCCCCTCAGATCAACACATTCTGGTCAGAGCCTCACAGCGACATGCGAGAGGGAGAAACTGGAGAAGGTACCATGGCGAACAATAAGCAGGAAGCGAGGTGGAGTAGATGCCTGTGAGGGAGGCGAGGCAGCTTCCCAAGGGAAAGCCACATTAAATAATGGTGAACAGGTGTTGCTCAGTTTTGACTGAAGCCCTGACAGTTTGCTTTTGCTGGGTTAGACTGTGGACAGGACTTCCTGATGTAATATAAGAATTCTGGCTCACACGCAAGTTAGAAAGATAGCAGTGTCCTACATTGACATGAAAAAATTTTCACAGAATACTAGCCACTTGGATTCAACATCCTTGACATAGCATTTTACCTCCAGTGAAGATGCAGCTGTGTGCTCCCCAGCACCATGGTGGAGCACAGAGAAACCCTACATCACACACATTAGACGCTGTTGTCTGGACCATTTATATTGTCATATCTGTAGTAACAATATACAAAGGACTGAACACGAAGTCTGTGTGCTACATCTGTTTGAAACATTGTAAAGTCTTTTATAAATAGTGCAGTCCAATTAAAAACAAGTAAGAAAAATTTTTCTAGTCATTAGTCCCACCAAAGTTGACATCAAACCAATTCACCCTCTTACATCTGTCTCTGTGTACATAACTATGTAGCTTGATTGTAAAACAAATTGTCACTTGGGAAACTGCAGTTTTACATCCTCAGGGAGGCCACAGACTTTGTGACTCTTTCTGAAAAGAAATTGCTCTTTATTTCAGCAATAAATTTTGCTGGGCCTATTGGTTACATAACACTAGTTTGGAAGAGGGAGGCGGAAGGAAAAGAAGTTCAGGAATTCTATGTAAACACAAAGATAGCAAGAACACTATGAATTGTATAGTTGCAGAATTACAAGTTATTGGCTGGAATGAGGAAAGGACTAGAAACTAGGTGCAGGGAGAAGGACGTGGGGGCTCCAATATGGGAAGCAGGTTTACACAAAGGGAGCTTCCAGTGTGAAGGGAGACATCTTGTAACCATGATGATTGAGGAGGAAACAGTCATTTTGAGACCCCTTCTGAATGATAAGTCTTGCTGTTTAAGGAATAATTATGCTGACGATCAGCTCAGCTTTAAATATTCTGACACCATGCCTCTTTGCTATGCCTGAGATTTTAGGATACGTTTGTGAGTCTCTGATTCATACTGAGTCTGGGTGCATGTTGGAAGGGAGGATGAGGAAAGAACGTCCTCCTTGAGGTGATATGGTGGATCTCAGACCTCTGTAAAGCAGGGATGTTGAGACGACAGCTATGAAGGATGGGAAGAGGCATCCCAGGCAAAGGGAAGAGCACAGGCGAGGTCCAGGAGGGGACAGAGCATGGTGTGACTGACTGAGGAACTGAAGAAGATCAGTGTGGCCGGAGCTCTGGCCTGAAGGGAGGGATCATGGAGTGAACCTGGCAACGGTGACAGGGACGGGAACTTTGTGAGCCACACCAGAGATTCTGAAATTTATTCCATATGCTGTGGAAAGCTTCTGAAGGATTTAAGATGATAGTGATATGATCCAACTTCCAATGTGCAAAACACCACATGGCCGTGGTGTGGAGAATGGACAGGACGGCAGCAAGAGTGGATCAAAGGAAGCCAGTATGGAGGATAAATGATAATGGTGGGATAGAAGCTGACAATGGAGACACAAATGGACATGCTTGGAATATAATGTGGATGTAAGAGGACAGGAATCAGTCTTCATGCGGGGGAGGATGGGGGAGAATAAGGTGGAAAGAGAAATAAGCGAAGATGCCATTTCCTACCATGCAGAAGCTGGAGGCAGGAACACAGGGAGTGAGTGCCAGGAGGGACAAGGTGTGTGTGAGACATGCTCAATGTGAGATGTTGCACAGGCCTTAAAAGCCTGAAGATAAGACAAGCGTGTTTAGATAGAGAGATAGATGTGGAAGTGGTAGATTCAAAAGGACTTTTTAAAGTCAAAGGAAAAGAAGAAAGGACTTGCATAGAGAAAAATGTCAAGACTCCTCCTCAGAACAGAAGATCCAGAAAAGCGATGTGCCCTCTAGAAGCCACCACAAGGACACCCTCCTCCTTCCCTCCATGTTTCCGTCCCTCCTTTCTTCCCTCCCTTACTCCTTCTTTCCTTTCTTCCTTCCTTTCTGTCTTTTTTTTCACCAGAAAGGAAGGCCTGCTTGACTTCAAAGCTACTGAGAAGTTAAGTAAGATGAAAATGGAAAAGTAGTCATTGGCTTTGGCACATGGAGATGAGACAATGACGACTCTCATGAGAAAAATGAATGGGAGGTAGAAGGTGAGGAAGCAGACTCAGTCTGTGTAGATGGCAAAATGTTTGAGAAACTCGGATTTGAAGGAGAGTAGCAGTAGGGAAGCAATTGAAATGAGTTGGGGGACTATTCCTAAATACAGGAGATTCTTGGAAATGGTTTCATGCTGGATAGTCCACCAGTGGCAGAGAGAATGATGATGATGAGAGAGAAAGTGTCTGATTGAGAGTGCTCCACCCTTGAGGACATAATGGGGGCAGGATGGAAGGAAGTGCCTTTCTGCACAGCAGGGCGAGGGTAGCTCAGGGGGGCAGAGGAAGGCCTATTTGGAGAGTTGAGAATGGAAAGAAGATGGCTTCTGTGGTCTCGAAAAAGTAAGGAGCAGGGTTGCTAGTTCACAATGAGGAACACGGTTTGTTAGGAAGCCAGAAGTTAGGAAGAGAAACAATCACTTAGTTATTGTGGAGATGGTTTGTTCAGAGCCTGAAGAAAACAAAGGAATGAATAAGAAAATATTGTCCTCTCTGCCTGATGGTCTTTGAGCTGAGATATTCTCCTCTCTTTATAATTTGGCTGGAATTCATCCTGTGCTTTGCTGGTCCTCAGGCATTTTGACCATGAACTTGGAACTTTTTTCTTTTCATAATTGTGATAGGCACACATGTATATTATTCTGTTTCTTTGGAGAACATCAACTAATACAAGTAGTACCCCTCAAAAATTCATATTCACTCAGAAACTCAGATTATGACACCTTTTAGAAATAGTTTTTATAATCAGATAAAGATCAGGATGAGCTCACACTGCATTATGGTGAGCCCTAAATCCAATTACTATTACACATGTAAGAAGAGGGGAGGATATAGACAGAGACACACAGAGGGCAGAAAGCCCTGTGAAGATCCAGCCAGAGACTGGAGCCATACAGTGACATGCCCAAGAATTCCAAGCATTTCTGGAGCCTAATGGAGAAGTTAGGAAGCAGCAAGGAAGGATCCTTCGTTAGTGCCTTCATAGGGAAAATGACCCAGCCCAAATCTTAATTTCAGATTTCTGCATCCTGAATTAGGATGAATAAATTTATTTCTTTTATTTCCTTTTTTTTGTATTTAGTACAAGGTCTACAGATCTCACTACACAGATCTGACTTATAGTGATCTTCCTGTCTTCAGCCTCCCAAGCACTAGTATTATAGGCGAATGCCAACACACCCAGTCTCAATTGCCACCTCAGTGCACTCCAGGGGCGGGCCCAGCACAGCACCTTTGCCTAAGCAGGTGCTTTAGTCTGCTGAGCTATCTAGATGCCCCTGAGATGAATACATTTCTATTGATTCAAGCCACCAGAGTCCAGAGTGGTAATTTGTTATAACAGCCATAGAAAACTCAGGGAGTTCCCAGGAAAGATCTCTTCACTCAAAAAAGACTCAGAGGGAGAAATTAAAAACATTGACATCACAAAGAATAGCCAACATTTCTGCACGGCTGGGCCACTGGCTGAGTGGAGTATCAAGGCTGAGGAAGAGCTTGAAAAGATACTGGAGTTGTGCTAGCCACCACTAGAGACTTGTTGAGAAGTGGATGACAGATCTTGTGGAGGAGCAGGCCAAGGCAATGATGAGTTAAGAAACAATGCTGCTCTCTGAAAATAGTGTTTGCACTTTCTTTTCACATTTTTTTCATGCCGTAGATCATAAGTATTTTTTTTAAAGAAAGTATTATCTAAAGTGAATTGTCTGCTTCCTGTTTCACAATGTCCAACATTTTCTAGGATGCTTTGTTGTTCCTGCCTAATTGACGCCCTTGATCAAATTCACTTAGGGGCAGCAGGTGGGTGGCACCTCTGACAGCACTTACTAGCTCATCAGTCCTACAGAGCACAGAGCACGTTGCCTCCTCTCGCAATGCTTGTTGCTTTAGGATCTCTCCAATTCATACAAACTTTTGGTGCCTGATGTGACTTTCTATACACTTAGCATCCTTTTCTGGAATTCCCCCCTCCATCAAAGTTGGCTTCTTTATATAAAAGGCCAAATAAATTTCTCCAGAAGACTTTTATACCAGATTAATAAATTTATCAAAGTGGCAGAGCATAAAATCAACATATCAAAATCAATAGCATTACTGACAACCACCATTAATGAACTCACTGAGAAAAAAATCGAGGAAAAAAATCCCACTCAAGATAACTTGGAAACAACTAAATACCTTGAAATCAACACAACCAAGGAAGCAAAATTCTTCTGTAATGAAAACTATAGAACTCTGAAGTAAAAAATGAAAGAGGACATTGGAATATGGAAAGACATCTTTGTTCTTGGATATGCAGAATTGACATTGTTAAAATAATTGTACCAAAAGTCATCTATAGATTTAATGCAATGCTTTTTAAAATATCCCAACCCCAACAATCATCACAGAACTAGAACAATCATATAATTCATATAGAAGCAGAAAAAGAAACCCAGAAAAGCCAGAGCAATCTTGAGTAAAAAGGGCAAAGCAGAAGGCATCACAACATGGGATTATAGTTTATCACAGTAAGCTATAGTAACAAAACCAGCATGGTACTGGCACAAGAATAGATATGTAGGCTGATGGAACAAAACAGAAGAACCCACAAAACAACACCATGCACCTTCAGTCATCCAATTTTCAACAAAATGATCAAAACTATATGGCATGCTTTATATCTAATGTCCCCATAAAGCCTCACATGATCATAAGCATGTACTGTACTTATGTACAGTACATACAGTAGGATGTACTGTACATCACCTTTGGAAGATGACTGTACTCTTGGGGTATTACAGCTGATTTCTGCTAGAGATGGGGCTTGATCAGAAAAGGAAGGCCACTGTGGATGTAACCTGGGAGGTGGTGTTTCCATAGACATAGGCAAAGACTTCCTGAACAGAACTGCAATAGCACAGAAAATACATTAGAAATATTCAACAGATAGGATTACATGATAATAAAGACTTCTGCATGACAAAGAAAACAATCAACAGAGTGAAAAGACAACTTACAGAATAGTGAAAACCTTGCCAGCTATTCCTCTGATAGAAGACTAATATCTATGATACATAAAGAACTACCATATGAATTTACCCAAATAAATGACCCAATAAACAAATAACCAAGTCAACCTAATAGTCACTTCTCAAAAGATACACAAATGCCCCATAAGTGAAGGAAGTGTACGTCATGTTTAGCCATTAGGGAAATATAAGTCAAAGAAATTCTGAGATTCCATCTGAGAATGACTATCAAGAACACAAAAAGCAACAAATGCTTTTGTTGTAGGAGAAAAAGGAACATTTCTACATTTTTGGTGGGAATATAGAGATTCCTCAAAAAACTAAAAATAGAAATTCCATTTGACCCAACTGTACCAAATTCCACTTGATACAGCCAGGTGTATTTTCAAAGGTGTTAAAGTCATCGTGTTATACTGATACAAGCATACCTATGTTCATATAAGTGCATATAACTATAGAAAAATCTCTGGAGAAAGCCTAGATGCCTGGTAGCAGGTGAATGGTGAAAGAAAATGTGGTATAAATAGACAGTGGAATATTACCAGTAATAAAGAAGGATATCATGTCATTTGCAGAAAAATGGATGGAACTTGAAGTCACAATGCTAAGTGCAATAAATAAGACACAGAATGTTAAATATTGCATGGTTTCTCTTACATAAGAAACCAAAAATATAGATAAATGAGTGAGTAAAATAAAGGAGAGATGGGAAGTAAAAGAAGGCAGATTTTTTAGAGGAGGAGGATATCAGAGGAGGTCAGAAGGAAGAAATGAAGGTAGATGGGGGTAAAGAGATTGAAAAAGTTCAAGATACTGTGCAATGCATATACCAGTTGCCTCAAACATAAGTATTATGTGTTTCAAACTTGTATTAATTTAAAATGTGAAATAGAATCACACACACAGAGTTTTCTTTTAAAGAGAAGGTTTCCAAAGTGAAATTTCACTGTTAGGAAACAGTTGCCTTCTAATAATTTTAGCATAGTGCTTAATGTCTACAAAACTTTCTTGGCACTTCATTCTCTTCTTTAGTCCCAGTTCATAGCAATCAGCCAATGTACTTTAGACTTGGGGCAGGATATACCATGTAACCAGTCTGCTCAGGTGACACCCATGCATTTTAATAGGGACCCTTTGGAGGCAGAGTTTCAGCTGATAAAGATATGCTGAAACAAGAAGCACAGAATCTGATGGGAGCTAGTCTTTGGAGTCTCATCTACTTCCACATTCAGAGCCCATTGCCTGTGGGCTACATGGCTGTGAGCTAGTTACTTAATCTTGTGGCCTTCATCATCTAAAAGTAGAATATAAGTTTCTTGATTTTGACACAGAGTTAACTATTATATGACTGATCTGTAAATTCTTTTTTCTTCCTTTTTATTTTGGACAATTTTTATTGTTATATTCATTTAAGTTTGTAAATAATTTATTTACAATGTGCAATCTATTATTAATTTCATGTTATGCATTCATTTCAGAAATATTTCTCTAAAATTCACTCTGTCTTCATCTTATATATTTCACATTTCAGTATTTGTCTACAATTTTTTAATATGATATGTAATTATTGATTTTCAATAAAGTTAATAAAAAATAAAAGTGGAGAGCGCCATACCTACTTTAATGGAATGGTGGTGAGGATTAAATAGATAACATATTGAAAAAACTTAATATGTAGCTTAGTGCAGAGTAAGTGCAGCTCTTAATATTTTTGAGCAGAGTTTCTGAACTTTAGCACTATTGATACTTAGGTCCAGACAATCCTGTCCTTTGGAAGAATGTTCTAAAACATTCTAGTAATGTTCTTAAGCCCTGGTATACTATTTATACTAGGTGCTTATAGCATTCCTGCTCCTGAGCATGACAATCAAAATGTGAGCATGAAATTTCAAGGGGAAAAATAAGATCTCAAAGAAGTGTCATCACTGAACAGTAACTGCCCTCAGGCCTCCCCTCCATGTCCTTCTATGGACTCATCTTCCTCATCCATCCAGTGGGAAATTAGGCTTTCCCACCCCACTCCAGAAAGTAGTTCTAAGATGCATACAATTCACCCACTCCAGGGAATATCTGTAGACATTCTAATGGGTTAGGAAGGTGGGGCCAAGAAAGGATGTGGGGGTGAGTTTTGAGGGCAAAATTGTTTTCCAGTACTGATACTTCTTTGAGATCTTATTTTTCCCTTTGAAATTTCATGCCAATTTTGTTTTCAACTTACTGATATTCGTTATTGCTTTCAGAAGAATGTAATGTGTTTTTATGCCTTTAAGATGTAAGCTGTTTTAAGAAATGCTGTCCTCTCCTGAGTCTTGGGAGAAAGACTTTTTATTATCCCAGATAATAAAAAGTGGCTCTGGGTCAACTTCAAGAAGTGACTGGCATCAGAAACTATCAAGTATTTTTAATTTCATCAAGCTAAACTCCTCTTCTTAGATCCACTTTCTCCTTTGCTTCTACATTTTTAAAAAAGTAACAATCTTTTCACATGGGGGAAATGTTTGGAGATCTTTAAAAATTCAACCTTGATGTAGAATACTATCAGAAAAGAGGAGAAAATACATGAAAACATTTCCCAATGAAACTGAACAGAATCACAAACACTTTGCACAAGCTGCCCGACAGCGTGACTCTTGGGAGCACTTCATTCTGTGTTTTGTAAAAAGCATGTCAGAGACAACAGGACCTAGTCCTGTTCTTTCTGTGACGGGTTCTCCAAACCCTGGCCACAGTGAAGGACATTATATTGAATGATAATGTTTGATTTTATGATTTGAGAAAGCTACTGCTTCACCTGTGGCTAGAAACATCTGGTGCACCTGGTGCAGAGTGAAGTCTTGAGTCTCCCGGCTGAAGCTAATGTCACCCTTGCGGTTGCTCACTGATATGGTCCACGCTTTGTCTCACCTCCCCATGTTACCAGGAAACCATAGCTTACTTCAGTTAGTATACATTGAGCAAGAACCCAAGATACAAGTGCGAAAAAGATGTGCGTAAGTTTGTAAGAAGGGGAGTTTGAGCTAAACTAATCTAATTGTTGTCAGGGAACAAAAAACGTGATAGCCTGTACCATCTTCCAGGAGTTGGATTAATTTTACCAAAAGGCCTTTGGGCTTCCTCATGACGGCCCCACACACAATACCTTCAGAGCTGTGTGGTACAGAAAACTTAAAAGGAATCTTTTCACTAAGTGGAAGAATTCTTGTCAGGAATTGAGTTTTGGGAAGATTTATAAGGTTGGCTTCTTAGGCACTTCCCCTCCTCATACTATAGCAAGGGAGAATCCAGGGGAGAATGGGATGTTCATATTTGGCTGAGTTCCCCATTGCACTTACTGCATGCAAACTTTTGTTGCCTCTCAAAGTGCTGCGGGCCATGCAACAGATCCAGGCAGTGACATCTCTCCTTTGCTCATGATGGGACCATGGGGAGCAAAGGGAGTCTAAGAACTGAGTGGGGACCACATCTGCTGTGTTGTAACTGAGGTCACAAGAGCTTCCCATTGCTGAATGGGAAGAATATAATTGCATAAGGGGCACGAGAGTGCTCTTTTCTTTCTAAATGTGTATTTTGTGGGTGTGACCACCCTGGGAAGAACTTCATCTGCAGAAGGGACACCCCATGATAATGGAGTTGTTTATGTATTAAGAAGGCCTGGTAATACAAGCTTATTCATATAGGAGAGAGCCATTTATTTATTTAAGTAGGATTAGAAAAAAACAGATTGCTAGTATGTATCTGAGTCATCTGAAAGCATACACACAGTGAAATTCCTAGCTTGGTGAAGCACTGGTAGCAATTGATTGCACTGAAATTTTTTATCTCCTTTGCTCACTTGAAATGATCAGATTCAGTTTCAGATTTTGATAAAATACATTGTATAGATTTATAATTCTCATTTTCAAAGTTACAAGTATCAGTTGAAGGCTAATATATAAACTCAGAGAATAAACTGTCACTGGTATGAATGTACTAACATTATACGACCTTACTATTAATATTGTTTAAAGCCCATCATAATTCTTAGAATTTGATAAGAAAATATTACTCCATTCAAGCTTATGATAACAGTTTGTAAAACCATACTTCTGCAGAATTTCTGTTCACATCTGGACTGTTTAAACAAACAGGAAATAGATATTTTATTTTTATTTTTATTTTTTTCTGTATTTAGGACAGGGTCTACAGGGTTTCACTATGTAGATCGGACTCAGAGAGAGTCTCCTGTTTTCAGCCTCCCAAGTGCTGGGGTTACAGGTGTGCACTACCTCGCCCAGTCTCAATCTCCATCTCAGTGTGCCCCGGGGGCGGGGCCAGCACAGCACAAGGGATAGAATCCTGGCCGCTGTGCTCTGCCTAAACTTGCGCTTTAGTCTGCTGAGCTATCAGGTCAGCCCAGGAAATAAGTATGAAGCAAGTTATTTATTAATTCTGTATCTACACAAAAGTGGTAGACCAAAGATACAAAAAAGTATCTTTAATTTAGGTTACAATCACTTTAGATGCCATTTTTAGCTTTTCATTATGGCTATTATTGTCTGGACTATTTTAGTATTCGAATTAAAGAGCAGTTTCACACTTTTATGCTGGATTTTACATATACTAACACACAGGTGCACACACAGACATACATACATACATACAGACAGACAGACAGACAGACACACACACACACACACACACACACACACTCACATGTACACAGGACACTAAGCAAGATGTGAGCCGGACAAACATTCCTGGTTCCTTGGGGCCATGTGTCTAGCAGTTAGCCAGTATTTAGTTAATTCTCAGTAAGTATTTGCTGACTATCAGATCTACTTCTATGTGTTGTATGTAAAGCTAAATTAGCTTTATTTCTTTATTTATTTATTGTTCAGTTTTATCCCCTTAAACCTGGAAACTTCCTCTAGAAGAAAATAAAATGAGGAATACAGGATGTGATGTGACAGGGTACATTTTGGTGGTGAGAAGCTCGGGGCCGATCGCCTGTGCTGAGCTGCTTATTGCTGGGGCTGCCCTCTCTTACATTAGGTGTGAATATCCTCACGTGAAAAAATTAGTGGTCTGCGTCAAGCGACCTGAAGTATCCTTCATGGTGCTTAAATTCTAGGTTTCTAAAATGCAATGTGCGACAGATCAAGCTAAGATTTGATTGGAATAATTGTATTTTACTAGTCTGAAGCTCCCAGGAGTATAACTTAGAGGCTGTCAGGGAATATAAAATGTGTATTAGATGTTTAGAAAAGAAGGAAGGAAGGAAGAAAGAAAGAAAGAAAGAAAGAAAGAAAGAAAGAAAGAAAGAAAGAAAGAAAAAGAAAGAAAGAAAGAAAGAGAAAGAGAAAGAAAGAGAAAGCAGGTCATTATATGAATGCAAAGCCTTCACCTATCCATCTTTGGGATTTTTTTTTTGTAAAAGAAGGAATCTTCTCTATATAATGATTTTAGCAATTAAAGTCAGAGATTAGATTTGAAATTTTTAAGTTTTATGAGTTTTTAAGTAAATGAGTTACAATTTTTATCCTTAACATTTATAAAATTTTAAAATTTATAACATATTTGTATAAACTCTTAAAAAGTGTTAAGTAGTATTACTATGTCTAAGAAAGTGTTGCTTCTGTACCTTAAACAAATTTTCACAATTAGTCATAAATATTAATTACATAGATATTCCTTAAGAAAAAAAAAAAGAAAATCATTGCCTTCAAAGACCCTTACTTTAGTACTTATTCTGGATAAGAGTTAGCTCCCAAATTCTATTGGTCTGTAGCTCTAGACAATGAATTTTCCAGACATATGCTTCATTAATAAAAGAGATTTTAATGTAAACAAGCCTCAAAGCCTTCAGTGCTGTAGCACTGAAACTTTTCTGGACAGAAATGCTGCCAATCTTAGCATCAACCTAATGATAAATTTATTTTGCAATGAGAAAAGACCTGTAGAATTATAAATAGCTCACTTTTCCAGAAATATTTTACATGACGAACACTAACACTATCTAATACTGTATACATGTTCTTTTTTTTTTTTTTTTTGTGGCTGGCTCAGCCCACCCTGGGAGCAGAGCTGGCATGGAATGTGGTGCTGGGAATCGAACTGCCACCGTCTGTGTGCTTGTTTAAGCTTGCCTAAGCAGGCACTTTAGACCACTGAGCTATCTTTCCGGCCCTACATATTCTTCTTACAGAATTAAATTGGTACTCCCAATTAGAATGACAGTTTACTGCAGTAGAAAAACATGACACTCTCTGTTCTGCTGCTCAGTACAAATATATCATTGGTAAGTAACTTAAACTCTTGGTATTCTGATTGTTGTAGATGAATGAAAAGGTAACCGTTGCTATGCGAGGCATTACAAGGAAGATTAAAAAGACAGCAAATAGCAATGACTGTGAAGGACCTCGAACGGTGACTAGCATGTGGCCAGTCACTGAAGAGTTCATGTCATGGGGGATATGTGGACAGGGACATCAGTGGGAGGACAGTGCAAGCAGAAGAACCAGCACATGCAAGAGTAAAGGTGTGAAGAACAAGCCATGGAAAAGGTAAGAAGATGGCTTTCCTAGAAGAGATCAACTAATAAGGGACAAAAGGAATGAGATTCAGGGGTCCATCGTGACTGTATTATGTATGACATGCCAGGGACGTAGGACATGGATTTTGTTCTGCGATGGATGGTGCAACCAGTACTGGATTGAGATGGAAATTCATAACAGCAGTGAGATTACACTGTCTACTCTGCTAAGTACCTATGTGTGTCAGGAACTGTGCTTTGTTGTCTTCTTGATTTTATTTCCTTACCCTTAAAACAACATAGACTTTTTAAAGCACAGAAGCTGAGGCACAGAGGGGCAGAGTGCTGCAACTTGCGGCTCAGTCCTATACATTCTAAGTAAACGACGTACAAGAAGGAACACAATTGTTAAAATGTTAATTTTAGACTAAAGCATTGAAGAAGGGAAATGATGCCTCTGAACACAGGAATTTGATCTGGGGAGTCAGGTTTTAAAAGGAAGAGGAGTAAGAATACTTTGTGTTCAAAACATACCTGATTAAGATTTGTTCAAGGTGTGTTAAACCTGGTGTGTTCTGGAATGATAGAACATTTTTAAATCATAAAATTGCTGCTTCTGTGTTTTAAAATTACTTAGTGGTTATATTACATTAAAGACAGTAGTGCATAATCATTAAGTGCTCAGGCTCTGAAGCCAAACTGTCTGGATCCAAGTGCTCACCCCAACTTACTGAACCTTGGGCATGTTATTTAGTTTTCAGTGCTGTGTATTTTAAAAAAGCAGATAATGATGCCTATGTCACAGGGTGTTTATTTATGAAACAAAGCATATGTGTATAGAAAAATGTCTGGCATGAATTAGAAACTCAGCCGTAGCCAGTATTGCTTTGTGTTTGTGTCCTTATTTATGATTTATCTACAAGATATCAACAGTGTGTCAAAAACTGTGCTGGTTTTCAAAACTACACAGTGGATACTGGATGACTGTTGCCTTCACAAACATGTGTTTCCCCCACACATCATGCACTGTTATTCAGCAGTAGTGCTATAGATTTCATTGTGCTTATAGCAATTCCTTGCACTATTTGAGCACTAGTGATTTATAATCTACTATCACAATGTTTATTTTTGTGAGCATGAACACCTCTATTCTTCCTACTCTTTTCTCTCAAAAGGACAGCAAGATCTAGCCAGTCTAAGTGGACTCCTCCTGACATGCACCAAACTTTCTAAAGCAAAATGACTATATCCTTTCCTTAGAGGTCTCTTGGAAAATTCATTAGACTTACATATTAGGTAGGCTATGGTATTGATAGATATGCTTTTCTTTCCCCAAAGTACTTTTTTTCAAAAAAAATTAAAGCTTTATAAACTGATTTCCATATGCAGGAGAGAAATGTCCATGATTTGGAATCTTCAGTGCTGTACCCAATTAAGGGGGAGACTTGTTCTGGGAGCATCAGTTATTCACTACCTTTTAAACCACATAACACTGCTCATCTCTGTATCTCCTAGCTCAGGATTATGAAAGAGTCCACATAATTCTGCTCGATTCATGATGGCTTTTTGCATACTGTCTGAAAGGATTCTAAATTAGGCATTGCAGGCTTGACATTAACATTGGTTGAATAGATGAAACTGGTGGTAGAAGGGACACCATGTCCTTTTGAGAAAAGCCACAGTACATTAAAAGGGACAAATGAGCATTTGTGATAGCCTCTAAGCAAAAAATCAAAAAGGAGAATGTCTACATAAATATATCAGAAGGAAATGAAAATAACAAAGCACTTACATTTAAAATAACTAAGTAAGATGCCAAAAAGATTAAGTGAAAAGCTACTTTAACACCAAGGAAACTCTTTAAAATGGAGGGGATTGTTGTGACAGGTTGAATTGTGAACTTGCCGAGAAAGAGGAAACACTGCCCCTCTGCCCACTTGGTACGTACTCTGTATTTATTGGAGGAAAGGTGAAATGCTCAGATCAGAGGGCCTTTGTGTGTACCAAGAACCATTATTAAAAGAGAGACCAGATCTCTCAACTACAGGTAGACCTATCCATGATAAAATAAATCATAAGCCCTAGATTTAAATGTGAATGTTAGAATGAGACTGGTACCTCAAGAAGTTCTTAAAGTCTACATACTAAAGTTTATAAAATGTGAAGATTAAAAAAATCGTATTTGCCATATACACGTAAGATTTTAAAACCTTCCTGCTAATTTGACATGCAGAATGGGATGATTGACAATAATTTCCTTAATAAGAACCAATTAATGTTATAAAATTACATAGCATAGAATATGGTTTTAAATAAATTATGCCAGTGTTTTTCCAATGTAAAATACCTCAAACTTTCAAGAAAATATAAACCATACAGTGGAGAAAATGTTTGCAAAAAACTTAGCTGATAAAGCATTGTTATCCAAAATACACAAAGAACTCAAAGAAATTAATAATCTAATTAAAAAGTGGACCAGACTTGGGTGAACATCTCATCAAAAAAGATGGCAAATAAGCACAGGCAAAGATGTTCACTATAATATCACTGGGAATCACTAAGTAGAACAATAGCTACGCAAATCCAAAATACTGACTACATCAAACTCTAGTGCAAATCTTCGGCAACAGGATACTTACTTATTGTTGTTGGAAATGCAAAATGATACAACCACATAGGAAGGCAGTTCTTACCCAAATAAACAAAAAAGTTATTATTCCAAACAACCTGCACACTGATACTTATAGCAGCTTTATTCATGATCAGCAAAACTCAGGAGCAAGTGAAATGTCCTCCCGTGGGTGAATAAATAAATAAAATGTGACACTTGCAGGCAATGGCATATTATTCAGTGCTTGAGAGAAATGAGTTATCAAGACATTAAGAGAGTGGGAGGAAGCCTAAATGCTTATTTCTAGGTGAAAGAAGTCAACCTGAAAAGACTATCCATGTTGTGATTCTAACCACATGACATTTTGGAAAAGGCAAAACTGTGGATATGTAGTGGTTGTCAGGGGTTAGTGGGTGGGAAGATTTTTTAAAAAATAATTTTATTGAGAAAGAAGTAGCAGTGAGACAGTTTCAAAACAGGTTAGTAGGACAGTTACAATAATTAATGCACTGCATGTTGTTGTCTTTGCAGTAGTCATTCATAGTACAAGATGCAGACATGATATCCTGTCTAAACACTATTTAAAACTTTCTTCTCATTGAACTAAGTAGCTGTATATCTGTGCTAACTATTTTGTATGTACAGATAGATAGATAGATTTGTTTTACTACAAAATGGTCCTTCATTTATATCCCCTTTTTTTGTTTACTTTTGTCAGAGATGTGTTTTCCTTTGCCAGTCATTTATATGCTGATACCTGTGGACTAAGCAACTGTACTGAAGATAGCAGTGTGTAATACTAGGGAAGTTTTTTAAGGCAGTGAAATTACTGTGTCAGAACAGGAAGAATATACATCACCAAGAGTGAACTTTAGTGTAAACCGTGGACTTCAGGGGGCAATGACATGTCTGTTGAGAGGTGTTTTGGAGGGGTGTATATGGAGGTATACGAAAAGTCTGTATCTTTGCCTAAATTTTGCTGAAAACCACAAATTTTTCTAAAAAAGGAAAATTTATTAATTTCAAAAGAGGATTGATCAATTGGTATAAGACATACTATAACAAGCAAAACTAGTCAATAATGATATAAACCAGGATACTGTTTTCTTCTCGAAAAATCAACTGAAAGACAGTATTAGGAGGACATCTAGAGGAATTGTGTAATGTTCTATGCTTAATTTGATTGATAAACCCTTGGTGAGAGTACACAGAGATATGTCCCTACTTTCATGTAAAGGCTTAGAAATACCAAGAACCTCCCCAATTTTACATGTAAATTTCAATTATGTCTGGGAAATCATTTGTTTTCCTGGGGGATGTAAGTAATCCCTGCTCACTTTACTTTCTATAATTTTGGAAGAAGTTAATGAAGTATTGATGGATTAATTAAGACCCAACTACGACAAGAGAAAATACTCTAAGTATTTAAAAAGTATGCAATTGTATCCCAGAAAATAGTTAAATGGATGATGGGCAAACTGAGAAGTTAAACTGTGGAAAGTCAATCAATTTAAAGACTAAAAGCAGTAGAAAGCCAGAGGCATGGTTACCCACAATACTCAGAGGACTAAGGGAAGAGCTACTGTTGCTAAAGTTCAGAGTTCAAGGTCACTTGGGGAAGCAGGTGGCCAGTGTTGGGGCTGGAAAACCAGCCCACAGGGATCAGTCCCGCGGAACAAAGCAGGAGCTTGGCAAAGAGCAGATCTTACAGTAAAAACACATGCAGATGAGTGCAGCTGGAGGAGAAAGACCAGAAAATAAGTTTTCCGGTGTTACTTTCTCCTCCACAGTCACTGCTACCCTGAACAAACTGATTTATTGAATTTTTAAAAAGCACTCAGCTTAACTCTTAGGAACTGCATTTAACAAACATCCTAAAAATTACTGAAATCTCCACTGTAGTTTTATATCGAATCTCAATGAGCCAAATTCACATACCATTACAATCATGAAAGAATTGCCTACTTTCATTTTAACGCTGTCACTTGCATGTTTTTATCATGAAACGAGCTCAGGTATATTGTGATGTACCACATAACACCATTCTTCAAGTAGACAGTAAAGACACACTTGGAAAACTGAACTAAAGGAGGACCTGGGCAGTCACACAGTCACACAGAACCCCCCTGGGTTCTCTATCATGTTCCACTGAAAACTGTCACAACATATTTCAGACTAATATTTAAACACTAATTTTTAAGTGATTGCATATCTTTTTTAATATAGAAAGATTATTCCACACTATGATGTAAAATTTAATATTTATCTATCATATAGCTAGGCAAACTGAAGCTTACTGCATATGCGTGTGTGTGTGCGTGCGTGCATGCACACAAGCATGTGCCTAATTGTACATAGCAGTTTAAACTGCAGTGCATCTGGCCTTACCCATGTCTTTCTTTCAGTATAAAAGCCTCTAATAAGCAGCTTTTGGAATGTTCTCCTTATCTCACACACAGATGTGTTAATAATTAAACTGTAACTATTGCCAATTTTCCTTCAGTGTTTGCCATTAAAACATGATTTTATCTTAATTTGCCTATTACTTTGATAATAGATATGCTTTCAGTATTTTAAAAAATAAAATGACCATTAGAATAGAATGAAGTATTAAAATCTTTGCCTAACAGATACGTGAAAGAGATGCAATGACTGTCTCTGTGTTAGACACCTCTAGTTCAGGCGGTTTCTTTTTTATTTACTTTTTTGTCTTTTTGCAGTACTGGGGATTGAACTGAGGATCCTGTGCTTGCCAGACAGGCGCTCGTTCTACTGAGCTATCCCTCCAGCCCCTCAGGTGGTTTTTGATCATAATAAACAGACAGGTACAGACACGAAGTCTTTCATTGTCTGGTAGCTCAATAAAAGTAGGAAGCAGAAGGGCATCAATAATATTTAACTTTGTTTTTCCCATGCAAAGAAGAAAGATATTTTATAGGAAAATAGTCCAATGCTCATTTTAAATTTTTATCTTAATCACACTTACCTAAAATTGAGTGAATAAACAACATGAACTTTCTAAAACCATCTAGTTTCTTTTCTTTGAAATGGTAGTTGATTATGTCATCTAAAGACTTCCCAGGTACTTTGTCCAGGGTCTGGTAAATCCTATATACCTGCAATGAGAAACAAATATTTATTTAGTTAACTAACTCACACTTAAATGTTTATTACAGAAACAGGCATCCAGGATTGACATATCTAGAACACATGGTATTTTACAATCTTTCCATATATTATTAATAAACTGTTATATATATATACGTGTATATATATGTATGTATGTATTTAGGACAGTGTCTATAGGGTCTTACTATACAGATCAGACTCATAGCAATCCTCCTGTTTTAAGTTTCCCAAGCACTGGGATTACAGGCATGCATCACCAAGGCCAGTCATACATATATATATATGATATATATATATATATACATATATATATATATCATATATATATTATATGAAATATTGCTATCACCACCATTTCTTTTAAGCCAAGAAAACTACTTTTGAGGCCAAATCCCACAAATACAATATATTCTCTAATACCTTAAGCCCAAGGAGTTGTAGGTAGATGTTCCATAAAATTGACTATAGCAAAGGCAACTTAACATGCTTTTAGTAATTTAACGGATTCAGCATGTTACACAGCAATAACACAAGTAGTAAATAGTTCACAAAATCAGTTCATGTTTCTTAAAGCTAAATTGTTTTATGCATTTTTGCCTTGTGAGAAAATGTACAGATGAGAACTGAGAGAAGCTTTATATTGCTCTTCCCAGGATTTAAGATTCACTCCCTCGCTCCCTGGAGGCACCCAGGTAATCGAGCTATCATCTCTATCATTGGAGTATTCTCAACGTTCTTCTCTTCTGCTCCTCTTTCCCTCTTTTATTTTCCCTCTCAATATTTGCCCTGCATGTTGCTATGTCAGTGACCAGATGCCTTGGAGTAGCAGAAATCTGAATCTCTGGATTCACATGTTACAGTGAAGAGCGAAGAGAAGAGACACAGAGTGTTGAAGGCAGAAGACATCCAAAGGATTGACTGCAGTGGGGATGGCAAAGCAAGGCACTGACAGCAGAGCCCTGATGGGTGTCACTGTGCCCTGCCGACACCCGTGTTTTCCTTCTCAACTCTCTTATAAATCCAGACAGTGACCACAATAATTATTTTAACTTCCATGACTGACTTCAGACATCCTGTAATTGTAGTTACACCCAGAGGTTTCTAAGACACTAGCTCCTCTGCCTCTAGTACAGGTTCTTGGTTATGTTCACTGGTGCATGACCATATTGATTTACAGAGCTAAAAACATTCTCATTGCACAATTAGTCCTTCAGTCACATTAGGACCGAGCAGCCCTTCTTCTGATTGCGTCATGTACATGCATGCATTTGGCATTTTTTGAATTAAATTGTATTTACTACAGTA
This sequence comes from Octodon degus, assembly GCF_000260255.1. NCBI lineage: Eukaryota > Metazoa > Chordata > Mammalia > Rodentia > Octodontidae > Octodon > Octodon degus. The sequence continues at coordinate 10,612,681 of NW_004524579.1, read as the reverse complement.
GTACTTTCAGATTTTTGGGGGTTTTCCCTTAAATTATGTTCTTGCTACTTTAATAGTTGAAATTAAGATAGATTAACTATGAATTTGAGAATAAGCTATGTATTAAAAATACTGCTCACCCATGAATGCAGTTTTCCAAGCCATGTAATTAGGAAATAAAGAGAAACATGCACATGTCTTTATGCTCTTTTATACGAGAACAGACATAAAGTGACATGTAGCCTTCTCTGGTAATATAAAAGCACTGAAGAAATCCTTTAGCATTGGTCTGGTGACATTTTAAATCTTGTTGTTTGGTTGCCACTCTTCGACCTGTCAATCAGTTTTGGCCTTTGCGTGTTTTTCTTTAGCTTAGGTCTCCGGGTAGACAAGGTGGGAGATTAGGCAGCGACAAAGACACTGGACTGCAGCACCCCAGGTGGGCTCAGCTCGACTGGGATCTATGGCTTTAGTAAAGTTGCACCTTCCCCCATGTGTAAGCTGGCTTTAGTCGTGCAATTGCTCCTCTACTACAGTGCGGCGCCAATTTCAGCCTGCATCTCACAGGCAGTGATCAACAGCAGCTGTCTGACCTGGAGACAGATCTATCTCTACAACTTGTGGCTTCTAGTCCTCGTGGCCTCTAGAGAGTACGCAGAACTGGATACAGATCATTTTTCTCTACTCTCAAATCTGAGGGTGACTGCCTCCCAAAATGCCAGTGAATGAAGCCACTAATGAATCTCTCTCTCTCTCTCTCTCTCTCTCTCTCTCTCTCTCTCTCTCTCCCTCTCACCTCTCTCTGTGTCTCTTTTCTCTGTTTCTTCTCTGTCTCTGTCTCTTCTCTCTTTGTCTCTGTCTCTTCTCTCTCTCCCCTCTCTCTGTCTCTCCTCTCTTTGTCTCTCTTTTCTTTCTGTCTCCTCTCCCTCTGTCTCTCTCCTCTCTCTCTGTCTCTTTCTGTGCTTCATGCTCTCAGTTGCTAGTGCACAGAACAGAAAGATGATAGCTGAGCAAGTAGAAGACGGGAGCAGAGAATTCTGTTCCACTCTTGACATCTTATCAACAGGGATAGAAAAGGTCATGCACTTCATGACTTAGGTTAAGGTATGATAAAACAGGGGGAACAACATTTGGACAAAATAGCTGTCAAAGGGAATGGACACGTACATTCAGTAGTGAATGGAGACATTTTTATGCCATAAAGCCAGAGGCCTGCTATCATTCAGTTCTTTAAAAGTATGCTAAGTTGCTTCTCAGTATGAGTTTAGTTAGGTGTTCTGTTAACTGCCTTAATGGTGCTGAGAAGGAGAAAGGTGATTTAGAGAGGATTTCTCTATTTTTTTTTTCCTGCACAGCATTTTTCCCCAGGGGACTGCCTTTGTGTCACACTTGTTGCACCTAATTAAGGGGTTAAGGCAGTGACTTACCCAAGCGTATCTGATCATACATGGACATTTCCCAATATGATGTTTAATGACTCACAGTGCATCAGAGAAAGCTTGGCAGAAGAGCTCAGCTGCCAAGAACAACTTGCGTGCTTATGCATAACTTTTCTTTTTAAAAAGGAGAATTATACAAATAATTCACTTACATGCTAGTATTCAGGAGAAAAGCAAGTTTAATTTAAAATAGACTAAAGATGGGTGGAAAGTTAATGAGTTAAACATTTTTTAAGTCGATGACTTTCTTTACAGAGAAGGTAGAAAATGTGATAAATTATGAAGAAAATACGAGCATCCATATTGCACTACAGAGGAAACGTCCATGAAGATTTTATACATTTAATTCTAGTTCCTAGACATATAAATGGCTATGCACGTATTTAATGCACATGTACTGCATGTATTTAAGTACACACCCTTCTTTTCTGTGACAGATGTAGGACAACAGCAGTCACTGAGTGTTTATTTCACTCACATACTTTATAAACATTTGTGTTCACACAGAATGTATTGCCATTACTAGGTCATAATTTTACTTTTATAAGACAGACATCTGTGTAAAACTTAAGCATCCCCAAATATCAGAAAATTCAGTCATTTTCTCCAAAAGCATTTAAAGAGAGTAATTGTCTCATTTTATGTCTTTTAGGAACATGCAAGTATAAAACTAATGAGAATTTCGTTTATTTACATAAACACTAAACTTAAGTATCTTAAGTTTTCTTCCATAAAAGTCTCTTGGTGTGATTATAACTAAGACAATATAAATAAAACCAAGTACAAGAATATGTCACCCCACAGTGATCAGCTCATTAAACCTTTACCTTTCCACGCTAAGGTCAGTGCCAAGTAAGGCAGAACTAATAATATTTTTGCTGACAAAGAAAATAATGTTAACCAATCTCCACCTTTTATTTCTTGTATCTCAGTGACATGTCATACTGATCAAAAAGAAAATTAGATTGAATTTTTGTGGTAATTAAAAATGGATCAAAGATTAATTCAATTAATTTTTAAAAAATGTGTTTTAGTACAAGGCCTACAGGGTCTCACTACGTAGATCAGATTCAGAGAGATTCTCCTGTTTTCAGCTTCCCAAGCGCTGGGATTACAGGCATGCACTCCCATGCCCAGTCTCATTTTCCATCTCAGTGCACCCCGGGGCCAAGGTTGGCACAGCACTCCAGGGATCGAACCCCAGTTGCTGTGCTCTGCCTAAGCAGGCGCTTTGTGTGCTGAGCTATTGGGTCAGCAATCCAATTAATTTTTAAAAGATAACACTTTAATTCTGCATATGCAGATATGTCACAGATTCAGTTGAAATTTCCCTACTAACATGTGACCTTCAATATCTTGCTCATAGTTTATGTTCATTTATTTGGTAGAAAATTCCAGTACACAGTTTTAAGAGATTAATGGATACGGTATTCTCTGGTGTAACAGTGTTTGGTGTTACTAGAGTATACAAAGCAAAACAATTTGAAAATAATGAGAGAAAGGTAAATGAAAGTTGTGAAACTGGCTATAGGAAAAACTGCATTTTAAAAAGAAGGGAGATTTCATAGGAACTTTTATCAGTTATATTAGAAACAAAAAAACATAAGAAAGAGGAAAATAATTGTTTGCATGCAGAGTACCAAACATACCATAAATATCTAAAATTGAACTGTATTAAGCATATGGAATTCCACATTCTTTTAAAAATCACCCTCTTCTATTGTGCATAAAAATCAAAGCAAAAAGCTTGTCCAGGTACAACAACACGGATGCAAATGTGGCCGTCATTTGGATGCAATTCAGTGACAAACTCTTGGAAATGAAAACTAGATTTATGTTTTTTGCTATAATAGTGCTCCTTGCAAAGATACTCCTGTGATGGGGGGGGGAGGCTGGGGAGATGGCTCAGTGGAATAAGTGCTTCCCTGGCAAGTGCAAGGACCTGAGTTCAATCCCCAGTTCTGAAAAAAAAAAAAAGAAAGATACTCCTGTGTAAGTATGGGTGGATATTTTCTTAGTCAATGATACGCTTTTTATGAAAGTCACAGAGAGACAGAAACTTTGAATTCTGGGATTTTGTGCAGGCCTTGCCCCTCCATGTGGCATTTGTGTGTTGACAGGTGGCCTTGCATATGCCACCGGCCTGAGCAGCCACTTGAGGATTGATGTGGGACTAATCTCCCATTTTGTGTATCTCAGAGAGGACAGATGCCTTTAACCATGAAGATGAAAGTGACATCATTTAATCTAGTATCAGTAAATTGTCATACTACTAGAATTAAAAGAGCATTACTATCATAGTTTGTCTTTGGTTTTGAACGATTTCTTTCCAATTCACAATATCTATTGTACATTTTGGACTGTGATGGGTGAAAGAGGCAAGGAAGGAGGGAGAAGAAAAATATATAGTTACATATAAGATAGGTAAGAAAGTTATACTGCTGGTTTCTCTTGGTTCATTGAAAAGAAAGGTTTGCATTAATATTGTCTGGACAAGATACTGTGTCCCTGTCCTGTACTTGGGACAACCACTATGAATACAACAATATGCATTGTATTAATTATTGTGACTCTCCTACTAACCTGTTCCAAAACTGTTTTATTGTTATTTTTTCTCTTTAAAATAAAAAAGTAATACTATACCATGTTAGAGGTTTTAAAAATATTTGTTTTGAAGATTCCCCAAATAGCTTCCTTAATGTTTGCAATTCATCTATATTTACCTTATTAGAGGGAAAACTTTTTTTTTCCTGTCCTGGAGGTTGAACCTAGGACCTTGAAGCTTGTTAGGCAAGCAAGGCAAGCACTCTACCACGAAGCTATATCCCCATTCCAATTGTTGATATTTTATTTTTAGATATGGTGTGGCTTATAAATTGCCCAAGTTGGCTTTGAAATTGTGATTCTCCTGTCTCGTTAGCTGTGTAAGCCTTAGAAATGTAAAAGCATTTATCTACAAATTCATTTAGAACAATGATAAACATATTACATATAAGACAATAAAATAGCAATATTTTCCAAAACAAAATTTTGGTGATAAATAAGGCAAGTTTATATATTTGTAAATAAGTGTAATAAGTTTACAAAATACTAAGAGAGTTCAACTTATTTTGGTGATAAATAAGGCAAGTTTATATATTTGCATTAATATTGTCTGGACAAGATACTATGTCCATGTCCTGTACTCGGGACAACTACTATGAACACAACAATATGCATTGTATTAATTATTGTGACTCTCCTACTAACCTGTTCCAAAACTGTTTTATTGCTATTTTTTCTCTTTAAATTAAAAAAGTAATACTATACCATGTTAGAGGTCTTAAAATGTTTGTTCTGAAGATTTCCCAAATTGTAAACTCTCTTAGTATTTTCATAAATAGAAGATAGGTGTGGATTTAAAATTTTTTTTCCTGTTTTTAATCTACTGCAATAACTTTCTGAGTAGAAGCATACATAGAAGAAGCTCTAGATTCACATAGATCCACAGTTTGAAGTATCTATGTATTGTCATAGCTTTTCAGAGTAATGTGGACATTTGTCTGTGATACAACACTGACATTCAACAATGATTGTTTCTGTCAAGTAAGTTGTAATCTGGTCTATTGATCCTCGGGTCTGCTTTTTTAGTCACCATGCTGTTTTAGTCACAGTAGCTTTATAGTATAATTTCAAGTAAGGGCTTGTGATGCTTCTGACCTTGTCTTTGTTACTCAGAATTTCTTCTGCTATTCTGTGTCTCTACTGGTTCCAAGTAAATTTCAATATTGTTTTCTTTAATTCTGTGAGGTACCCTATTGGTATTTTAATTGGAATTGCATTAAATCTATATAATAATTTTGGTATTATGGCCATTTTCAGGACATTCATTCTTTCAATTCAAAAGCAGTGAATATCTTTCCATTTTCTAATATCTTCTTCAACTTCCCTTTTCAGAAAACTGGAGTTTTCAATGTAGAGTTCTCTTACTTCCTTTGTTAGATTCATTCCTAAGTATTTTATTTTTTCAATGCTGTTGTGAAAAACACAACATCCCTAATTTATTTCTGTGAGTTTGTTATTCATGTACAAGAATGCTATTGATTTTTGGATGTCGATTTTGCATCCATTTATAGGACTAAATTTGTTCACTAAATCTTGAAGTCTTTTTGTGCAGTTTCTGGTGTTTTCTATGTACAGTACAATGTCATTTGCAAATAATGATAATTTAAATTATTCTTTATTTCTTTTCGTTCTTTCCTCTTGTATAATAGCTTTTGCTAATGTTTCCAGAACTATGTTGAATAGGACTGGTGATAGTGGATATCCTTGTCTTAGTGTCTATTTTAGAGTAAAAGCTTTCAGTTTTGAACCATTAATTATGATGTAGCTGTTGTTTTGTCATAGACGGCTTTTATCAGATTGCAATAAAGACCACCTACTCTTATTTTCTATCTATAGTTTTTTTTATCATTAATGTGCATTGGACTTTGTTAAATGCTTTTTCTGTGTCTATTGAGATGATCATGTGCCTTCTGTCCTTGGCTACTAATATGGTGTATTACATTTATTGATATGTGCATGTTCAACCATTGCAGCCTCCCTCCCTGGGATGAATCCTACTTGGTCATGGTGGACAGGCTTGATAATTTGCCAAATTTTTATCAATATCTTACTGAGAAATTTTGTCTCTATGTTCATTAGGGAGATTGGCCTGCAGTTCTTATTATTTGGCTGGATCCTTCTCTGATTTTGGTATTTGGGCAATACTTTCTTCCAGAAATGAGTTTTTGAGTATTACCTCCTTTTCAATTTCATTAAACAGCTTGAGGAGTAGTGGCATTGGAACATCCTTAAAGTTCTTGTAGAATTCAGAAGTGAATCAATCAGGACCCAAGATTTTCTTTTCTGGTAAATTATTAATTACAGCTTCAATTTCATTGACTATTTTTTTTTTTCAGAACCAGGGATTGAACTCAGGCCCTCAAGCTTGCCAAGCAAGTACTTATTCTACTGAGCTATCTCCCCAGCCCTTCACTGACTAATATTGGGTTATGTAGAATTTTATATCTTCTCAATTGAGTTTGGTAATTCCTATGTATCTAGGAATCTATCCATTTCTCTTATATTTTTCATCTTTTTAGCATAAAGGTTCTTAATCTAGGTATTGATCATCTGGATTTCTGCATAATCTTTTGTGGTTTCACCTTTTAATTTCTAATTGTATAGATTTCCATCTTTCCTTATTTGGATAAGGTTGGCTAAAGTTTTGACAATTGTATTTAATCTTTTAAAGAATCAACTTTTCCATGAATTGATTTTTTTTTGTATTGTGTTCCTAGTCACAATTGTGTTACTTTCTCCTATGATCTATATAATTTTCTCCCTCATTCAAGCTTTGGGCTTTACTTGTTCTTTTTTCTAGAAGTTTAAAGTTCAACATTAGGTTATTTATTTGAACTCATTCTGTTTTCCTAATATGAGAGTTCAACAGTATAAATTTCCCTCATACAATGACTTTCATTGGGGCCCATAAGTTCTCATATGTTGTATCCACATTTTTGTTTAATTATAGGAACTAATTTGTTCCTAATTTCTTCTGTGACTCATTGGTTCTTCAGTAGGGTGTTATTTAATTTCCACGTGCTTATGTAGTTTTTGTGGATTTTTTTGCCATTGGTTTCCAATTTCATTGCAGCGTGGCCTGATAATATGCATGGGATAAATTCAGTTTCTTTGTATTTACTTAAGCCTATTCCATGTGCTAATATATGATTTATTTTTTTTGAACATTCCATGTGCAGCTGAGGAGAATGCATATTTTAATATTGTGGGGTGGAACACTCTGTAGACATTTACTAAATCCATTTGTGAACATGTTTGGATCAGTTCTAATATTTATTTGTTGATTTTTTGGTACAGTTGTTCTTTCTATATGTGATGGTCGAATTTTAGGATTCTTCTGTTAAAACTGTGTTAGTGCTTCTCTGATTCTGTATGTCCATTAGCATCTGTTTTATATAGTTGGGTGCACTGGTATTTGATGCATATATGTTTGTGATTTTTATCATTTCTCTTGGAGTTTTCCATTGATAAGTATGTAGTGACCTTCTTTTTCTCTTTTCAGCAGTCTCAGGTTAAAGTTCATTTTGTTTGCAAACACAATAGCCACCCCTGCTTTTTTTTTTGGTTCCTATCACATGAAGTATTATTTTCCATCCTTTGACTTTCAGTCTACAAAATTCATTTCGAGTTAAAGTGTTTCTTGTATGCAACACATTGTTTGTAATAAGGTGTCAGCAGTTTTACAGTCCACTATTTTTATGCCATCAGTGTTGATGTCCACATAGCAAGAATGAGAATGATAAACAATATATTAGCTTATCATTAGAATTATATTGACAGAAATGAATGATTTCATTTCTTTTTTTCGGGGAGAGTGTCAGCTTAGCCTATGCTGAGGGCAGGGATGGTGCAGCATGTGGTGCTGGGGATCGAATCGTGATCTCCTGTGCCTGCTTAAGCTTGCCTAAGCAGGTGCTTTAGAGCACTGCGCCATCTTGCCAGGCCAACAAACCATTTCTTGAGAAAGAGGGGATTATATTAAGGTTGATGAATGGAGGCTCTTAGGTCAGACAAACCCAGGGGTAACTATCTTATGGTTCATTTAATTTCTTTGTCATATTAAACAAGTTATGTATTTATTTCCAAGACCTATTTCCTCATTTTTACACCTCTGAAATAGGAGAAATACAGATTTTTCCTCACTGAGTTGCTCCTGAGGATTAAAGGAGATGCTTTGGCACAGTGCTTCGCATACAGTATACCCTACAGATGTTAAATGTGATTACAAAGATTTAATTTGTCTCATTTTGAGATCAAGAAGTATTGAGGTGAGTAAATCATAGTATCAGATGTTGGTATTTTTTTATCCTTCCCAAATTCAAAATTTAGTTCTACATTTCCTCTGTGAGTAAAAACTGCTTGCATTGTGTTATTTTCCCACTGAGTTGAGTACAAATATTCTTTATCCCTTGTATGTTGAGTTTGCACATTCTCGAGTAGTCAATCATGAGAGACATTTCTTGGTAGTTAATGCTAGTGGTGATGACGGATGACATTTGACCTGTGTTCCCAAATCTCCCAAGCTCTAATCTGTTGCCTGACATACCACATTGGGGGAGTAGACATTACCACCCAGGGTTACCTATGGCCAAGCAGCCCCAGGGATTTCTTAAGGCTTGAACCAACATTTTGAGAAATATCTTTCCTTGGAATTTAGGACATTTTCAATTTCTGTCCTCCAGATTTTATCACTTTGTAGTGAAAACTGAATTCAAGGAAGTGAACTATAAGGAGACAAGAGTGAAAGTATGTGTTTGCTTCTGTGTGTGTGTGTGTGTGTGTGTGTCTACTTGTGCAACATGTTAGTGTATGCACATATATATTTTTCACTCTTTTAAGCAAGTACGTTGTGAAGACTGAGTTAGTAATAGGGAACTCTGGGCATCCAGCCAATTATTCAGAGGGAAGTCATTGAATGAAAGTCAGGGAGACCCAGGCACATTGTGCTGCTTATTGTACCCTTATAATTTTTTTTTACTGCCACAAAGAAATGTACTTTCTCTTAATTACTCTGATATTATGAGGGGGTTTCTTGGTCTGTTCTTCTTGTTGCCTCTTTCAAAATCTATGACATATGACAGAAAAATACGGTGTGTATTTAAATAAAAAAATTTATTACAGGAAAAGACACATTGCCATTAATCCCCCTTAAACATACTACGCCTGCTTCAGAAAGTGACAAAATTGAAAGGAGGAGTGTATGTGCCACTTAAAGGCAGAGGGTCTCTCTGGGTATGCCAGGGAGTCCCGTGCCCATCACAGCCACTTTTCTATTCGACTTTACCACAGGAATCAGGATTCTTATAGGAGACCTTCCAGTCTGTAAACCCTCAATCTGTTGCTGCGAGCTGCTGAGGCTAAATAAAACATGTTAGTGAACATTTCAGGTTGCCCTGTTTTTTCCTGAAGAAATAACTCTTCTCTACCACTCTTCCCAGCTTGGGGCAGAGAGGGTGGGAACTAGAGAGAGAACTGTGCATTGTTCTCCAAGGATTAGAGTCGAAACATCAGCTCCATGCACATTGGTTCTTTCATCTGTGTGAAGCTTGTCATTCATCACAAAGGCCAGTAAAATGTTTACTGGCGGTTTCGTGTGAGATATGTACCCCGAGGTCATTTTACTGTCAATGCAGTTTGGATTCTAAGGTAAAATATAACAGGAAGAGTAAACAGGGAAAACAGCTCAGACACATGCACTTTAAAAATACCAGAGTTCCTGATCTTGATGCCAATGAAAGAACAGGATCTAAAATCTTGTACTCTAATGGAAGGCAAGGACGGCAGTACATGCTGCTAGCTGGAATTCTATGTGGGTGTGGTGTCAGCGATCAAATTCTCCACCAGCTACAGCAGTGTCTAGCAGGTACTGCTAATTTGATCCCTGTTTTAAGTATTTAACAGTGTCTTAGGACTTATTAATTAATGGAGAGCATTTTTTATCCTTTGCATAGAAACTATTTGAGGGATGTACTTTTAAGGTAGAGAATGGGATAAATTTCACAACTTTTAGAATGTTAATTGAATTTCAAGAAGTTCAGTCACACAGAAACAATAAAGGAACCTGAGAAGGCCAGCAGCTAGCGCTCATGATGGGTCTCTTTCATTTGGATGCCCATGTTGTCTTAGATCACTGTCCCCAAGTATGGCATGCCTACAGTTCAAATGCCAGCTTTCATGAACAGCTGCTTGTGAATACTCATCATTTCTTTGCTATTTTGTTGTCTTGACATAATCAGGTAGTTTAGTGACCCTCAAATACAAGTGCTTCTAGAAGCTCAATACTTCGTTATATCTTTGTTTTGAAAACAGTTTTTATGTCAGCAAAAGCAACTAAAAGAATGTGGATGTTGTCACAAGGTCAGCTTTTCAGAGGCTTGGGCGATCATTATTGGCTCCCTGTCAGACAGTTACCATGGGCTTCAGGGCCATTCCTGGGCCATGAGTCAGCAGCTCCGACAACACTAAATATGGTAACTGCTTAGCATGAGCATGGGACAAAAAGGCTTTGAGAAAGCATGGGAAGGAGAAAGTGTTTTATTTCTGTTACACAACAGGGAACACGGATAGGTCACTCATGCCCAGGTGTTTACTTGAATATGTACGTGTACATGTGCTAGATTAAAACATTTATATGTTTCTTTTCACATGATTTCTTCTGTAAAGTGAACCATATTCAGATGAAAAGCTGGAATATCAGAAGCCAGCGATTTCAGACGGGATGCTGTTATGCTGAGAAGGACAACTGTGCTGCTGTAGGGTGACCACCCAGTAGGCACCGGATGCTGGGGCTTCCTGAGCCATTACATTGCTGCAGTGCAGACCTAGCCATGCTGTATCAAACATGCACTCACATGCAAAGACCTAGCACTAACCAAGCATGACATCCCAGGAACTTCTTAGCCTAAGTACAGGTTGAAATGGTTGAAATGATAATATTTTTTATATACTTGGCTAAGTGAAATATATAATTTAAAATATTTTCACCAGTTTTTATTTATTTTTTAAAATATGCCTACTTGAAAATTGAGAATGATGTATATGGCTCTCATTTTATTTCTTTTGGACAGTGATACTCAGAAGACACTAATTAACATCCCTTTCTAGAATAACATACACAACGTACACATTCACACTTATGTAGTAAAAAGATAGGAAGAGGAGCCATAGTACAGAACATTAATATAATGATTTCAAATTCCATTTTGGGGGCTGATTTGGAAGTCTCAACCCCTAAGCTAAGGAATGACACTGTCAGTGCTAGCCACAGAATCGAGACAGTTCCCTCTGAGTTGCCAATAGGCCTCAGCTCTGGGCCCAAGAGTTAAAGGGCGCTTGTCATAATCTATGTGATTATGACTACTTCCCTAAGAACTAAAAGTCATTGTTAAAGATGCTACGATACCCTTTTTTCCCCCCTCATCACTGTTCTAAAGCAACAGAAAGTCCTTTGTAGAAATAAGTTGGTGTAGCTCCCCAAACTTTTCATTTTTATTTTACTGTTTCTGAGCAATTAAGAAAAGTAGTCATCTTTGGAAAATATCCAAAATCAAGAGAAGTTTTAAGCAAGCTAAGATAAGCTTACAATGACTTCAGAGCAACAACTTCATACTAGCTGATTCCAATGATTGAGGGTAATATGTCTTAAATAATCCTACACAAATATGAAAAGAGTATGCAGAATACACTCTTGATTTCATTTCAGTACATTTTTAGTAAATGTATATAACAAGTTTTAAAAGATGATTTCAATATCTAACAACAAAAACGTTCTCATCTTATTCTACAACCATAAAATGTAATAAAAATAAAGAATCCTGCATATTCTAGGATTTTATGGGTGGCTAATAAAACTCAGAAAAACCAAACAAATAAAAATTATACCACCAAAGCCAGTGACATCTGCAAGATGTAGTTTGGGAAACCTGACAGGGCTTGGAGGGCTTCAGGGGGGCGTGCAAAGCACTTTCAGCTGCTCTCTGACCTCGCAGTCCAAGGAGAAAGGGGTTCATGGTGACTAGCAGCTCACTCCAAGTCTTTTAGCACTGCAGACCCCTCAGAAGAAGAATAAATGTGACACAACGCTCAGGCATTTAAGGTAAGAAGAGCTCTGCTGGGCCTTCAGTGTGGTCTTCAGCAGGACCTTGTGCAGAGGGTAAAACCTCACCTAGTCCCCACTGACTTCACAAAGAGGAATCACTTCAGTGAGCGGCTCACCTTGTCACTTCTAGGACCGACGGTTGGTGCTTCGTGTTCAGCGTGTAGTTGCATTAAAATCGGCAATAAACCCATGACTGAACTACAAAAAAGGACAGACTTGCTCCATGTAGGAAAATGGATGCACCCTGAGAACACACTGTTAAGTGCAATAAGTCAGACATGCAAGCTTAATTGTCCCATGATTTAACCTGAAAATCTTGCATATATGCAGGATAGTCTGGATAATTGTAGTGTCAGTTTCTGCTGGTCTTCTGAAGGAGCAGTTAATACTTAATTTTCTTTTTCTTTCACCCTTTTACTCCTCATTTGAGTTTCTTAGAACTTCTTTGTTTATTTTCTTTAAATGAATTTTGCACATTTGTATCTGATAATCTGAACAACTAATGTGAAGATAGATAGCATCATGTAATACAGCACCCATTGCTGAATTCCTGTTACTTTGTTTAGTGGAGTCTTGTATCATTTCTATTTTTTCTATCACTTGTTTGCATTCTTTAAAAAATAAGCCTGTAATATAAATAAAGAGAAAAATATAACATAGATAATAGGAAATAGATCTTTTGCAAATAGGAAGGGAACTAAGAGATGGAATGGGGGAAGGAAAGAGGGGAAGGGCATAAAATAATTTTTTAAAAGCTACTAAGATGTATTCTGTGCATGTAACAAGTCCCCTTAAGGAATATAAACACTGTGTGCTACAAACACATACTAATAAAAACATTTAAGAACATGCATTATGGACACGTACCAATCCCAACAAACCATGTGACCATCATGTACTGCAATCATGTAGAAATAATTAAAAAATTAAAAACAAAGGAACTTACAGCTGTCTAAAGGAAACTTAAAAATCTATGCTAAAATTTTTATAATGATCAATATCATCTGTAATGGGTTTCTGGAAACCACAGAACTACTTCTCAGAATACACAGACTATTCATATAATTTTATTCTTTCATTTCTGACAAGAGGAGCTGACAAATTATTACCAAGCGTGTATGTGTAAATGTGAACATGGGTGCATACATGAGTTTGCGAAGCCTCCCTCTTTTGCTACTTTCAGTGGGAAGAAAAATTGATGAGTGTGAGAATGAGATAAAATGAAAATTCCTTTTTTTGGTATAGTTTGGTATATGTGTAGTATTTATTAATACCTCACATATACACATGTTTGTGCACGAGAAGGAGTGAATATGTCAATATTTTTCCTGTAGAGCTTCAATTTGTAAGGGTTACCTATAAGCACATATTAGTAAATGTCACCAAAACTTTTGAAGTATAAAGATAAAAATTACATGACATTTTGCCAGGATATAAAAGAGAGTTTTCTTTTTAAATTACCTTATCAAGTTATGGGAAACATACAGCTAGACAAGCATATTTAATGCATATAGATTAATGAGTGTTTGGATAAGTATATATTGCTGAAGTTATCAGCAAAATGGACTGTTTTATGTATGAACTTTTGAGTTTATACATCCCTTTACAACAAATTCTCTACCTAATGACATTGTCTCATTTGCTTAATTATTTCTTTATTTTTTTTAAAATAAAAAATCTGTGATATTCAGACAGACAGTGATATTAAGCTTAACTGCCACTATTGTAGGATAATAATATCATTAAGCTTCTCTTCTGGATGTTTAACAACTAAAATTTGCACACCAAAAGTAAGACAGTAGATGGGCTAAAAGGATAGCCAATATTTTGGTCCTAGCCCTTCAAGGTCAGTGAGGACTCACTCAGGACATAAGAGAACCTCTGCTGTGACACTCTGTAACTAAGTGGTGTTCCAAATTTTCTGAGAGGAAATTATGGAGCCACAGAGGCAAGTGATCGATGATGTATAGTATGTCCTTTTTTATTTTTGAGACAGCTTCTCATTACGTAGTTCAGGCTGGCCTCATGCTCACTATGTAGTCCAAACTGGCTTCAAACTCAGAGTGAGCCTCTTACCTCTGCCTCCCACATGCTGAGATTACAGGGGAAATTTTATTTTTTTAATTTAAGTTGGGCATTGACCTTTTAATGAAAGAACTAGCCTCTTCTATAGGAGGAAGTTAAAAGATTCCTGAAAGGACTGCCCCATTTGTAACCTAACAAAATGCAAGTTTTATTGTATCCAAATACATTAGGTTCATCAGCTAAAAAATGCACTTGGGCAATCCATCCACCAGAACTATTAATTTTCTCTTACTTCTTAATAATAAATTTAAAGACTTATAGAAGAGGAGATAATTTAATTTGATCAGAGTGAGACACAGATGATTATCCTAAATGGAAATTAAGTTCCAGACCATGTATTTGGGTTCAGGATACAGGTTTTTCACTTTTTCAAAAAATTAACTTTCAAAACCTTTGTTCCAGCTAATATTAAAGTTTTAGGCCACAATGCCAAATTCCAGAAATACAGCACAATGAAGAGCGTGGGCATACAAAGGTTTATTATTTTATTATTTTTTGTATTTTAGGGAAGGGTCTATAGGGTGTTCAGGGTCCGCCCAGTCTCAATTGCCATCTCAGAGTGCCCTGGGGACGGGGTTGGCACAGCACGACAGGCCTGGGGATCAAACCCCCAGCCCCTAAGCCTGCTCACAGGTGCTTTAATCCACTGAGCTATTTGGCTGGCCCTGCATGGGCATACATTTGCTACTTGTTTTCATCAATTTATTTCTTCATCTTCAATAATGCTTATCTATAGTAACTTTGGTAATGCTAACCTAATCCCTTATTTCCTCTCTGGATAAGGAATATCCTATACCTAACACTCAACTGTCACTCTGAGCAATAACTGCTCTGGGATTATTATTTGGGGTAAAGAAAGGAAAGTAATGAACATAGAAATGGGGAATAGGGACACTACCAACATGTCAATCTTTGGTAATGAAAGTGAAAATCTCCTTGCCAATTAACCATGGCTCTTTCATATCAGCTCTTTGAACATCAGTAAACCAGCTGGAAGAGAGTTGACCAGGCACAGGAGAGAAAAATAACACTGAGAACACACGCCTGTGAGTAAGCCCACAGCTCCCTGAGGAGCTGCTGCCCTCCTAGTGCTTCCTCTCAGAAGCTTCTTTGAATGTGGCTTATGTGTATTATCTGCAGTGACTAAGACACAAACATCAAAATCTTAGACACAGTTCCAAATAAAGCTTGAACAGTGTCAGCATACATAGGCAGATACAAGCAGAGCAAAGTAGAAAACACACCAGAAAACGTATACTGTAGGGTCCTGTTCAAAGCTGTCTGATATTTCAGCATGAATTCCTCAGTGGTATTTAAAAAAGAAATCCATGGTGTTTAGTTTAAAAATCCATAATGTTAAGTTTTTAAAAATCCATAGTGATAAGGAGAAGGTTTTCCTTGTCCTGTTATTCAAACAGACCAGTGATAAGCTGGGCAGGATTAAGCCTCAACTACAGCATTCATTGTGGAGACAATTAGAACTCAACTCTGGTATTCACTGTGAAGCACAGAACCTACCAGGAATGAGCCTGGCGTGTCTAAGAAATGCAGGTGCAACCATTTAAATTGTGAGCCATAAATCTGGGCACAGAACTGGAAACTTCAAAGCTAAAGAGGAACAGGATTTTATTCTAGCATTCAACAGGTACGAGACTGATTTGCACAGAATGCAGCTAAGAGCTCAAGTGAGTACCAAGCACTTCAGATGAGTGTCGGGGTGTGGATGTGGCTCACCATCTCCCTCCCCCCAATTCACTTTGAAGCTTGGTTGCTGATGTAGCCGTGCTAGGAGGTGCAGATTTTAAGAGGATGAATAGCTTGCGTGGCTTTTTCATGAAACTGT
Source organism: Octodon degus (assembly GCF_000260255.1). Classification (NCBI taxonomy): domain Eukaryota; kingdom Metazoa; phylum Chordata; class Mammalia; order Rodentia; family Octodontidae; genus Octodon; species Octodon degus. Next base: position 10,596,633 of record NW_004524579.1, on the reverse strand, counting down.
ATTAGTTCTTATGGAAAGTGGATTAGTTCTACTGCGTTTTGGCTGTCGAAGGGCTCAATTATTGGTCACAGGAGCCTAATCTCTTATTTCCTCTCTAGTGCTTGCCTACTTTCCTCTTTCTTCTATGAGGTGCAGCTGTACGGCCCTCCCGAAGCTGAGACGATTCCAGCACCACATTGTCAAATGTCCAGTATTGTGAGCCAAAGCTCACCTCCTTCTTTTGTAAATTATAGTCTCAGAGATTTTGTTATAGCAATAGACAACCGATTAAAGACAAGGTATAGCCTTTAGTGGAAAATTATGTACCCTTTAGATTTTTATGCAATTCTTGGAATCCTGTAATAAACAGTGACTTTTAAGAAACACTATAATAGATTCAAGTTTAATAACTTTGAAACAGTAGTATAACTACTGTGTAGTGTAACAAATGAGAAGAGCTGCTGAGAGGCGCATGCAAGATATTGGGAGATTAAGATGAGTAGAAAAGATAATGCCTTTTGGGACAACCCAGGGCTTTCAGGGAAGGTGTCATTTAAACTAGTTGTCATGATCTATGTCTAGATGCTCTCCCCAGTCCTCATTCACTCATAAGCAGGGCTTTTGAAAGGTTGAATTACGGGTTCAGTTTAGCTGACTTGCTGTCAGGAGGTGGGTTGGCCAGAAAGATTTGAGGCAGGACCGGAAAGGGCTCATTTTTCTCCCAGCTCCTCCCTTCACCCTCTGCTTCCTTTTTACCCCAGGCAAGCAGCTGTCTTCTGCGCAGGACCTTCCACCCTGCTGCAAGCCATACAAGGGCAGAAACTTGTTAAATGTGAGTCAGAATAATCCTGCCCTCTTTTGAGTTGTGGGTGTTGGACATTTTGTCTCAGTGACTAGGGAAGTGACTAAGACACCAGTCCTGGGAAGGCAGCAGCTACAGCTGAAATACACTAAGCTTTCATGGGGTGAGTGAGTGGGAGAGCTCGGAGGGATGCTGCCTCTCTGGGCCCGACCAAAGCCAGTCACTCAGAAACTACATGAAGTAAATTCGAGAATTTGAGGAAGAAGTGTCAAGGAAATGAGGAAAGGCTTGACAAGTGGGAACAGTGGAAGGGGTATGAGAAGAAATTGCACAAGAGGAGGCTAGGGCTAAGCTATGTCCAAAGATGGAACTGTACTGAGTAGCTGAAGCAAAGCTAACAATGTTTTCAGAACAGAGTGGAGGACAAAGTCCAACGTCCTTAGCATGAATACAAAGGCATCCTGAGGTCTGGTACCTGCCCGTACCTCTGGGCCTTCGCTGCCTGTTAGTCCTTTTTCTGGTCATGCTGAATTCTCTTCATTTCCATCATAACACAATTTTCTATTATCTCCAAGTGGGACACACGGTAGTCTTTCTGGCAGTCTCTCTACTTTTGTTTTCCCTCCCACTCCTCGGACTTCACCTTTAGGTCTGTGCTAATGTGACTTCTCCCCCAAAGTCTGCATGGGCCTCTGTACTAGGTCGACTCTCCCTGCCATGTTGTCCCATTGATTCTGTCATCCTCCTCGTTCTACCACACTGTAATCAGCTTCCTATTGTCCGTCTTGTTTGTGGTCAGCCCTTGAAGTCACCTCTCAGCAGCTGTATCTACAGCACCTTATGCAAGGCTTGGAGTATCCATTGAATGCGTTTGTTTAATTAATAAACTAGAGTAGGTCAGAGATGGGTTCATCTGACTAGATATCTCAGATTACTAAATGAGAAAAGCCTTAGAATTAAAAATTAAAATTGGCTGGCACATGGTATAAAGTCTTTAAGAAATTACAAAATTAAACTGCATAGTAATTGTTAACATTTGTTGAGTGCTTATCATGCCAAGCACTGTACTAATTACTTTCTAAGCATTATTCTTTTAGTATACATAGTAATCTTACTAAGAAAGGTGTTGGCAATAAGTAAATTAAGTCAAAAATGCAGCTATATGTAAATAGAACTTGAGCATTTTACAAAATGTTCTGTGTTTTAAATTTGTAGTTTTGGTTGTCACAGTTCAAAAGACATTTATGAAACATCTAAGGAGAACACAGAAGTCGTTGTATGAGGACAGATTGAAAGAAATGAAAAGGACTCTGAAAACAATGAAGGTGTGAAGGCTATAAATATTTTATACATATTTGATCTGAAGAAGATGACAACACATTTATCCACTGGAAATATTGTTGTAGTTTGATGAGGTAATTTTTAGTTCTATAAAAGTAAGTTCTACTAGTATTAGTAGATTGAAAATATAAAATAATTTTTAAACACTCGAATGATTCATGAGTCATGCAGCTTTAATAAATTACTAATGTGATTTAGGGATAATTTTTTAACCGGAGAGAAGAATAATTGGATTCTCTAACATCACATCTTAGAACACTGTAATAAAAATATGATTTTAACAGGACTGATTTAATCCACTAATCATATATTATTTCTGGCATTCGAACATACGTATGTTCTAAACACCCAGTTGTAACATTATTGCTTTTTGTTTCATAGAATATCTGTCTGTAAGCTTGGTCAATAAATCCTCATTGAATTCTTGAGAGTGACCATGGTAGCCAGGCCAAGAAACTAAATTTTCATTCTATTTTGAGGTAGAGATTTTGGCTTCAGGTCCAAGTAATGATTAAGAGTCTGCAAAGAAGAGATCTAATTACCACGATTACTATAAAAAGACTGTGCCCCCCAAGGGGAGAGGTAGGATCACAACAGGTGTGTGCAAGAGGAGAAACAACACCCACACATGTACACACACACACACACACACACACACACACACTTTCCAGTGATTCACATAACTGGAACTTCCCCATTGGGTAGAATGAATACTGAACATAATATTTTTATGTTCTTGCTTTTCATCATAGGTTTCTTCATAGGTTTTTATTTAGTGTTTTGGCAATAAATCTGGATGATGGAAGGTCAACTTTTTCTTTCTGCACACTTTGTTTTTCCAAGGAGTAAAATTTTTTGATTTCTATGCCAGGTTCAGGAAGCAGTGGAGGCTAGCGATATAGCTCAGCAGCATAAGCACCTGCCTGGCAAGCATAAGGTCCTGAGTTTAACTTCTGATGAAAAAAAAAAAAAAAGGCAGTGGGATTAGAGATCTGTGTAATGAGGAACCTCCGAACAAAGGCAGCACACCTGTGATCCTAATATTTCTGTGTGTAAATGACTGTCTAACTCTTAGACCCCTGGGCTCCTTTTTGATACAGTAAGAAATACAATTTAAGTGAGGTATGCGAGTACCTGTCCAGAATGCCAAGCAATGCCTAGGAGTTTTTTTTTAATGTTTTAATTTTTTTTTGAATGTAGTGAACCTTTATAAACCAGTCTGGTGGCTAGCCAGCCAGCCTGGGAGTTTGTAAGCAAACTTATGTTCTTGAACTGCTTCCATGCACAAACTAAAGTCAGAACAACAGAATAAAGTTGTAAGGTTCTCCCAATTTCCTCTACTTTGGGTCACATTGAGGTGGTGATGTGACAAGAAAGAGCAAGTGGAGAAGGTAAAAATAAGACATGATTGCAAAGAGTTCTGAAAAACAATGAAAAGAGAAGGTACATAAAAGTCGAAGGTATGTATATAAAGAAGAAAATGAGGGATATTCCAATAGATATGAAGTGAGAAAAATAAGGTTATAGACATCAATATTTTTGGCAAAACCAACATTTTTTTGGTAGAAATTATGTTTCTTTTTCCTTTCTTTTTTTTTTTTTTTTTTTTTTTTTTTTTTTTTCTGGAGAATCATGGGTCATTAAAAAATTTACTCACTTATTTGTAGCTCAAAGTATTATGCCTTGAATGAAATTATTCAAATAAAATATTTTAGATTTGAACATTTAATACATGTAAATATAATTGCCAGAGAATCCTAGAAATGAGAGTAACTTTAGAATGAGGGAAGGAAGCTTACAGAAGTATTTTCCTGACTGTGGGAAGACCTTCCCAGAGGAAATCTCCTGGGTCTTCTCAGCATTTGTGCTTATTGGTAGCAGCCATTTACCAGACTTATTTATTCTTAAGCTCTTCACATTCCTTTGTCCAAGACAAAGTACCATCTTAAAAACTGACTGATGAACACTGAAGTAACTCTCAAAAATACCTCTGGAAAATCACTATGAGTCTGTTTTTTTAGATGATAAGTACAAGAGAGACAAGGCTGTCAGCCAAGAATGAACGGGACAGGGAGGAGAGCAAAAGGGAACTCAGGGGCTTCAGGTTCCCAGTTCTTGCACAGCACATTCTTATCTCTAAAGAAACTCTAACCAGATGAATCATGATTATCAAATCTGAACACAGCGAACGCTGGCTTTTCTTTCTTTCTTTCTTTCTTTCTTTCTTTCTTTCTTTCTTTCTTTCTTCTTTTTTTTTTTTTTTTTTTTTTTTTGTATTTTAGGGAACGGTCTACAGGGTGCTCAGGGTCTCACTACTAGATCAGACTCGGAGCGATCCGCCTGTTTACAGCCTGCTAAGAGCTGGGACTATAGGCGCGCAGCACCACATCC
>NW_004524579.1:10509289-10592020 GCF_000260255.1 Octodon degus | reverse complement strand
TATTTTAGGGAACGGTCTACAGGGTGCTCAGGATCTCACTACTAGATCAGACTCGGAGCGATCCGCCTGTTTACAGCCTGCTGAGAGCTGGGACTATAGGCGCGCAGCACCACATCCAGTCTCAATTGCTGTCTCAACGTGCCGCAGAGGCCCGGGGATCGAACGCCCGGCTCCTGTGCCTGCAGGCACTTCAGTCCGCTGAGCTATTTGGCCGGCCCTTGAACACTGGTTTTAAGGATAATGTTTTAACGCTTATGTGATACAATCACAAAATACCATGAATGCTTCAATAAAGATGAAAACATTTAAGACAGTAAGGAGATACATTGCTATTAGTTACTCTGGAAATGCTCTCTTGTTCCACACGCACTTGTCCTGTCCTTCCTGCTGCTTCCCGGAGCAGCTCTGCAAGTCCTCTTTTATGAGTGTCTTCTCATGGTTGCTCTACTGTCCTGAACTGACTCAAAACATTTGTGAAATTTCTGTCAAATACAAACATTATGGTGCATTTTTGTTCACTTCATTCAGTGGAACTGGCATGGGGTGACTTATGGTTCTTCCCCGAAGTCAAGGTGACTTTGAGAGGTAAGTTTTCTGAATAAATCAGGACCTGAAGTCGGCACACCAACAACACTAAAGACATTCACAAAAAGGATGTCTGTTACTGCCTCAGAGTGCGGCAGGAGTGACGCAGTAAGCGCTTCTGAAGCAAGGGTGTAATTTTGAGGAGAAATGAGTGGCACTGTGTGTTTTATTGTAACATACTTTTTAAAAAAAGTGAACATTCACTATATTTTATATCATAACTTGTATATTGACTAATTCCTAAAATTAAATGGGAAAATTAAAATAAAGCCAGCAATACTATGCATACAAGCTATGAAATGTGGTCCAAAATTTATCATTCTTAAATCTTTTATTCATTTTAACAAGGAAAAAAGATGAAATAGCAATGAAATAGTTTCAAAACAGGCTGGCAGGACAGTTAAAATAATTAATACATTCCATGTCACTGTCTTCATAGTAGTTACTCAGAGGATGAGATGTAGACATGATATCTTGTCTAAACAGTATTAGTACAAACCTATCTTCTCACTGAACTAAGAGAAAGTAGCACGGTTTCAGGATAAATCCTGAGGGGATTTGACTGACTTTGTCAAGTACAAAAGTTACACTTTTAGTTATATAAGTCCTACTTTAACTTGGTCTTAACCATCCAGTAGAAAAGTAAAACCACGAGGCATAAAAGTAAAGCCATGGGGCCAGGGAGATGGCTCAGTAGAATAAGCGCTTCCCTGGCAAGTGCAAGGGCCTAAGTTCAATCCCTGGTTCTGGAAAAAAAAAAAGTAAAGCCATATTAATATGCTAAGCTGTAAAAGGCTAACATCAACAACTTTTGGTGATTGCCAGTTCGGCTGATAACCCACTACTGTTATGGCTTATTGGACTACATTGGGCTATTTTGCTGAATTCAAGTACTTACTACCTTTGGACTGGCTTCAAGTATGTAAAGACTTAAAGACTTCTCCAAATTTTATCTTTTAATACATATGTTTTTAAAGGCAAAAATGTTTGGGACATTTTTAAAGTTATATTTGTACACAAACAAATGTTCAATGTAATTGTGAAATTATGCAATTCATTTCTTTTTTAATTTTAAAAAATATTTATTTATTTAGTACAGGGACTAGCTATGTAGCTGGACCTGTAATGATCCTCCTGTCTCAGCCTCCCCAGTGCCACCACACCTGGTTTCAGTGGCCAGCATGGGGCCTGCACAGCTTGCAGTACCGGGGATCGAACTAGGGTCCTTGTACGTGCCAGCAGGCACTTAGGCCACTAAGGTGTCTCCCTAGCCCCTTTAATTCATTTCTTGAAGACAAAATGAAACCATAGGAAAACATAATCTGAAGCAAGTTTGAAGTGCTTCAGAATGCAGCCTACATTGAAGTCTCTGCTATCTGATCTGTGAGCACATCTAGCTTTGGGACAAAGCTCTAAAAAATCCTAGAGAAGCAACTCCAAACATCTTGAAAGGCCTACTTTATTGACAGCATCGTCATTGTGATGACACTTTGAAGGGGAATAAAAATGCAGCCTGGAGCCAGAGGACTTCATTGCTGCATATGTCCAATTTCTTTTCACACAACATATGTCAAACCCATCTGCTCTACTTCCACCTTCTTGTCAACGACTATGCTGGTCTGGTCATCTGATTTGGATCATCTGCACTAGCTTCCTATCTCTACTTTCATTCATGCTCCACTTCACAGAGAGCTAGTGCAGTGTTTTGAAGTGAAGATACAATTACATCATGCTTTCTTCAGTGTACTTTCCACTGGATATCCACTGTGCATGCAGAAAAGGTGGATGAGTTGAACATATCACATAAATGCTCCCTGGTGTAGTACTTGCCTTCTTTTTCAGATCTGTATCTCCATTTCCCCTTAGCCTCCCTCTGTTCCTGCAACTCTGGTCTTTTAGTTCCTTAAATGCATCAATCTATTTCTCATTCAGATTCTTTGAAACTATTGTTTCCTCTGACTGAAAAATTCTGTCCACCCTGCATTACTTCTCTTTTCTAATTGTTATTATCCTTCAAGATTCAATGTGATAGCTCGGTGGTCTAAGCACCTTCCTGGCAAGCGCAAGGACCTGGGTTTGATCCCAGGTACTATATGCTGCGCTGGCCACTGAAACTGGGTGTGGTGGCACACACCTGTAATTCCAGCACTGGGGAGGCTGAGGCAGGAAGATCACTACAAGTACATGCTGCATAGAGAGACCCTGTACCAAATAAATAAGTAAATAAATAAATAAATTTTAAAAATTAAAAAAATCCAATGTTAGTATCATTTCCTCAGAAAAGCCTTCCTTGGTTTCCAAACTAATTTAAATTCCCCCAGTACATTCTTTGATAACATCTTTTTTTTCCTTTCAGATATTTTCATGCATCTAGGCATGCATTATTCATCAAGTATTGCAGAATCCTTAGTATGCACCAAACTCTGTTCTTTCACTGAGAGGCATAGGTTAAGCTCTCTTGGAGAACACATCAGTTACAATTTGCAATAATACATATTTATGTGCTTATTTATTATCTGTCTTTTGGAGTATTATTCAGCCAAAAAAATGACATTTTGTTATTTGCAAAAAATTGGAGGATATGAAGATTATCAAGCTCAATGATATAAGCCACAATCAGAAAGACAAATACTGCATGTTCTCCATAAATGTCATATTTAAAAAAGATGACAGAAAGGTAGAGGCAAGATTATTATTAGATAAGAGGAAGGAAAGAAGAAGGAGTGGGGCAACACTGGGCATGATTGTGATCAAAATGTGTTCTTGAAATTAGAGGCCCCCTTGAGAATATAAAACAAGTAGGAAGGGTTGGGTGAAGAGAGGGATTGAAGTTTGTTAGGTGCAGGTACAAGTAAGTCAAATGAAGTCAATTAATCCAAATAATCAATATGTATTGATAAAAAAATGAAAACAAATTCTGTGAACAGTGAGATCAAATAGTCCCCAAAGCAAAAAAGTTGGAAGATCCTAAACCTTAAACAAATCCTTAGTGACAAACCCAGTCCAAAAGAGCAGTCCTAAAGGGGTTAGTGTTCTTCTTCATTTTTAGGAACCTTTGTAGCAGGAGTGAAGGAGTGCTCCAGCTCCCGTCTTCTTCCTGGGGCATAGCGCTAATACATTTCCCAGAGCCCTATGCAGTGAAGTCATGTGATCATATTCCAGTGTGTCATATTTGTAGCAGTGTGTCATATCTGTAGCAGTGTGTCATATTTGTAGCAGGAGTGAAGGAGTGCTCCAGCTCCCGTCTTCTTCCTGGGGCATAGCACTAATACATTTCCCAGAGTCCTTTGCAGTGAAGTCATGTGATCATATTCCAGTGTGTCATATTTGTAGCAGTGTGTCATATTTGTAGCAGGAGTGAAGGAGTGCTCCAGCTCCCGTCTTCTTCCTGGGGCATAGTACTACTGCATTTCCTAGAGTCCTTTGCAGTGAAGTCATGTGATCATATTCCAGTGTGTCACATTTCAACGGAACTGGAAAGGATCCACTTCTATGTTTGTCTTAAATGTTTTTCTCTGTGCATAGTAATGCTCTTTGGCACTATTGTTCACTAGAAACAGGACAATTGTGATTCCAAAGGATGGGAGAATCCTAAGGTAAAAAGGACCTCATTCTTTTTTCTTTTTTTTGGTGGAACTGGGGATTGAACTCAGGCCCTTGCGCTTGCCAGGGAAGCACTTATTCCACTGTGCTATCTCCCTGGCCAGATCTCATTCTTTTAATCATTATTTGGAGCATATATATCTGCTTACTAGAATCACTGATTGATATGCAAAAGTGTCATTATGGAATTTGTTTGCAGTAACAGTGTTCATAAATAATGTTTTTATACATGTGACCTTCTGCTGTCAGAATTTAGGGGTGTTAGCCAAAGTGGTCACTGTGGAACACCCATTTTGAGCAGTGTGTACCTTTCCCAAAGAGGGACATTAGACACTTTCTCTAGTATTCACATTCAGTGAAATGAAAATCAGGTCCATCTTAATTCCTGGTAGGATTCTATGATCCTTTTAGGTATATAATTTGTTAACTTTAAATGCATATTTGTGAAGAATGATAAATAGTTTTAATATATGACCTGGGTCTGTATGTTTTAAATTTTTTTATCACGAAATTTAACATTTTTGATGCCATATTGCTTCTAAAATAAAAGTAATCCCAAATATCTAGTTTATTTCAGACATTAGCTCAGAAAAGTATCAAGTGGTATAATAGTTAAAACTGATAATTACCATTGTAGAAAATTTGTATTATTTTCTTAATAGTTCCAACAGACTTTGGTATATTATGTAACTAGCCATAGATATAAAACACATGTTCCCCCCAATAATGTGTGAAAGATGACATTTAAAAAAAATTTGTATGGGTTACCTCTTCTTAATTTAAAAACTATAAAGTTAAAAAATGTTCACTTTTAAATGAATTTACCTCTAATTCTAATGAATGAGCTTATTATATCCAAATGAATATATGAATTTAAGTGATATGCCCAGATTTTCGCTGTGATTTTTTACATCATCATCTTATGAGAAATTTTGTATTGTGATTTGGATCATTCTGCAATAACTGACACTGTGACCATTTAAAATACTGATTTAAAGGAAATGCGTTTTGAAAAAATAGGAAGCACAATAGACACGACTTAAAGTGCTTAATCAATAACAGCATACCAGTTAAGAAAGTACATATATAGCCAATGAAAACAATTAAAAATTGTCATATCTTCTGAAAGTGAAAGCAAAAATAGGAAGACTTACTCGCCACACTATAAGGTGGGATTAATAGCACTCTCAACATTTGTCAATTTCATGAACAGGCTCAAAAACTTGTGTATGAATCTTATTATTTTTCCCTGAGAAACAGTGTCACTGTGTCATTCAAGCTGGCTTTGAACTTATCTTGTAGCCCAGGCTGGTCTTTATCTCCCAGCAATCCTCCTGCCTCAGCCTCCTGATTTAGAGTATGTGCTACCCCTTCCAGCCATATGTAGATCTTATTAACAGTAAAGAGTACTCTCATAGCAGCTACGTTCAGGGTTCACCGTAAGTGTCAAATATTGAGTATAATACCTTTAAAATCATAGTATTCATTTAGGCAAACCCTCCACATAGTATAAAAATCCCCATCCCCTTCTAATAGGAATCTGTAAGCCAGAGCTCAGCATTATGAAAGCATCCATTTCTAGTATGCCGACTTCTGCCTTATGTTTGAAGGCTATCGAATAATCTTGAGAAGTTTAGGAAAAGAGTGTGCTGTCTTCTGAATGAAAATGATCATAATTTATGCATCCTGTTAATAACCTCACAAATGTGCGCAAAGAACTTTGAAAGGGTAACTATTCAAAGAACAAATCTGCCACTTTAAAAATAAATTCATATACTTATTATACATTAAAATATGGTTTTGAGTGTAAGGAGCATTAGAGTGTAATGAGCTGCTTAGAATCTTACGTCTTTTTATATTTGCTGTAATAAAGGATTCATCCTACATGGGTTTGGATATCCTGGCAAGCTGCAGCAACAGGGGAAAACACTAATGTCAGATGCATTTTATATCCATATTAGGCCAGAGAAAAAACACTGGATGGAGTGAACCAGAAATTATGGATTTTTTTTTTTGCTTGAAGTTTTTCTAAAATGTCAGTGATGTTCTGTTCAGATTATAAAGTGAGACACCAAAGTGTATATTTCTAGAATATTTTTGATGATTAGAAATACAAACAACAGTGACTAAGTCAATTCTGAACTCAAAATAAACTAAGAGATGTTCAAGGGACTACAAATCTTTGGAAAACCTCCTGGCTCCCTAGTTGGACTTAGATGTTTCAAAATACGTCATCCCTGGAAGCCTTGTGAGATGACAACTGTATCCAGCAAGAATGTTTTAAAACTTTATTAGCTGCCATGTAATTTTCTTTATGTATGCAAGCCAATCAATATAAATATTCTAGTCATAAATGACATTCACAAAAAGTCCCCTTACTACTAATAACAGTCAACCCCACCTGCTCCTGGGGTCACTGGGCTTTTTAATCTCTCTCTATGTATTGATATTTATATCACTCATTAAGAATCTCATTTGAGGATAAATAGGACAATGAAAGGATGTGAATTGTGCACGGAAAGGCTGAAATCACTTACTCAAACGAGATTTAGCTTACTTGTGGCTTTAAAATATGTTACTCCTATTTCCCAAAATCCCTCATAATCACATTGGCAACTGTAAGAGTGAGAGACATTCAAATACACATTTGATGAAATATGAAGTGTTTGTAGTTATGTTCTGGCAGCTTACCTCTCAGTTATGGAAGTTTATATATTTTTAGGGGCTTGTAAAGGGGATGTTTAATGACTAGTAGGAATTTAACAAGTCATGTACTTAAAGAATATAAAATCTCATTGCTATGATTCATATAATAATATTTTTATTAAAATCTCATGTTGGCAACTAGCTTTCAAGTGTAGACTGGAAGACATAACCCCAGTTTTTGAAAGATAGCTTTTATCATAATTTAAAATACATTAAGGAACAAAATGCTTATTGAGATAAGATTACATATCAGGATAAATTATTCAAAATAATTATTCTGGGTAGAGGAATATACTTTTTGTTCATCGTGGGCATGTGCATCATATTTAAGTAAATGGAAGTACTCATAATAATTAAGATGAATTTAATGTGTTCCCACCTAGAACTTAGAAATGTAGGAATGAAGCTGTCCTTTGAGAATTAAACCCACACATGCTGAGCTGGGCCAGATGTACAAAGTCCCTCCGATGGAAACTAAAGGTTCCCTATGCAGGTCATGCTTGAGGGACAGTTTAGGGCCTGCGGTGTCAGATACAAATATATGTTTGGAGCCAGAGTGCCTAGACTCCAACCTCAACTACTCCACTTTGCAGACAGGTAAATTTACTAAACATCGTGTCTCTGTTTCCTCATGCCTAACACAAGGAGAGGTATAGTACTTATCACAGAGTTGTTGGTAAATAACTTTGGCAAGTACACTGTCTAGAGCCTAGCATAGTGAGTACTCTAAAACAGCTGTTCTGTGACAACACTGAACTGTGCAACTTCACCTCCCTTTCGACTGCAGGGGAGCCAGCGACAGAAGCATAGCAAAGATAGAGTAGGGAGGAAATTAATCCTCATTGCTCTCCTACCATATGCCAGGCATTTTATTAGATGTTCCATATCCATTAGCTCATTTAATTCCCCGAGATGCGCTTTAGCTAAAGGAGGCTAAGTAACTAATTAAAGGACAGATGACAGTTATGAAGTGGAGTGGGGGTGCCTGGGACCTGTGTAATAACGGCCCGTCATTACTCTTTCCAGTACATCAAAAGGAGATACTCCGGGGGAAAAAAATGTCCTGTTCACACTTGTTAGATTCTGACAGCACACTTACCTTTTGAGATACATACTTAGCTGTAAACTCTTAAACATTTGGGTGACCCAGCAGATTGGTTTCACCCTGATTTAATTTTACTAAACAATGCTTGCGTTTTAGCTCCTTCCTACATCTAACTGCAGGTAATGACTGGGGAGTTAGCACCTGGGAGTATCCTTGTAAAACATACATTCAGGACTATAAAATTTAGTGAACTGCTTTTGGTTTTATGAGTTTATTTCCTTGAGATTGGACAATATGAATTCAACTGTGAGGAAGAACTGTCTGTACCCATACACAACAGGGAGGTCCAGCCCCTGCGTGTCAATGCTAGGGGTAAAGCTGGTGGTTCACGGACTGGCTGGCTGGGGCTGCTATGCCCAGTGAGGACCCTGAACCACTCAGTGTTTGGCCTATGGTATCTGAGCACCACATGCAAAGGCATCTTAGTGAACTATTTTTCCATGCTGACACATTGCTGTGTTTTGAATATGGCTGTCTCTTTTGCACCCCAGGGTAAACTCTGTTGTCATTGTGGTGGTTTGGGGAGGTGAGAATATAAGCGGTAACACATCATTAAGAGGGCTCAGTGTTTTTCTGGGTTATGCTTACGGGGCTGGGTTAGTCATAGAGCATGGGGTGGGCCGCGCTGAGGCTGCACCTCTGTTGTTTCTCGCACACTTGCCTGCTTGTCATTTTAAGATGCAGCACCAGGCCATCACCAGAAGCTGACCCAACACCTATTTCATGCTGTCAGGCTTCCCAGATTTCTCCATCATGAGCTACAGTAAACTTGTATTTCTCATTATGTCACCCAGTCTCGGGTATTCTAGTGTAGTGACAACAATATGGACCATCACAGGGAAGAAATTCTCTTTTTATGTTTCTGATGGGGTATTTTGTTTTTCTCCCAGTCATGGGGTGGAAATATCCTTATGTTTTCTCTGAAATTTTCCCTTGCACAGGCAGTACTTCTTAGACAACAGTGGCTTTATGATTCTGAAGGATCTGAGAAGAGCTATTGGAGGGGGGCAGGGAATGGAGGTTAATTAAATCCTGTTTGCTAAAAGTAAACAACAGAGTGCTCCACTGACAACAATGACTGGCTGTGAGCAGAATTATGCTTGGGGTTGCAGCTATCCCTCATTTCTTGGCCTGACCACAAAGTTGGGGCATAATGCCGTCTATGTCCTTTCTCCTACAATAATACAGAAAGAAAATACCAGCCATTAGGTGAGCAAGGTCTTACGTTGGTAAATATGGCATTTATGTTTTTACAAGCTTGGTTTGGTTGAAGACTACTGGGCAGCTGGCTGGGGCCAACCATTTCCACCCCTCTCTCCATAGGCTGCTTTTGGGAGTCGGAGTGGGTGACATTTCGTGTTACCTTCCATACTCATTGATTTGTCTTATGCTATTTCAAAGTCATTAGCGAACAAATGACTAGATTAATTTTAATCACCACTAGCGATCTGCATTTTAGTTGACAGCTGAGTATTCTTATGGTGCAGTCACGACTTTGGATTCTGTAACTCAGTGACATAAACGCTGCGGATGAGGAGGGAGATATTTTAAAATATGACAGAATGAAATAAATTTAGAAAGAGGCATTCTGTGCAATAGAATTTTTCAAATTGTGATCCATGTGCCCTGAAGGGTTCTCAAGACTCTTTTGAGGTAGTCACAAGTTCAATATCATTTTCATAGTCATACTAATATACTATCAGGTTTATTCAATTCATGTTAAGACTTGAAATGATTAAGACAATGGTGAATAAACTTTCCAGTATCTTTGCAATAATCAAGGGAACTGCATCAGGCTCTGCTAGTGATTTTTAACTACACTAAAAATGAGTATATTATTTCCATTTTTTTATGGAACAGTACACATTATTAATTTTTCTAAATCTAAACCTCAAATACATATTTTAATATTTTGCGGCATGAAATGGGAAGCATATATAGGGCTGTTTTGTTGCACAAAAATGACTACGTGATTGTGCACACAGAGGGTTTCTGCCAATGATTATAAACTGAGCTAGTTGCTTTTTTCAGGAACATCATTTTAAGCAAGGAAGACTGACAGACAAACTATGGTTATTCAAATTTGGATGTTTCACAAGTTTTTTTTTAAATGAATGAAGTGAGCTGTCACTTCAAGTAACACAAATGACAGTTGTGTTGTTCATGATCAAAATGGAGATTTCAAGTAAAAATAGAATTCTTGAGAGCTTGCATCTGCCACCATGAACATGACAGCTTCCCAAACCTAAAAGACTTTCTTTGATGAGATTGATGATGCTCTTAACAAAAGTTTTTGTTAACGTTGTTACTCTAGGTAAAATTTGTCAATATTTTGAATACCTGGTTAGCTCACTAAGCTCATATTTTCAAAACAATCAATCTGCATTGCTATAAAATCATACACAGATACAAATATATACAAAGTATGAGACAGATAAAGGATGTCAATGTGATAAAGTATAAAAGGTTCATTGAAATTATTTAAAATTTCACTTTACAACTTACTTTTAAGAAATAATCACTTGTTGAACATAATGACCTTATGATCTAGAAATCCATTCTTGGACATATAGTCAAATGAAATTAAATCAGTTTGCCACAGATAACTACATTACTATATTCACTGAACATTATTCATCACAATCAAAATATAGAATCAACCTAAATGTTCATCAAGAGCTAAGTGGGGGATTGAGGAGATCGCTCAGTGGAATAAGTGCTTCCCTGGCAAGCGCAAGGGCCTGAGTTCAATCCCTGGTTCCACCAAAAAAAAAAAAAAAAAAAGAAAAGCTAAATAGGTAAAGAAAAGTTGGCATATATTATGTACAATGGAATATTATATTATCTTCAAAAGGGATATCTTGTCATTTGCAACAGCATGGGTCAAGCTGGAGGACATTATTATGTCATGTGAAATAATCAGGCATAGAAAAACAAGCAATTTTTGGGATTTCTCAACTGTGGAATCTACAAATGTTAAATTTATAAATGTAAGATGTTGAATGGTCAATATCAGGGACTGAGAGAGTGGGGAGATGTTGGTTGAATTATACAAAATTTTAGTTAGATAGAAAAAAGTTCAAGAGATCTAATATACAACATGTTCAATGTAGTTAATAACAATGTAATATATTCTTGATAATTGCTAAGAGAGTAATACATATATTAATTATCTCAATTTAGTAGTCCTGCAATATATACTAATTGCAAATACACGGTGCATGTCTCAGTTACTCTTCTCGTTGCTGGGACAAATACCTGACACTCAAAATGAAGGAAGGGAAGGCTTGTTTAGCTCACAGTTACTGTAGGTTTCAGGCCATACTCATCTGGCTCCAAGGCAGACTGGCACAGGGCAGAGAGCAGCAGTTCATGGCAGCAGAAAAGAGCAAGAGCAAAGGGAGTGGAGGCAACAATGGCTACAGAGAGCACGTGTGTCTCCTTTAAGTTGCATTCAGGCTATCTGCTACAGGCTGGGTGTAGTACTCACACCCATAATCCCAGTGGATCATGAATTAATCATAAGCTCTAGAAGTATATTCCAAGACGGCATGAAGCTTTGGGGGGACAACTAGACACAAATAATAACAGTACAGAATGTAAACTTATAGATATCAAAACAATAAGAGAGAGGCCCAGGCAGACAGCTCAGCAGACTAAAGCGCTTTCTTAGGCAGAACACAGGGGCCAGGGTTCAATCCCCAGCACCACAACCATGCTGGCCCTGCACCCGAGGTGTGCTGAGACTGCGATTGAGATTGGGAGTGATGGTGCATGCTGGTCATCCCAGCTCTTGGGAGGTTGAAAACAGGCAGATCACTAGGACTCAGATCTACATAGTGAGGCCCTGTAGACCATGTACTAAATACGTTAAAAAAAAAACAATAAAAGAAACAATCTCTTAGTGAGTTTAGGTGTAAAACAAAAGAATATTTACAATGATCTAAAATGGGTATCAAAATAATTTTAACATTCTTCACTATATATGTGAGACTGAATTTCTTACTATACCTTAACCAAACAGCATAGTGCAATAGAGTAGGTTCAGAGGTAGATATGAAAATTCAAATACTCTTTATTAAGAGACACTGAAATAGTTTGCAAAAATGTAAATCTTCTTTGTTTATTACCAAATGTCTTTACTTAAAATTTATAGTTTATCTTGAATAAAATGTGTTGTTTATGTTAATAAATAAATGATTTCTTATTCTTGCTGGAATTTATTAGCTTTAAAAAGTTCGTAGTTTTAACTTCTAATTTGAACAATACCAGCAGATATGCCACACACACAATAAGGTTCTCACTATTTTTAAGAATATAAAAGGAACCTAAAAGTATAAAGTTCTAGAATAGGTAATACACAGAAGTGCTTTTTGGACAAAGGAAATAAATGCCTTAGAGAAAGTGAAAAAAAATGTAGCCACAAAGAACAAAAGCCTAAATCTCTGACGGCTATGTTCTCTATGTTCTTCATATTGCAAACTCAAATTTAAAAAGTGTTTTAAAAGGCACTAAATAGATAAATACCATCTTTTCTTTTCAGTTAGGAGTTAGAGAAACACCTCACTTTTGCCGAGTAATACTATTAACTTATCCACTGGATATCTAATATGTGCTGCACAATGTATTGTGATTTTTATGTAAATTGAATTGAATTAATCAACTGAATTATGTGACTCCTTTGTAAGTCCACAGGTGCCCATTTAGACAATGTCTGAACATTTGGTTGGAGCTTTAACAAAAGAAACATGGGGCCTTGGAGATGGCTCAGTAGAATAAGCACTTCCACGGCAAGCGTGAGGGCATGAGTTCAACCCTGGTTTCACCAAAAAAAAAAAAAAAAAAAAAAAAAAAAAAAAAAAAAAAAAGAAAGAAAGAAAGAAAGACCTTATTTTTCCTATTTATTCTTCCTCCCTAGGCTAGAAGCTCAGGACACCGTGCGTCACTCTTCTGACCTGCAACGCTTGGTAGTATCTTTGGTCTAACTCTTTTATCAACATAATGGTCAGTGGTTAGGAGGGAGATAGATGCGTGGTGTGTGTATATGTGTGTGTGTGATTGTAAATATCTGTTGCAATTACAGATGCCTTTGAAATTCATTGTCTTTGTATTCTGTATAAATTGAAGAAGTGCTCTGCATGCCATCCCTTTAGCTTCTATCCCTGTCTCCATTTTTTTTTCACAGTTTGAAACTTTTTAACTTCATGAAAAATTATCATGTTTTATAATGTGCCTGATTGCTTTCCACTCTCATGCCTTTCTTGCTATCAAACACCTTTATATATCCTTTTATTTTCTAATTAAATTTAACATGAAATAAAAAACTACTAAACTTGTTTTAAATAAAATTCTTAGTGTTTTATGCTTTGTTTGATTTCTGGAATTGAAACATCGTGATGTCTGCATTAACCATTATAAACCTCGTGTATTTTAGCAATCTTAAAGATTAAACAGAATTTTGTGGGTTGAACAGAGAGTTAGCATTGTATTCTGAACTCCAAATAACTAACTTTCCTTGGACTCTTGGAGCTCATCATGGTCATGAGAAGTGTCTTAATCTAGAAGAGTTTCTACCCAGCATCCCAGGACTGACTTAACATTTTAGTTGTTTCTCATTTATAAAACCTCACTTGCCTGTGCAGACTCTTGAGTAAGACTCCTGGACTCAAGTATTGGCTCACCATTTACTAACTTTAATGAAATTTCTTATCTTCTCTATGGAAACACTAATAGCAAATTACTATTTTAAAAGGTGAATTTAAAACAACGGACAGTCTTCAATGAATTTAACACAACATTTTTCACACAGAAATTTTTATAACAAAGGCTTTAATTCCAGGCTGAGAGTCTTTGCTTTTAAAGCCTATAGGATGAACAATTTGCTTAAGCTACAGTTGGCATATTACACAGGAACAAAATTTACCAAGAAAGCACTGAATGATTTTTGAAAGAGCTGAGAAATCCCGCTGATAGAAAGATTCTCCCTGACAGGGGACAAGAGTTCAAGCTGAGTTTTGGCATTTTCTGCATAGGACTTTTCCAAAGCAACACCAGGGAAGCTCTATATAAGGTACCATGCCCAGAGTTATGCAGAACTCTACAACAAAGCAGATCACAATAGCGTGCAGCTTTTATGCTAGGTTGGATGGAGCTGAGCTGCAATGGGAACTACTTGGCTTGCTTTCTAAATGGTCCTCCCCTTCAATCACTATTAAATAGGGGATATAAGCTTCACAGACTAGTTTTAAAAAGTTGATAAAAATGCCTCAAATGTCTAAACTATTTATGCCTGTGCCACCATGCAAGTAATAAAAGCATAATCTTATGTAATCTGCTTTTGATTCTAAGACATTTATAAATTCTTATTGAGAAATTTATATATATTTTGTTTTACTAAAGGACTGTTACACTGAAAATGTGATGATATATAGTAGATCTTGCTGACTAATGTTTATCAGACTAATGAAGGGTAGTCAGCAAAAACAAAGAAACAAACAAGCAATCAAACAAAGAGAGTTGGGGTATACCTCAGTGGCACACTGTCTGCCTGGCAAGCACAAGGTCCTGCCTCAGATTCCAAGTACCTCCGCAAAGCGCATGTGCGCACATGCGTGCACACACACACACACACACACACACACACACACACACCAAGGACAACAGATTATTATTATTAATATTATTATTATTATTATTTTGTATTTTACAGAAGGGTCTACGGGGTGTTCAGGATCTCACTACTAGAGCGGACTCATAGTGATCTGCCTGTGTACAGCCTCCCAAGAGCTGGGATTACAGGCATATGCCACCACTCCTAGTCTCAATTGGCTCTCAGTGTACCCAAGGGGTGGAGCCAACACAGTGGGCCTGGGGATGGAATCCCCAGCCCCTGCGCCTGCTTGCAGGAGTTTTAATCCACTGAGCTATTTGGTTGGCCCTGACAATAGATTTATAATTCTGTCTAATAGAGAAAGAATTCATTCTTATCCACATTATTACTAAAAGCAAGATAATGCAGTAGTCATACATCTTGAGTTTCCAACTAAAATGAATAAAGTCTTCAAATATGAAAATTGTGACATTTCTAGTAGGAGTAGAGCTGACTAAATTCTAAAAAAATATTATTGCTCCATTGTATGGATGAAAAAGGACAACATAGTTGTGCTCTGTTATTTGCAGAGACTCTTGGGCAAAGAATCAGTGTGTACATCGCATCCTTGCTGTACGCTTTAGGATTTAACACGACCTAGGCACTGTACTGAAATCCAAGGAACTTTGTATTATTATTATCTCAGCACAGAGAGCTTAAGTAAACCATTAATGGCCACAGCTAGTAAGTAGTAGAGTTATAGTTTCAGAAATCGAGCTATACGTTGTCTCAAGATATGGCTGGGTAGTGGGAGTTGGAAATGGGATAAAGAGATGGCTGGAGTTGGGGAGTCAAGGCCCTAGAAGGCCATCATTTTCAAGGATTATCATCCAGATTTGAGAGGTAACATGGATGCCTAAATTTCAAGTAGAAGTCAAATAATCCAAGGAGAAATCACCTTTCAAAGAGTGATAAGAAATGCTAAGTGCAGACCAGACCCTGTGACACAGAGTTAAGTGGAGGGTGGGGTAGAATAAGCAACTTTTCTGGAGAGCAATGCGAGGGAGCCATGTAACGGGAGGCCCAGGAGACTTCAGTCGAAGCCAGGAAATGCAGAGTGCATACTGCAGACAGTGGGAGTGTGGAGGGCTGGTGGGAATGCTAGTTAGTCCAAAATGGAAAGAGAGAAAGTTAGCTAATGGTACTGCCTGGGGAGAGAGATTCAGGACAGGATGAAGGACAGGATGTGTTTGATTGCAGTGACCCAAATCTCATAGCCATAGTTGGCATGAAAGTCATAGACAATGGGGTAATTTAGGGTATTTAAGATTGCACTGAGTCCAGGGTTTACTGCTTTTCTGAAGAAAAGGGACAGGTTCCAGATTCAGCGAATTTCTTGGACCAACACTAGAGACTCTCTGAGAGAGCAGGGAAGCCAGGAATCTAAATAACAATGACAATACGATAAAACAGAGGTGAGACAAAGGCACAAAAATGAAATGAATTCTGAACTGTGGATTCCCAAATCTACTTACTGGCTCTTACTTTAGTTACTTATGAAAACTCCATAGAATCAGACTAACAAATTACCTTTTGGTAGATATGGCTTGAATTGGAAGCGCTTCTGAGGTAATTTATAACAAAAATAAGAAAACACTGGGGAAAAATCTCAATTATTTCTTATTAGATGTGGTAATCATTTTGTGTTTCAGCTGAAGTTGAAACTGAGCTATGATGAGAAGGAATTGCCCTTTATTAATTAAGAAAATAAGACAGCTTTGTGTAAGCAGAGTGTAGAATTGCTTTCTTGTTAAATAAAGTATTTTATATTATGCTGTTTTATAACATACTAAAACATTTGACATAATAAAACATGAAATTTTGAAACTAGGAAAATAGAGGAGATAAAGTAATTAACATTACTTCAATGAGGAAACATTGTGCTTGAGTATTATACATTTTAAATAATCAGTAGCTTATGGATACATAAGTATAATGTCTCTCAGCCAGTTTGAAAATGTAAATTTACTGTGAGGGAAAAGCAAGTTGAAGTATGAAAGAAGGGGGATGACAGAGCTCATAAGAAATCAAAGCAGCCAACAATACTTCATGTAACTGTCGTACTGGATTAGATACATCTTTAAGAACTTGGACGCTTTATATTTACAACAAAGAAAATTGTTATCCAGGGAATATGTAATTTTGAAATGCCAGAAGGTTACTGGAAATTTTCTGATAAGCAGTTCTTTGAAAAAGCACAAAGCAAGATTTGTCTGGATCAATGAAAAA
Source organism: Octodon degus (assembly GCF_000260255.1). Lineage (NCBI taxonomy): Eukaryota > Metazoa > Chordata > Mammalia > Rodentia > Octodontidae > Octodon > Octodon degus. Next base: position 10,575,143 of record NW_004524579.1, on the reverse strand, counting down.
AGCAACCTCAAAGAATATAATGCAATTTGAACATTGTATAAGTAGAGGACAAGGGAAATGTGTCTTTCTCAACTGAATCACCAGCTTGACAGCTAGCTTGATTTATAAAACTGTATGTCATGTCTAAAGAACCTTATGACAAAAAAGGACCAAAAGATATCACTGTGTCATATGAATATGTGACGCTATCAAATCACTTGAAAACACCAATAGAATTTATTTGGTGCATACCTGTTTTATATCTTGTAACTTCCCATTTTATTAAAAATAATGACAGGCTAAAAGATGAAGAATACATGAGATAATTTTATTATTTTATCTTACGGTTTTGCAGCGCAGGGGATCCGACTCAGTGCCTCACACAGACCAGGTAATTTCTCTACCACTGATTAACGACTCTAGCTTTCAGAACAATTTTTATGTCTTTCAAATATCTGAACAAATGACCTAGACACCACAATATTTAATAGCCATTGTAGGATTCGAATTCATACTTTTAAAAAATTAGGTTATGGTGAGAGGATGTACCAGGAATTTTTTTTTTATGAATTTAGGACAGGGTCTACAGGGTGTACAGGGTCTCGCTACATAGGTTAGACTCGTAGTGATTCTGCTGTTTTTAGCTTCTCAAGTGCTGGGATTACAGGCACACACCATCATGACCCTCAATTACCATCTCAGTGCACCCCAGTGGCATGGCCACACTGCTTGCCAGGGATCAAACTTCTGCCATTGCACTCTGCCTAAGCAGGCACTTTAGTCTGCTGAGCTATCTGGCTGGCCCTACCAGGAAATTTTTACAAGTAACTATAATCAGAAGAAATAGAAGCAACATTGGAAAGCTAAATAATAAATTAGATAGAAAATGTGAAGGAAAAGGTTTCATAGTTTTCCCAGATGGAACATATATCAAAAAGAGAGGTGGGCTGCAGGTGGCTTTTCACAAGCGCAGCTGCATGGGCTCAGAGAAGCACATCAACCTGCCCAGGCCTGGGCAGCCCACCTGGCTCATTATGCAAAGGACAGTGGACTGCAAATTATAAAAGCGATGGTGTCAGAGACTGAGAAGACTTTCAGAGACTTTGTCCTTTCTGCTTTCTCAGGCATATTGATTTTGTGGACCTAAAACTGAGGTTTTGGATGGATATGTGGACACTAGTTGGGAGGAGCCAACAGGGCATAAAGATGCCATGATATTGGATAAAACTCTGGCGTGAGTGGTTTGAAAAGGGGATCCAGGAAGGCTGCACCTAGGCTGAAGGGCACAGTGGAGATTTCGGTGGGTTAGAGAAGTGCAAACACACCTTACACAGGCGTATCAAGAACGACTGTTGGTTCTCCTACTATCATCAATTCTCAAGGTGAATTTGCTTATTGTAGACCAATCAATTTAAGCAAAGAGCTCAAGTCAGTGAACTCATCAACTTTCTTGATGTTGAATAAGCTGATAGTTTTGTTTGACTGTGTATAGAGTTAGCCTAAGGAGAATTCAAGGGCACTGGTTTTCTTTTTCTTCTACTAATGAGGATTTAGGCTGCACTGTTGGTGTTTTCAGGCACTCTAGCAACAATAACAACATGCATTTTGAGTCAGAGGGAAGGAGCATGCCCAACCTGGTAAGGTGATTCTTGGAAAGTGAATGAAAGTGAATCCACCTAGAAAGCAGCTTCCTTACTTTGACGCCATTAACATACCTCTGACCTTGGAGCTGATGAGTTACAGGCAGATATTTCCATAGTAATAGTGAGAGATTCTTAATCAATAAGTAATACCTGGATATAAGTTCTTCTCATCTATCTCCATGTGAACCATGCACAGATTTTATCTAGTTAGCTTATTAAAAATGATGTTAAATACAGCAGACCTCATAGTCTTACAAAACTTCATCCATGTTATAGCCTCCTTATCATGAAGATCAATAACTCTAGCCTGGCTGGAAATTGAGCTGATCTACCATGATTTCCCTTCATAAAGTCTTGCTGATTGCTTTGTACATTAAATGTGCTGATGGTTGCTGGTAAGCTCTTGGGTTTATTCCTCGTATGGTATTGAAATTGAACCAGCTTATAATTCCAGATATAGTTCTCTTTTTAAAAACCATTTTACAAAAGGAAATTTCCTTTTTATGAGCCCAGTATTCCTTCTAAAGGTCCTTAGCATAGGTGAAATAGGTTCTTTATGGACATATCTCTTTCTTTTCATGTAGTATTTTCATTTCAGTGTTTTCTCATAGTGTTTTAACCAATATTAACCTACTGTATGTTTTCCATCTACTTCTTAATGATAGAGAAAGTCAACTAAGGTTCAACACACCCATTTTCATAATTGTTAGGCTTGAGTAATAACTCATTAGTTCTCTATATGTGCCTAACATATAGGGAACTATGTGTAGTAATAACATGATGTGCCTAATCCTTTACTGAGTTCAATGTGTTTAGAGGAACTCTGTGTCAAACAATTCAGAAAAGCAATACTTTTCATTCTGGTCCTTATACTTATTGTCACATGTCCTTAAGCTATCGGATAAACCACAGATATTTCCTGTTCTTCAGGAATCAAGTCCAGATTCCTTATCTTGGCATTCTGGAGTAGCATTCCTATCTCACTCTTACTAAATGTAACCAATGTGCTCTTCCAGTGTTCTCCAGAAAAGACCTGGTGCTTCAGCCAGGTTCATCTCTGAAGTTCATAGAGGCGGCTGTGGTCTCTCCTGCATCAGTTGGCATTTTCATCATTTCTAACTTATCCTTGTGCTTCTTCTACAAAGAGTTCTGCTACTTCTCAGTCCACCTCACAGTCCATCTTTTTCAAGATGCCACTTACCCTTCCAGTCAATACTGATTGGTCTTTTTGGAGAACTCCCACAGCCTCTACTTCTTGTCCAAGTATTTTTGTGCTTTTGTGTGTAACTGTACACTCCACAGTAGTTTGCCTGTTTCTAAAGTTTCCTATCTTATGCGTAAGTCTCATCTTTGCAAGAAGATAAATTCTTTGCATAAAAGGGCTATGTCATATGTTTGCACTCGGCTTCTATGCACCTAATGATCCGCATGTGTCCCATCATTTAAAAAGGCATCCTCAGCTGGAATGAATTCCCTGGCTCCCAGCAGTACTTTCAGCCTCAGTGCTGTTTATTCAGCTATTAAAGCACTTGTCACAGCTGTTTCTCATTCTCTAGTGTGAGCTTTGGGTGACTCACGGTCCCGTCCAATTCATCTTTTTATCTCTCAAAGTACCCAAGATAGCGCTGTTTAGAATAAGAATCTAACCATACTTGCTAATTAAGTTTCTATTAAATTTCAACTTTGTTTAACACACCCATCTTCTCTACACCATTCTTTTTAAGGAACAAACATTTTCACAGTTAAGAGGATCATACTTGAAGGGCTTATATTTATATTTCACATGTAAAAAGAATAATAATGTAATGCTTTCCCAATTCATTTACTCAAAAATAGTGTTTTGGCTTCAATTTATGCAGGATCAGTTGTACTGTCAAGCCAGTATTATAGAAAGTATGATGACAAAATGGGTGTGTCTGAGTAAAAATAAAAGTGTACTGTAGTAAAAGACACAGTGTTATTGATCCTCCGGAAGACTGCCTCACATTTATTCCATGCTCTTGTCAGTTTCTGAAGCAGTCCAGCAATATTTCTTTACTGAGTGTCTTTAGTTGTGCTGCTGTAGTTGCTGACTATCATTACGACTACGGGAAAAAGCCAGAAGTCACACAGCACCAGATTTGGTGAATAAGGTAGATGAAAACACACCACAATTTGTCATCCATCTGCCTTTCCTGTGGATGTCACTTGGCAGCAGCTTTCATGTAGTTTTGATTGTACCTCATAAAGACACTCCAAAAGAGTCTTCTAGAACTGCTTGAAAAATGAACAAGAAGGATGGATAAGTGCACTGAAAACCAGAGGGAGTATTTTGAGGGGAGTTAATGGTAATCTGTCTTTAACTATAATGATTAAAAACATTAAAACTGTAAATTTTAAATAGTAATAATGTAAAATTTTAAAATTAAAAATTAAAAATACACCATATGTGTTTATCACAATTCATGTAAGAGGCAGCTGCTGTAGCAAAAATGCAAAATAAAAGCATAAAGAAATGTTAATGTGCCAGTGTGTTATAGTGTTCTTAGTTAGCGTAAGATTCTGTACATTATTCATTTCTTGATTTCAACATCTTTATGAATTAGTGCAGCTGGATCTGGCAAAGTAAAATGAAGATCATCTTTCCATAACAACATTCAGTGAAACCTTGTGGCCTCACTAATCAGTAAATGGTCACTTTCTAGTTTCCTTGTTCTTTTAAGTTTGACATTATTTCTTTCTTGAAAGTAGACAGAACTTTCTATGGACTCAGATAGTCACAGAAAATCTATTCATTAGGCCTTTCAGTGATTTTAATTAAAATTCAGTTCAAATCAATCTCCTAGGCTTAGAAAAAGCATCTGCCACGTTTCCCCCACTTAAAATCTTGAGCTGAAAATAAGAGCATTTTCCTGTTATAAAAGCGCTGTGTCTGTGTAAAGTTAAAATAGCTGCTGAGGACAATTTTCAACACATTTGGAAGAATTATGGTTTTAAAAATGCAACTTTCAGAGAACACCGCCAATGCCTCATTCAATGATGGGACTTCATTTGTTGCTACACAGAACGCCTTCACTGTCAGCATAGGTTTAACTCCTTGGACCATTAACCTATGCATGACCTATTGACCTGGGCCATGGCCAGCACACGGCACAATGCCTGCTGTGTAACAGGTGCTCCAAGGGATTCCTTAAATAAATAAATAAAATTTAAAACAGAAAAGTTTTTCCTGACTGTATTCATATCCCTCACTTGTACTAAGTTTAGGTAGTAGTTCTAGCCTAGGATCTTTTCCCAATATTGTGATGCTTTGAGTGAGAATAATTGATGTAAAGTAGAGATGTAAAAGAAATCCAGAAAAAATAAGAGTATTCTTATCTGAACAAGAAAAAAAATGTTGTACATATATTTGATTTTGGAAAAGGCACTTCCATCTGCCAGGGAACTGGTTAAAAATTTAACTCTATATTGTGAGTGGAATTCCCTTTGATTTGGTTCTGAAGTCTTATTACAGGTCCTAAGTAATCAAAATGAAAATCCTGTAAAGTCTATCTATTCTTTTTTGTTTGTTTGTTTGTTTTTTGTATTGTAGGGGTCTACAGGGTGTTCACGGTCTCACTACTAGGTCAGACTCATAGTGATCCGCCTGTTTACAGCCTCCCAAGATCTGGGATTACAGTCATGCACCACCATGCCCAGTCTCACTTGCCATCTCAGTGGGCCCTGGGGGCGGGGCCAGCATGGTATGCCCAGGGATTGAACCCCTAACCCCTGCGCATGCTTGCAGGTGCTTTAATCCACTGAGCTATTTGGCCAGCCTTGTCTGTCTATTCTTATTTGAGGCTCAGATCCTGGTTCCTACATTAGATGTTTGTTCCTTGTTTTGCTAAAGTCAGGCTGTTTTAGCCTGTGACCCTACACTGATTGGATTGTCATGTAACACAGCTGTGATGTATCCCACGGCACTCCTGCCCCGGCATTCCTTTGCCCCAAGATGGTCTTGTCACAGGCCTGAACATGCATTTATGCTTGCTACCAGTGGTATTTTTCAGAAGAAAACTCTTTCATATTTTCAAGAGAGGCTGATAGTATCTACCATATATGCCAGTATTGTCTATGAAACCAACATGGTATATGAACAACAATTGAAGTCATTCTTTTGAAATTAAAACACATTAGTTGAAAAAGTAAGTTAGGTATTAGATCAGTTATGATTTTTCCTCTCATTTGACAAATAAGAGTGACATATGTTTGCAGTCTATAATTTTGATGTGTTTATGCCTTGTGATATAAATAAATCAGGCCAATTTAAATATACCATCATACCCTTTTGTGTGGTAAGAGCATTTAGAATCCACTGTCTTAGCAATTTCCAAGTACATATTATTGACTATAACTACCATGCTATATGATAGATCTTCAGAACTGATTTATCCTGCGTGACTAAAATTTTGCATTTCTTAACAAATAACTCTCCATTCTCCCCCCTTGGGCCTCAGGCCTTGAAAGCATACTTCTCTTTTTCTTCTATGAATTCAATGTTTTTTGATCCTACATATAAATCAGATCATATACCGTTTGTTTCATAATGCCTGGCTCATTTCACCTGATATAATGTCCTCTAAGTTCATCCATGCTGCTCTGGCACTGTGTGGAGGACCACCTGAACAGCTCTCCTTGAAACAAGAGCAATTATCTCCACTTTAGCTGAGCCTGACCCTATTTTCTGGTATTGATATGTCAGAGCTGGCTAGGACTTCTCTTTATCCTTTCAATTGGCCTTATGCAATGCATACTGGTCTAGCCCAGGTGCTGGTGGTAGTGTTTCTGCGACAACCCACATCTGCTGCCCTTTATCCATATTTACCTTCAGGTCCACACATACACGCCTCGGCACACACATGCTCAGGCACAGTGACTTACTGATGGACGCTTAGATTGATGCTTTGTCTTACCTCTTGTGAGTAATACTGTAATGAACATGAGAGCAGGTTAGTGCTCACTTCTTTATAAAGAAAGTAGAACCAGTTCCCACATAATTTAGTTCTTTCCAAAAAGGTTTTCGCTGACCATATACTGTCATATATATCATGAGGCCTTCTTGTCTCAAACATTGTGTGGACATCTGTATAGGTGAGTACATGAGATTTTCGAGTCTCACGCACCTAGCAATATAGAAATGATACTGTCTTAAGTGAAAAGGATTGAATTACAGGTCACACAACGGCAGTGTGCATCTTGGTGTGTGATAATTAAGCAGCATTGCCTACTGGGAGCTGTTCTATGGATTCTCCTTATCAGTCTGTCTGGGTCATTATCACTTCCTTTATTCTGAGTCACGGAAGTACTCATTTTCAGAGTAAGTACTCGCATACTTTCAAGTGTGTCTTACTTAAAAATAATTTTTAAATATCCTCCAATGTGGATCCTCTTCTGGCTCTTTTTCCTCCTTAGTCCACCAGGCTTCAGAAGGCTGGACTCACGCTCACTGCCTCTCTCTCTCTCTTTCCCTTGCACTCCTCACCCTCTTGTGGGCCAGGCCTTTGCCCTTCACTGCCTTGCACTCACACCCAATGAGGTCGGCACAGACTCAGCACTGCAGAATCGAAGAGAAACTTGCCTCTTCTTCTCAGAGTACTGTAATTTTTGCTGTATACATATTTTACTTCCTTTGTGAGACTGATTCCTAAATATTTCATTGTTTTGGGTGTTATTGTGAAAAACATGGATTACATACTTTTTCTCTTAGTGCTATCCTTGTTTGGGTATAGAAATGCTATTGAGTTTTGAGTGTTGACATTGTATCCTGCTGTGCTACTGAATTTGGTTCCTAAATCTATAAGTCTGTTAGTGGACTTTTGGGGTCTTCTATGTAGAGTATCATGTGATCTGCAAATAATGATAATTTCACTTCTTCCTTTCCAATCATTGTTCCTTTTCTTTCTCTTGTCTAATTGCTCTGGCTAATGTTTCCAGAACTATATTGAACAGAAGCGGTGACAGTAGGGATCCTTGTATTGTTCCTGATTTTAAACTGAAGGCTTTCAATTTTTGTCCATTTAGTATGATGTCGGCTGTTGGTTTGTCACAGATGGCTTTTTGCAGGTTGATGTAAAGACCCTCTGCTCCAGTTTTCTGTAGTGTTTTATCAAGGAGTGTTGGACTCTGTCAAAAGATTTTTCTGCATCTACTAAGATGATCATGAGATTTTTGTCTTTGGCTCTGTCTGCAGAATAGTTTGGGTAATTGTACTGTCGATTTCTACTGGTCTTTTGAAAGGAGCAATTAATGTTTAAATTGTTTCTTTTTATTCTTTTGAATTTCTTACAAATTTTTTGTTACTGTTTTTTTTTTTTTCAAACAAATCTTTCACACTGATATCTGGTAGTTTGAGCAACTAATTTAAAGATAGCACTATGTAATACAGCAACCATTGTTGAACTCCTCTTACTTTCTGTTTAGTGAAATTTTCCATTATTTCTAATGCTGTTTCCTTTTTATCATTATTTCATATTATTTAAAAATAGATACTTTTCTGTCCATTTTGTCACTTTGCGCAACACTGAGCAGGCCCATGGCCCATCTCCACGCTCCATATCTTCTCTTGGCTTCTTTGAAAGTGCTGTCTCCTGATTTTTCCCCTTACTTCGCCTACTTCATCTTCCCAAGGTCACTTGATGACACAATCCACTTTCCTCAACCCAAACCACTAGTGCTCATTAGGATTCTTTCTTAGTCTTCTTTTGCCTGTTACATGCATATGCCTTGGGATAGCGTATTTTTCATGATATTAACTATTTATACATTAATGTCTTTTCACTCAATATCACTACACCAGCTATTTCACCCACATATATTCAATTGCCTACAGGACATTTTTACATCAAAATTCCACTAAAGCTTCCAACTCTAAACAGCCAAAGCCACTGTGCTCATTCTCATCATATGTGAACATGTTCCCATTTTCCTACCATTGTGAAAGACAGTATCATCCATTCTGCCGCCAGACCAAGAATCTGGACACCAACGTTGACACTAATCTTTCCCTTTGACCTCTCCCAAAAATCTCTAAGTCACACTGGTTCTATGTATGAAGTATCTCTTAGATTTAGCCTAATTTCACTGCCATTATCCTTGTGATTTTCTTAGATTATACTGTAATAGTTTCTGGCTGGAATTTCTGATGTATTTCTCTTTGTTATTTTTCCTGGTTTGGAGTTCTCCACCCAGAAGTGCTTCTGACAGATTGACAATGGTAGTTTTTTGAGAATTCAGGTTGATTATGCTATTATAATCAGATTCAAGGTCATAGTTCTTCAATGGTATTCTGAAATTCCAGTGTAATTTTAATTTCTTTGCATTGTTTTAAAGTCAGTTTATAATACTTCTCTGTATATGTTCAGTATTATTTTGATACAACTCATTACATACAGTTTAGGCTTTAGCAATATTGCATCATTTGTAGTTACCTAAAAGTATGATGTCCTCTTACTACTCCAGTGCTTCTTAAATTATATGTATTTAGTTTCTCAAAAATGTTATTTATTTATTTTGTATTTGGTACAGGGCCTGCAGGGTCTACAGGGTCTCATTATGCAGATGGGACTCATAGCAATTCTTCTGTTTTTAGCCTCCTAAGAGCTGGGTTTACAGGTGCGTGCCACCATATCTAGTCTTAATAGCTGGCACAGGGTGCCCAAGGGGTGGGGCCAGCATGGCAGGCTGGGGATCGAACCCTGGCCCCTGTGCTCTGGCTAAGCAGGCGCTTTAGTCTGCTGAGCTATCTGGCTGGCCCACTTTTCCAGAATGTTATTTCACATTAATATTATATCACTATCTACAATGTGAATCAAATTATGGTGATTTTTGGGGGATTATGTTCACTCAACTTGTCCTCTGTTAATCTTTTGTTTCCTCTCTTTGTAGGACTTCAGTTACATCTATCACATGAAATCACAATAATCTTCTGTATGTGCCTTGTGAGCTCCCTGAAAGGATAGATTTCATTCCTCACCCAAAAATTTGTCCATAGCTGGTGATAAAGATGATAAATGAATGGATGCTAGGGTGATCTGCCCATGACATCTGTCACCCACTGACACATAGGGTGATGCAGCTGATCTGGCTGCCTAGGCAGGTGTCCCCTTCTTTCCTCACCACTCCACATATGTCCCTCCAGAAGCTGTGTGCTCTATTGAAGAGGATAATCGATAGAGTAGAACTGCTTCCTCAGACAAGAGGAGAGGAGCAGCTGCACTATCTTGCTAGGGCCTCCAAATAAGCTCTCAGGAAAGATGATGAATGAAGAAAAACAGGAAGTAAAAAAATTTGCTTTCTCCTCATTATCAAGGCCTATGCATTTGACCAGTCACTTTCATGAAAATAAAATTTCTAAGACTGCAAGTAAATATTTTCTTACATTTCAACATGACACTTGCATTACTCACTTTCCTGTTGTGGAGACAAAATACATGACACTTTCAAGTTAAAGGAGGAGAAATTTATTTGGGCTCACAGTAGGCTTCAGAGCATGGTGACCAGCTCCAGTGCGGAGGTGGCCCAGAAGGGCCTGGTAGAGGAAAGCCACCCATAACATCATGGCAGCCAAGAAACAGAGATAGAGTAAGGAGGAGCCAGGAAAGGAGGTAAACATCAAGAAGGACTTGTCCAATGACAGTTCTTCCCACTAGACGTGGCCCCTGTATAGTGCACGAACTACAGTGAACTATTCAGTGGATGAATGTACCACTATGCTGCCACTATTCAGTCACCTTTCAAATACATGAGACCTTTGGGGGCTATTTTAGATTGGAAGCACAATAACACTAGTTTGGTTTGCTCTTCACCTGCAAAACAAATTGCAAGTATGAAAAGAACTACTTCCTAACAAGGAAAGTTTCGGCAAGAGACACCCACCAAAAAAGAATGGGCAGCTTCTTTCCCTTTCACGATAATTTGGTATCTTTCAGGTTTTACTTACTCTTTCAGTTTCTTACACTAAGGAAACAATATGATGTTTGCACATGTACATCTGATTTATTTCACTTATGAGTATGGTCTTTAGTTGCATCCATTTACCTGTAGAAGTCTTGAGTTTATCTTTCTTCAAAACTGAGTAATACTCCACATTACAAAAATACCACATCTTTTCTATTCATTCCTCAGTTGATAGGCATGTGGATTATTTCCAAGATTAGCTATTAAAAATTGAACTGCTATAAATATGGGTGCACATATATTACTGTGGTATTATTTTTTAATTCTACCAGGAAGATACCCAAAAGGGAAATAGCTGGGTCAAATGTAATCTCCAATGTTAGGGTTTTTTTGAGGACTCTTCACTGATTTCCACACTGGTTTTAACCATCTACACTCCTACAAACAGTAGAGAAGGGTTCCTTTCTCCCCATAGCCACTCCAGCATTTGTTATTGGTTGATTTCTTGAGGATAACCATTTTTTTCTGGGGTCAGATCTGTATTGTCTCTAATTTTTAATTTACTTTTTATTCTCTTTAAAATAAAAAAATTAGATCTAAGAAAAATGAATGGGCAGAAAGGAACAATAACACATGCTTGAGGAAGTGAAATTACTAGTTACTACTCTCAGAATGGTTACCTATCTACTTCTGCTCTTGCAGAAACTTCATCCTTTTACCTACTCTATAGAACAGAGAATTAACTGATGCTGTATTTTAACAAATACTGATTATAGTTACAACTGATTTTAGATGCCTTTTAGACCAACTCCTAATTTCTGTATTTCCTTACCGAAATGATTTCACAGTATTCTCAGCACATATTCTGAAGTGGGATGAACTCTATAAAACAAAGCATCTGAGGCTGGACTATCACTATGATATGAATCAAAGGATGGTGAGCATAGATCTTTAAAGGGCCCCAAATGCAGAATATAATGGGGCTGGGTTCTACTCTGCATCTCTTTGCTCTTAGATAAAGCTACTAGACCACGATTTTGTCTTCTGTAAAATTAATGGCCTGAACTGCTCACTATGTGATGGCTAAGCCTGGCTCCAGCTCTCACATCTGGTGACCCACGCCAGAGACCAGCTGGGTCCAGGGCAGTATTAGAAACTTTATCACCAGCGAGATGAAGAAAGTGTGCAGAGGAGTAAGCTATCATAAAAATATGCACACTTCTTCCTAAAAGCAGTAAGATTCTAACATAAAGGCTGACTCATTATAGTTGATTTATGCACTGAGAACTCTCAGCCATGACTAATTCTCAAAGGTGTAATATCTTCATATATATATATATATATATATATATATATATATATATATCATTATAAGGTGAGAGCAAGGTGAACTGGTAGGGAAATGTTTACAGATAAGCTGAGCAACGCCAGAAAGTCTAAGCTTAATAGCATTTACTGGTGAGTATACGCACTGCACAATTGATGATAGTAACCTTTCCTCATGTATTGCTTCTTCGAATAGCTAATCAGAGCATGAGAAGAAAAGATGCTCCCTGGTGCTTTTTTCTACAGTGATGAGACACCATGGAGTGTGCTTTGAGTCACAGGTGAAACATCTCTGTCATCCAAGAATCCACGATGTTTCTGAACTTTTCTTTGCAAAGAGAATGACATAGTTCTGAAGGAAGAAATAGGCTTTTATGAATCGAGCTTTACAGCACTCAATACTTGAGAACAAGGTCAGGTCTTTATCTGCTAAGTTTTCATTAGAGGTGAATGAACTGGTCTAAAAGGCTAAGAAGGCATTAGACTAAAATAGAATGGTAGCATTTCTCTAGAGTGTAAGAGATGTAAACTACTAGGTAAAGTACGATAAAAGAGTTTCCATTTCAAAACTAAGAATTGTTAAGACACAAGGGAGGGAGCAGTGAGATTTATCTTTATGAATTTCATATTTTCTGGGCATATTTTATAGGTTCTTTGTAAAAAGTTTGTACAGGTGAGCACAAAGAAAGAAAAAAATCTAAATATCTTATTATTTAAAAGTAACTTTGATGAATGTTTCCTTTTAGGTTTTTTGTATCAAAAATATTTTTTCTATCTATAAAATTGTGATCAAGTGCATAATTTTGTGGCCTGCTAGTTTCTGATGTTATGCTATCACATTACTGTTTCCACAAATCAAAGCTTTTTAGACATCACTGCACCCTGGGAAATCTGTCGCGCATACAAGCTCCCTACACTGGATTAGCTCATCAAATCTTCTCAACACTGCTAAGTGGTAACTGCACTATCATTCAAAATTTTGACAGAATAAAAAGTTAAACCACCCTCATATGTTCTGAAGAAAAATACTTTGTTTAGCTCATGAAAGTATATATAAGAAGCTTAATACAGAAATGACCATAAATTATTGTATTGAACAGATTTATCCTAGTTTTAAAAAGTATCTCCTGGGGCTGGGGAGATGGCTCAGTAGAATAAGTACTTCTCTGGCAAGTACAAGGGCCTGAGTTCAATCCCCAGTTCTGAAAAAAAAAAAAGTATCTCCTTTTCAGTATTTTGTTATTACTCTTGAAGTTCAGTACACCTCCTCCCAGAAGTTACCCTTTTGGGGCTGGGGAGATGGCTCAGTAGAATAAGCGCTTGCCTGGCAAGTGCAGGGCCCTGAGTTCAATCCCCAGTACCACAAAAAAAAACAAAAACAAAAAAACAAACAAACAAACAAACAAACAAAAAAAAACCAAAAAAAAACCAACCAACCAAACAAACAAAAAAAAAACGCAGAAGTTACCCTTTTTATGATCATACCTCAAAACAAACTATCCACACAAGTGGCAAGAGACAAGGTAACACACCCTACACCCGAAACAGTACTGTGCATGTCCAACTGAACAGTGAGGAAATCTTGGGTCACTCTTTCTGCCTCAGTATATTACTTCAGAGAATTTATGGTACATACCCAAGAAACATCTTAGGAAGAGATAAGGATGATAAACCAGGAAACTAATTTGGATTTTAGACTGATTTGTTCTGATCTTGAACAATTAATCTCTCCAGCCTTATTCTCCTCTGATGTCATAAGATTTCTCTGGGGGAAACAGCACATTTTATGAATGATGGCCAGGCTGACTCATCCAAGTTCTCATGAAGACAACCTTGCAGGCACAGTCTTCCTGGGCTTATAGAATTCTCCTTATGTGCTGGACTAATGACCTTGCTTGTAAGAACAGGACAAACTGCTGACATAAACACATGGTAATCAAGCATGACCTTACTGCTCAACTATTCTGCCTAGAGTCCTCCATGCAAACTCTGACAAAGTGAAAATTTTCTAAAAATAAAATTCAGTGCAATAAAATGTGTCCTCAGTGGTATCAATAAATATAGATCTAGTTAAAAATAAAAGGACACAAAAGGATATTGTCAAGCTCTTTGGAAAAAAATTGGTTTCAAAGTGTCCTCAAGGATTAATATGATTTTTATCTGTTTGTTATTCTCAATAGCCTTGCTTAAAATTATACTTTCAGTGGTTTAGAAATTCTCTTCTGTTTTCAAAATGGAATATTTACTTAAAAATACAAAATGTGACAGTGCAAAATAATATTAATCAAAAAATATTTTTGTATGTTCGCCATGGGAGATTGGACCCAGGTCCTGCACAGTGCACTATATTCCCAGGCTTTTCAAAGTTCTCTGATTTGAGACAAGGTCTTGCCACCCTGCTAAGGTGCTGAGATGTGGATCCAACTTGAGATGCTCCTTCTTGGTCTTCCAAGACTATTAAAATTGCAGGTGTGGGCCACCACGCCTGGCTTTGTAATCATTATCTGCTCATGATGAGAAACAGTGGCGCATGAAGAAGTGAGCTTCTTGTCAGAGCTCACAGGCAAGTGGAAAAGGAAAGAATTCTGCCCTTATGAGGGGAGTGCTACAAAACACAAAATAAAAGAAGATTGGCTAAGGTATGACCTGAAATAAATTCTGAAGACAATAATGGCAAGGCCTCAGAAATTCTATCTTTAATTTAGTTCTAAGAATTGAGGCATTCAATATAACAATGAAAATTGATGTACTATATAGTTTTCCTTTATAATTAATGAAAACTTACAAGCTTGAGAGAGAAACTTTTCCTGGCACACATTCCTGTGACCTGTGTGGGGCACAGAGCCTTATTTGGAAAACGTCAAGTAGTATTTAGCACCATATTATGAAGTTGTTCAAGATTATTCTCTATTTTCTATAACAGTAATCCATGGCACAGCACTAAATGGCCCCTCAGTAATGACACTGATCATTTATGGGTGGTGGTAAGTGTGAGACTCAGTGTAGGACAGAATTAAGAAAGTGCCTTCAAAAGAAAAAGGCGGGGGGGGGGGCTGCGGCTGGGGAGATAGCTCAGCAGCATAAATGCCTGCCTGGCAAGTGCAGGGTCCAGAGTTCAATCTCTGATACCTAAAAAAGAAAAAGTTTCTTGACCATTCTTTCAGCACTTTCAGTACTAAAGGTTAAATTTCAAGGTTAAATCTGATGACATTTACTAGCAGTGCTTCCATTTTATGTGGCAGATTGGAGAATATCTATGTGTTTACACAGTGGGCGAGAAAGCAGCAGAGTGTGATGGAAAAATTAAGTAGTCTGAATTTTATTCTCAGACAAGATGGGTCAGTCACTATACTGTATGAACAGGTGGATACTTGTTCTTCCTCAAAAGCGAAGAAAACAAGTCCTGAATTTACTCTTCTGATATTGTAAGTTCCCCAAAACATGGAAGAAACTGAGCCTAGAAATGTTGATGGTTAATTCTTTATCATTGTAGTGCCTTAGCCATACGAAACAAAGCCTTTTGTTAAATATTTGAATATTTAAGTGGAAAGACAAAATGATGCATGCTTCAGGTTGCTAGATGCTTAGAGCAAATGAACAAACTGAGCTGAATATGAAAGAGTATGCTTTTCAAAAAAATTAGCATAGCTAATATCAAGTCTTTCTTTGTAAGAGCAATTAATAACAAATACAGCTGCTTATTAAGGCCATTCCTGATTGTGGTACAAAAATGAGGCCAGCCTAGTGTGAGTACCTATCTGTTCTGTAGGCTTGGAGACACAAGTATGTCTCCAGTTCACTCAAATATCAGCCCAGTAAATCCAATAGCTAAGATGAGGGGACATGGCACAGTTCTTTCTACAAGATTTAAAACAGAAAATGAATCTGTCAGAAGAGAGTAAGGTTGGTGTAGCTTCATTAAAGATTGGGGAAGCCTCTGAGGCTCCCTTTAATTGGTGTCAGGACAACTTAAGCTCCAAATCATAAGGACTTGGAAACACGGGCCATCAAGATCAAGGACTGCTGTCACCCTTTCTCCTGCATTTCATTATGAAACAGAATCATAATCGGTGGTGGTAGTGGGGGGCAGTGGGGCTTTTCCAAGGGTCAGTGCCTTTTTTCTAGTTGATCTACCAATTCTGTTTCTTCCAGTCTGTTGAAGCTGGAAAAGCTGATCTGTGTGAGGACACAAAGAAACAAAGAACCAAAATATCCAGGAAAATTGGGAGCATTAGTTTTATGAAAAACCTTCCCAAACTGCTAAGGGATCATGAGAAGTGATAGGAGAAATAATATCTTGGGAATGACACGCCTGTGTCTTATGTGCTGGTTACAGTGACAAACATTTATCTTTCCTGCTAGGTAGTCATAATATCTTAGAAGCTGACACAATGAGAAAATTATGGGATGCAGTCTACAGAGCTTTGTTTAGAATGTCCACTTTGGAAGGAGTCCAGAGAATGTTCAGCTTTATCAAATAGATTTCTACAGAAGCAAATTATAAAAATTATAAGCCCTTCTCTCAGTGGTTATATTTATGTCCTATCTAGCTAGACATTATGAAATGATTTGAATAGAATAGTTATGAGAATACTGTGGCAATATTCTTCCTTTTCTGCTTCTAGTTTTGCCTTCTTTAAAACCAGCATTCATGATTATCAATTTATCTAAAATTCATTTCTTGTGATGCTTACTTTAAATGATATTTGCTATCTACAGCTGTGCTTCTATTCAAAGGGATGTGTAATCAAGGGGAATTCTAAGGACCCTCACTGTATAGGGAATGAGATGCTACTGAATAAAATTGTGTTTTTTTTCCTGTAAACTTGGCAAAAATTTTTTTATGATGAATGAAAGATTTATTAATGAAGTAAGGTGCAAATACATGAAAAATCAAAGAAGTTTTTATAGACGGATCATTTTGAG
Organism: Octodon degus; assembly: GCF_000260255.1. Classification (NCBI taxonomy): domain Eukaryota; kingdom Metazoa; phylum Chordata; class Mammalia; order Rodentia; family Octodontidae; genus Octodon; species Octodon degus. The sequence goes on along the minus strand of NW_004524579.1, from coordinate 10,558,353 downwards.
TTTTGGCTCCAGGCCCTCCTGTAAGTAGATATTTATTCTATTCTTGCTTTGTTTTCTTTGGGGGCAGAGTTTGGATTTCAGAATCACTAAGATCTAAAAACAATAATTCCCCTTGGAATGATATAAAATGCTATGCACATGTTAATATCTAATAATCTCTCCAAATTCATCCCTTGCAGTTTAGCAGCAGACTTCACTCTATGAAAACACTGAGATGTGATTGGTCATAACTTCTACACCCAATGTGGCTTTGCTGGGCAGTGTACTCTTCATAGCAGTGACGTAGCACTAGGAAGTTGTTTAAGGTGCCAATCAGAATCCACTCTTGAGACTTATGGATGTCTTCCTCTAATGTACAGGTTATGTATGTTTATTGAGTATGTAATTTTGGCATAAGTCTTGGTTATGAAATGACTACACAAATAGAAATTTTGCTAATTTCTTTTTTATTGAGAACTATTTTTGTTGTGAAATTGTGAGAGAACATAGTAAATTAATTTTGATTTTATTTTATTTTCTATTTTGAAAACATGTCATCTAACAAACTGGGAGACTAGGTAGATTTTTGAAACACCAAGATTTAAATTTATTATATGGAAGCTGCAGATGTGTCAACATTTATAAAGAATTAGTTTAAAAAATGAGAGCCCTTCAGTGAGAGAGAAACACACACACACACACACACACACACACACACACACAAACATACACAGAGAGAGTCTATATATGTGTATGTATATATATATATGTATATATATATATGCAATACTTATAGTTATCCATTATTTTCTTCCTTAAAGAGCATACAAAATTTCAGACAATCTTCCTTTCATAAAAAATGGCTGATTTGATTCTTTCCTGGGTTGTTATATAAACTACTTTTAGAATTTTGTGGAGAACAGGTGTTTAAGTCACTTAAGAAAACTATAGATAAAACATCATTTACAAATGAATGATTTGGAGTAGTCACTAGAACTTAACCACATAAGAGTGACACTAACTCTTGTCCAGATATATTATATATATCCATATAATTTAATTCCTCCCACTATACCACTAAGGGAAATGCTGCTGCATATTAAAACTGCTCAAGATACAGAAAGTATCTAACCCACACCAGCTGTGCCTACTATGTCTATGTCTCTTTGAGTTGAGTTGTATTTTACTGAGTCTATTCCTGGACTTCTAAAAGCATAGTGTGTGTGTGTGTGTGTGTGTGTGTGTGTGTGCGTGTGTGTGTGTGTGTGTGTGTTTCTGTTATGGGTTTTATCGTTTGCATAAGAAATGTGTTGGCTTCCCTTTTAGCAAAACCATATCTAACTAAGGCAGGCAGCAGTTCTTTCATTTGCTTATTCCTGGTCATCAGATTACCAGTAATGGCTTGGCAGAAAGCCTGGAGCTAGGTCTTTGCCTTAAAAAGTGTCAAGCTCTAAAATATACTCAAAAACTCGAACACTGATTGGTGAGGGCACTTTTACTTGTTTTGTTTTAGTTAAATTCTTATATTACTTTATCAGACAGTAAAGCTTATTTTAGAAAAAGTTTCACAGACTTGATTAGACATTTGAGTCCACATATTTGATGCTGAAGCAGGATTAAAACTCTTGTTTACAAAATTGTAACAGTATATTTAATTATTATAATCCTAAATCTTCAAAGAATACTCCCCAAAGACCCATGCTTATTTATTTTAAAAAGTTTGTAACAAGGCAGTAATGCCAAAAATATTATTCCCTATAATTTAATTTCTTGCTAGATATTTTTCTTGTTTAATAAATGGTATAGATATAGGATGTTCATTAGTTTTTACTTTTAGATAGTAGTGTTTGAAGACTTACCAGTTCAGTCAATGTTTCTAAGTTTTTCTAAAAGTCAAGTTTAGTTACTGTCTGTGAATGACCTTCAAGAAATTCTGTGTACCATAGGAAATATTATGAGTAATTCTCAGAAAGCACACTCTCAGGGAATAAGTTATTGCCTAAGACAAAAGCGGGCATTTCTGGAAGCTACATTGGGCCTCTCAGGCCACTGGGGTACCATATAGGTAACTGAAGCAATAATTTACCCTTGACAATGAAAAATACAGCCTAACTTGCACACTAGGACCCTCCGCCTCATTAACTTAAATGCTTCCCACATGCCATTTTAGGGGAGAGATTGTAATACTATAAATCTAAGTAATTCAGATTCATATTCTGATGTCTCAAATGCCTACAGAGGAGATTTTTTAGCATTCCAAATGTTTTGGGTGCTAGGCAGCTTCAAAGTAGGGATGTAATTGACTTCATAATTTAACAAACAAGAAATAGGTGTATTCCCCTTGTCTATTTAAGGAACTACAAAAGATCAGGTGTACAATGATCAAAAGACCTTCACATCTTCCTGTAACAAAATTTTAAGGGTGTTACTGCCATTGTTATACTTTCTGAATCATGTGACCCCAAAAAAGAATATAAACAAAAATTAGTCAAAAAGAAAAAAATATCTAGTAAGGATTTATGTTACCCACAAGTTTGACTGAATATTTCTCTCTTGTAGGCAGTATATTTCTCAAATCAGTTTTTAAGTATTGAGTTTTCTTGAATTTTAAAATTGAGAGAGAAAAACTTAATTCCCTAATAAATAGAAAGTAGAGCAATCTTTTCACATTGGGCAGGATGAAGGTACCTTTGTCCTACTACATGAAACCTCCGTAATATCTAGCAATGAGCCACAGACCTACAGTTGTCTCTAAATAGCTGCGAGGAGGATGAATGTTCATGGAGCACCTGGTTCATTTTAAATGGCTGCTGTACTTAATTTAACACAACATAGACTCTAATGAGAAAAGCTCATGTTTTCTCATTGTTAATCTATTTTTCTTCTTGCAGAGGCAAATTCTAAAAGGTGTGGGTTACTTTAGTAGAGAATCACTTGAAACTCAACAATTGCTTTTTACCTGTGTAAGATTTAATATTTCTGAATTTAAAGGAAATGCATTAAAAGACTTAAGATACAAATGTTAAAGATGACCTTTCTTTTTTAAAGTCATCCTGAAGAGATTACTACTAAATCTAATAAATTAACAATATGTGATCATACTGTCAAATGAAGTAACAGTTTCAGAGTTTGAACTCTACGGATGGAACAGGGAAAATCGTATTGTGTTCTGAGTTCTGAAGAGTACAGATGGCCTCTTGTTGTATTACAAATTATAAACCTAAAGTCATTTTAAATATTTCTTGGATGCTCTGTCAGTTTAAAATTTGATCACCGTTGGTGTCTAAAGTCAGTATCACTTATTAAGAGGATGAAAACAAACTGCCAAAAGGTAATGATATTTATACAGATTCTTTAAACTTCTTAGTTTTATGTTCTAAAAGTATTACATGAGCTCCAATGTTATTATATTATAAATTATTAATACAGCACTTTGGGGGCAATTATATCATAATTTACTAAAATGTTTTGCAGCGTTGGAATATTTATCTATATTTCTGTATACTTGTCTATGTAACTGTAATTATCTACTAACGTAGTTTTCTATGTACCTAGCCCCTTGCATGGTTAAATTGCCTGGTCAAACACATCTCTTTCATGTAGGACGTTTTTGAACCCTGCGTTGACCTAAATCTCCAAGAAAAGGATACAGTACATACTGATTCATCTGATCTAGAGTCATAGCTAACCCCCTTCCTCTCCCTCACGCACCGCATTTCCTAGAAATACTGCTCCCAAGAACACAAATTAGATTTACTGATTTAAATTACAATATAAAGGACGTTAAAATATTGACTTAAAATTTTAAACTTTTAAGTGCTTCATTAATCTTTGAAGTCCTGAGTTTTATCTTGTTAGTGCTTAAAACTAAATGCTAAGCAAAAGGGAGAGTATCTGTGACGTAAATGCTACTGGAGACTATGCATTTCTCATGCATAATATATATCATCGTTTTTCTGTGCCACTTTCCCTAAGCCAGGCTTTTCACTTTGCCTATTGACAATGTGGTAGCTGGGATGAAATATGCATGCAATTATCTTTTCCTCTGTTTCTCTATTCCGTATGAGCAGTTCTTAATGACGGGAAAAGGGGGACACTTCACACTTGCCCTCTCCGTTCTGTGGAAGTGCCATTCACAAGCACTTCTTCCACTCCCCAGGAGTGTCCAGGGACACAGCCTCCTCAGTGATGAGTGTGAAATTAGGTAAAATGTGAGCACTTCAGAGCACAAGCAAAGCTGTAACTAGTAAGACACAAGAGACTTTGGAAAAGGCATATTTAGAATTAAAAAGTCTCAGTGGAAGTGAGCCAGAAAGGATTTAAACAGACAAAAGAAATCAGCATCACATCACAGCCAGCGTGTTTGGTCCTACCAAGAAGGGACCCAGTCACTGGCATTCATGGCGGCCAGTCTAGACTCAGGTGCCCACCACACGTTCATGTGGAAGCTCAGTAGACCCCTTCATAGGTGCTTCAGTCCTTGCCTTTTTCAGCCGCGAAGCAGGATTGTGTTTTCTACACAACTGAAGTTGGGTTGGGTCACATGACACACTTTGAATGAGTCATTTTTAGGTGAAAACTGCAATGTTGAAAAAGGTCCTTAGCCAACCTGGGATGATTGAGTTGTCCTAATGAGAAGAAAATTCTAACATTTGCACTGCACCAAGACCGAATGCCATTGCTACCTTAGAAACCCACACTTTATATGTGGAATATCATCTACATCGGCATCTTAATTTTATCATATTTTAGAATAAAGTAACAACATGTGTCTCTTACCTACAAAATAATTTGAGACAGTGCATTAACCTCAGAAAATAATTTTTACATTAACCTGAGATGTTAAATACAATATCTTTTGGTAAGTAAGCATGTTTCTTTAAATGTGTAGTAACAATCTGAGTCTTAAAACTTTATTTGCATTAGAAGATCTGTTTCATTGTATATGCTTTAATGACACAAGTGAAGACATCTGTACCCCTGAACTGTGATAATTTCAGTAAGTTCATTGGTCCAGTAGGCCGCAATCTGTGGCCTATCACAATATGTAAGACTATGTACCTATCACAATATGTATACGTTGTAAAATGAGCCTAAAAATAGAAAAGTGATAAAAATATTGATTTCTTTAAGGTATATAGAGATTTCAAAGTACTTATGGGTCAGGGTGATTCTGAGTCCTCCTTACACCATATTTGTTTTGCAAAAAAGCAAAATCCACATTATGCAAATAAATGTACTTCTATTTTAAAACACCACAGAGTATGTGATAAAAATGCATCTCATTTATCTCTGTTTTCAGAATTTGTTCATACCCCTTCGACCTAGTCTATTAAAAATGTGATTAACATGAGATTTTTAAAAAATTAAAAGGGCTGGTGAGATAGCTCAGTGGACTAAGCTTCTGCTTAGGCAAGCGCAAGGACCAGGCTTCTATTCCCAGTGCTGCAGGCCACACTTGCCCCGCCTGCGAGTGCACTGAGCTGGCCACTGAGTCTGGGCGTGGTGGCACACGCCTGTAATCCCAGAGCGGGGGAGGCTGAAAACAGGAGGATCACTACAGATGTTTTATATAATCTTATTCCATTTATGGAAATGATAGAAGATGTGTATCAATAAGTATTTTATAGTAGTTAACTATATATTTATTTTATTTTTAAGATATTTGGTACAGGGTCTCTGCATAGTGAGATAAATAGATAGATAGATAGATAGATAGATAGATAGATAAAATAATTTGTTTTTTTTTATTGTGATCTAGAAAAAATAATTTGAAGATTGCCCCATAACTTGGCTTGTAAAGATAATGATTGAATAGGTTAAAAATGACTTTTTGTGATATGTATGACATGTGTGATTAGCAAAAATGGAGACTATAAATGAAAGAATATATAGCAAAGTATGTTAATTAAGTGTTTTATTTTAATATGCTATAATCCCGTGTTAGTCTCCAAAGAAAAAGGGTAATTGCTTGCCTAACACAGTTAAGAAACAAGACGTAAGTTTAGATTGTTGAATTAATGAACCAGCTTAGCTTAGCTCCTTAGAAGTTATGATTTTATTACTTATATTCAAGACCCAGTTTTAGTTTCTTTCATGAAGGAGACAAGAAAAATCTATTTTTTAAAATATTTTATGATGGAGAATTCTGGGTTCACATTTAAACATTAGCTTTGAACATTTCATAGAGTCAAAATTTCTTTAAAAGATAAAATTTTCTCCTGCACATAGACTTTTCTTTTTGTGGAGGTAATAAAATCAAGTTTTTTCTAAATCTCAGTAATGGGCATAACAAAGACATATAATAAATATTTTATAAAAACACTGCCCTCCAAATATAAATCAGGATATATATGTCTTCTGGTTCCACCAACTGTATTCAATTTTTAATAAAGAAGTTTTCATTGCTTAGTATACAATGATAATAAAATCAGATTAAAGTTGCATTCAAGCTTTTAAAATTTTTCATGAGAAATTCCAACCTGCATTAAGATTTAGGGGGGCTGGGGAGATGGCTCAGTGGAATAAGTGCTTCCCTGGCAAACACAAGGGCTTGAGTTCAATCCCTGGTTCCGGAAAAAAAAAAAAAAAAAAAGATTTAGGGTCATGATACCAAAGTACATAAATAACCAGCCCTCCTTTTGGAAGCATAACACATGATCTGAAAGCAATCTAGCGTTTTTCTCTTGGTCCAGATTTAGGTTGTATGTCATGAAATAATATGAATTTGATTGTGTTTAATTTTTCCTGTTGTGCTGTCCAGTATTCTGAACTAGGTTTACTGAAATAAGCCTATTTTCCCCCACTCTAGGACTGTATTTTAATTACGAACCTCTCTGATAATATGGAGCTGATTCATTGTGCTTCCACTGTCTCAAGCCATCACTTTTTCTAGTTTAGGGAAGAAAAATAAGCAAGAAAACAGAGAAATGCCTGTTCCAGAACAGTTACCATAACTAGATAAGGAACCATCCCTTTTCCTGGCACTAGTTGACATACAAGAAGGACCAATAGTAACCCCTACCTTTGACAAGGAACCTAAGGTAAGATAAGTAGTTATGCGAAATGCATCACAAAGTGAAAGAAAAAACAAAAGACATTTTAAGGAAAAATGTCCTTCCAACAGGCCCTTTTCAATTCCTTAAACATTGTTTCCATGAGTCAGTTACTAAGAATACAGTAACAAGTACGGTAGGACACTGTTCATACCAGGGCCTCCCAGAGCTGTAGGTGAGCTATGGGAAGAAAGGAAGTACAGGGAAGGTGATGAGGTCAGCCTTGAAGGAGAAATGTGATTTGCTCATATAATAAAGGAGCAGTGTGTGTTTGGGGGAAAAGGATTCAGTAGGCAGGGTGACACAGAGGCATGATGGCATAGGGTTTATTCCAGACCACCATCATGTGTGGTTGGTGTCGATCATAACCAGTGAACCAGACCAAACAATGTTAAGAAAGTGAAAGGGGCCCTTAGTAGAAATGTGTAGGATTTACTAAGCAGAGTGAGGTTTATTTTAAAGTGAAAAACTATTGAAGCATTTTAAGTAGTTATTGATGCCTCTGATTTTTTAGAAGATAGATATGTTGGTACCTGTGTTTTGGGGGCAGGGAGTGTGGATGGAACCTAGATATGGAACATAAGGTAAGACCATAGTAATCCTCAAGGAAGACAGTAGAAATCTGAGTAGAGCAACTGCAAAGAAAATGAAGAGGAATTTATTTAAGATAATTTAAAACATGTGGTGACACTGAATAGAAGGCACAACAAAGCTGGAAGAGTCAAAGTCGACAGCTGAGAGTGATGGCAGTTGGGTAGATTAAAGAGATTGCCAAAGAAAGTGGTCAGCTAGGGACAAATAAGAGGAATGTCAAGTATTTGTAAATGGTTCTTATCAAGTTGGAAAACATGAATCTCTCAGTTAGCATACATATGCATTTTTCCTTCCAAAGAGTCAAGGTAAATCAGGTAATGACTAAAAAGTAAAATAAAAATAAACAGAAAAACTCCCTGAAATGACCAATGACATCAGCAGATGGTCTGATAATTTCTGTGGAAAAAAAAAGTTTCAAAGAAATGATTATAAAAGTAGTAGAGTAGATTTCCTCCTCTTGTAATAAAATTGAGATAATGTGGACAGATACACTCAAGCAGATAAGTACAGCATGCTTGAAGCAGGTACAAAAACAAAACAAACAAACAAAAAGGAGAACAAAGGGCTACTAAGACAGAATCTAGTAAGTGAAAGTTTCAGAGAGCGGCAGTCAGAGAGGTAAGCTCAGCTTTAAAAAATCTTTATCCCAGGCATATACAGGGCCGGGGGAGGATCCAGGAAAACAGCTTCCTTTCTGCCTTTCAGTTTTTTGGGACAAGGTCTCACTACATAGTTTAGGGTAGTCTTGAACTCACCATGGAACCCAGGCTAGCCTTGAACTCATAGTGATCTTCCTGCCTTGATCTCTGAAGGGTTTAGATGATGGGCCTATGCCATCACACATGGTTTTCCTGATGGCTTCAAGGAAAAGCCTTAGTCTGTGGCCCTCTAGTAAGGGCTTTAACTAAGAATTAAGTGACTTAACTTTAGGTTGGTAACCTGCAGTGCTTTACCTGCCTCACTTCCCTTCAGGATGGCGTGGGCCTGATACAAGTCATGGCTCACACAGGTCGCCTCTTGCCATGTGGAGGACCCAGCTTCAAATGTGCTTTGTCTAAGGAGATTCTGGCCCAGTATCACCCCCAGGCTCGGCAGATGCAAACCACTGTTTTCTCTGAGGGGGGAAAAAAGCAGTCTCATAAGGTCTCCACTTATTCTTGCAGGTATCTTTAAAAACAGTTTTAACTTAGAGCAAAGAGTTAAGCTACCAGGAAAACAAGACACCTCAGAGAAGAAGTGGCAGGAACAGCAATAATAGAAACACATCCAGTAGCACTTGAGATATTATAATTAGTAGGCATGTCCTAAAATGATTATCTTTACTATGTTCAAAGCAATATAGCCAAGCTTCACAGTCTCATCAAGCAACTGGGATCTATCAACTTGATAAGATAGTAGCAGATAAATATACACTTTTTCCCACTGTCAACATCATTCAGGTACATAGTTTAAGATTCTTACATTTTAAGATTTGGATTTTTTTCCCGTTAGACGTACTTAGGAAAACTTTCCTTGCTGAGCCTAATATAATTTTTCACTTAGTCTTATAATTGGATAAAAATTTTCTTCTGCATATTAGTTAAGTAAAAGGAATGTCTGCATTTGTCTGTGTGCATACTATGTATGGGCGCCTGCATTTGCAAACTTCCGGGAGGCATCTAAGATTTGCTCCAGGTTCATTCCCTATGTCAACCGTTCAGGACACGGCTGGCAGCAGAATATCACCAGGCATCTGGTTTGACCAGGAAAATCTTACAAAGGTACCAGCTGTTCCAGGGGAAATGAAAATTAGTTGTAATTTTTACAACTTAATGGGTTAATTAGAAGTTTTAGGAAGAAACTGCCTCAACTCGTTGAGGGTGGGTTTGTATACTGAAGTGTAAATATTCTTCATGGGTTTAGTACACTGACTTTAAAGCGATTTACACTCCCACTTTTCGTTTGATAGGTCTGAACTGTTGTAAAAAGAAGGGCCCCTGGCCGCAACAGTCTCCAGGGATTTGGAGGGAGAGGAAAGACAGGAGGAGGAGGAGGAGGAGGAAGAGGAGGAGGAGGAGGAAGAGGAGGAGGAGGAGGGGAAAAATAAGCAGAGGAGGGAGTGGAGGTCAAACCTGAGTTCTGCCAACTTCACATTTTCATTGTCCTTGCCAGATTATCTAGTAGTTGCAAAACCAAGGGATTCTATCAGGATAATGCCCATTTTTATCATAGAACAATAACACGGCATATGATTTATTCTTATCAAAGTTGAGGGAGACAATCATTCTGAAAGGCCGATTGTACCTAGGACAGTCAGTGTAGTTCATTCGAATCTGGCTATTTGACAATGCAAAAACTAGCTGCTTACATTTGACAACTGTTCAGCACCACATTCTGGAGGACAAGCGTCAGCAGCAGATTTATTTTCCCCATATAAAGTAGAATTTCCAATTCACACCATGTACTTGGTAACTATTATGGCCAGTATTTATTCAGAAGGAATGTGGCTCAAGCTTAGAAAAGCTGTGCTTAGGAGCAGAGGGAGAGGTCACTTGACACAACAAGAAACAAAACCTATACATGGGCAAAACACGCAGAACTGAAGTATTTCATTCTCTCTTTTAATAAAAAAAATTTAAGTCCTTCAAACACTGCACGACCACAGCAATTGAACACCCTTGTCCACCCTGTTCTCTCAAGCTCTGTTTAGTCAGAATGCTTTTATTCACTTAGCAGATATCAGCTCTCTTGGAACAGAGGAACCAGCTCGGAATTAATGAGGTAACACTTTAAAAAAAGAAAGAAAACTTCTACTAATAAATTATTCTCTTTAATGAAAATTGTCCATTTTTTCAATTACTTAAAAAATAGAATGCTTTCCAGGGGCTCGTAGGTACTTTTAGACAGTTCATAAAGACCACCTTTCCTCTCTGCTTGAAACTTCTCTTTTTAAACTGGAAAGTGACTTAGTGCCAAGCAGGGGAAACAACTCCCTGTCCCAATTTCATCCAGTGGCATAACCAGCACAGTAACATTTAGTCTTTATTGTGACAAGAAACAATTGCTATGGTAACTCCGTAAACTCAGGGAACTTAAGGGTTAACAAGCAAAAGCAAGAGTAAAGGCAAAACCATCAGAAACCTGCAATGTAAGTTGCAAAACAAGCTACAACACTCTTACTTGGTTCTGCTCCCCAAAATGCAATGCCAGTGAACCTCAGGAAAGTAGATGGCTACGCACACCACATAATCTGAATGAGCACTGTTTCGTTTACACCAACAAAAGAGAAAAATTCTATATGAACCTTTCCGGAGAAACGATGCACTTCAAAGGGAGCCTTTTCACTTACCCTGGGGTACACGCACCGCGATCTCCTAAGTCCTTCTAATTCCAGTACATCCAAAATGCACCCCAGTTCTTAGCACATTCACTGGAAGAACAAACTCCCACCAGATTGTTAATTGCCAGCGAGACCATCACAAGGCTCGCTGGAATTCTAGGGCGAGAGATGAATTTAAAATCCGGCTTCCAGCTCCTGGTGTACACTGTGTCTATCTTTAACTTGAAAATGATTTGGTTTCACATTCCACCGGAGTCCCACTGGCAGAGGCCTGCGGTCCGCTGGCCAACAGCAGGCGCTCAGCCCGCTCCTTCGCCCCCCTCCGACCCAGCTTCCGCTGTTTCATCCCCGGCTGATTTACTCCGCTGTCCTTTTACCTGTCTCCGCGGGGGTGAGAGGAGGTGCCTCCATGGCCGGCGGTGAGGGAAAGCCTTCCCTCCCGGCTGAGGATCAGCCTAGGACTCCCTGCGCTTCCTTTGCCCTCCCCTCCCCCAAAGCCCTGCCAGAAACCAACTGACTTCCAAACTTGGCTGCCTGAAAAGAATGTTCTTTGATTGGCATTCCTGGGGCAGAAAGCGAGGAGGCAGCTCCAGTTTTGTACTGCTACTCAGTGTGAGTCGGTTCCCAGGTATTCGCAGTACCAGCGAGGAACTTTTCTTGGATTTTGCTTTGAGGACAACGGAGCAACTTTGGGGGGGGGGGGCGGAGTTTAAAACGTTTCTGCTGTAGGACAAAATTTAAATTTTAATATATGCATATAATTTTACCTAGAGTGGATCTGGGTATCGTAAAAACAAGCAAAATGGCATCATTTTTGGTTAAAAGTTGAGTAAGTCTTAGAAAATGTCTTGCATTACATCTGAAGAGGAGGAGTGACAAGACTGAGACTAGGGAACTATTCAACCTGTGGATTTTCTGTGATTAAAAAAAAAATGCCTATAGGAACTGCTGAGAAATTGATTTTAGTAACCTATATAATATATTCTGAAGAGCCAGGAGAGACCATGGAAGTGCTTCTGTCTCTCTGTTGGACTCTTTATTTACTTATTTGGTACAGAGTCTTGCTACACAGCTCAGACTCACGGTGATCTTTCTGTCTGAGCCTCCCCAGCGCTGCGATTACAAGCTTGTGCCACCATGCCTGGTCTCCATGGCTGGCTCAGCCTACCCCAGGTTCTGCAGTACCGGGGATTGAACCCATGTCCTTATGCTTGCCAGGCAGGCACTCAGAATGCTGAGCTAGCTCCCCAGCCCTGTTGAACTTTCTTTTTAATCACTGCTTTACAAAATGTTATGAGGGAGGGTGTGTGTCTTTGTGTGTGTATGTATGTGTGTGCGTGTGTGTGTGTGTGTGTGTGTGAGAGAGAGAGAGAGAGAGGGAGAGAGAGACAGAGATAGAGAGACAGAGAGAGACAGAGAGACAGAGACAGAGAGACAGAGACAGACAGAGACAGACAGAGAGAAAGGACAGAGATACAACCATACACACACCTGAAAGAAGAGAAACTGAATGAATGAAAATGAGGAAAAGATATATCTCAGGAAGTAGGGTTGGACAAGGATTGATAATGGGGGGCTCCTTTAAGTCACAACCTGTTAAACATTTATTTGATGTTCACCAGGATCAAAAGATCTGCTACTGAAAGTAACTTATTCTCTATTTGCAAACCGGTGAGTTTATTACATTCATTCTGATAGAGCATGCGGCTTCTTCAAAGTCCTGATAAAGGCTTTCTACTGCTGGTGCTTTGCCACATCACAGGCCCAGCATGGCCAGCATTTGGCAGGGGTCAGCGGGCTGGGCTCCTGTGGTGGTGTGTTTGCAGCTGCTGCTGTGGCTCATGGGAACATCTCAAAAATATTTAACTGTGGTGGCTGCCTCGAGAAAGAAGGCTTTCTGCTTTTGTTTGTTGATGGTTTATATTTCTTTTTAGATTGTTTTCTATCACATTAGAGAAAGGTCTTTTAAAGAAATCATGAATGAAATACTTGCTTGACCAGAACTACTCTATCACCGTCTTGCTTTTGTGGCTCTCTGGGAGGCCTAGTGGCCAACCAGCTCACTTCCTACTTATTCTGTCACTAGATGCCCATAAATGATGATTTTATTGGATAAAGAGGAGGGAGAAGCATTTTTTATTCATAACTCCAAAGTGAATTCCTTTCCACTGGCAGTGCTCCAGTTGGGGGCATCTATCCTGTACCATACCATTTTCCACAGGTTGAAATTGAGATTTCATACCATTTTATGTAGGTTAAATAGGTGCTTTTACACTGTGGTTCTTCAGTTTCAACACACATTTCTTGTTTCTGTTATTGCTTACATAGACTGTTAATAAATTCATAAATTAAAGGAAAGAACCTTGGAAGTGGCAGGTATTTGTGTCTCTGTTTCTTTCCCTCTATCGAGAACTGTCCTCCCCAAGGCCGCTGGATGCCTCCACATACATGTGGCCTAAGAGGGAGCAGAGTTGGTGGCAGGCCGAGGGGTCACATCCAGAGCACTGCTCACTTCTGTTGTGTTTCTGAGCAGTATGACAAAACACTCAAAATTGTGTGTTGAAACTGAATGGCTTGTACTAAGTGTGTATTTAAGCTATGGAAAATGGTCATCAATTGGCTCACATTTCGGATAAAAATAATTTGCCTTTGTCTTAATGATTTTAGGAAAAATAACTCCACACAATGAACCAAGTGATCATAAAGAATATATATTAGGTATTACACACTTTGCTGAAGTCACAAAAGATAATTTTATATGGTGTGGGTGTGTTTGTGTGTGTGTGTCTGTGTGTGCAAGGCTGACTTCAAGTATGACAAATGTTTGTTAAGTTCACTTAAGGTGATCTTGCTGACTTGTAAGAAAAATAGAGAAAAAAGAAATGCTAGGTGCTGTAATATTTCCCATTAACTTGTGCATGGTAACAGTTTTCTTTATTAAATAGTTACTAGCTGTTTTTCATACTGCAGCATTCATTAATCAAGTATGTCCTTCGGTTCCCACATTTATTTCCACTTAAGTTTTCATCTGTATCCATCTCAGAAATCCCAGAGCACTCGGAAACATTATTAGGAACAACATTAGTCCTGGCACGTGGTGGAGTGTGCACAATGGAAATTCTTGTCTTCCTTTTTGTTTTTTTCCCCCCTAACCTTCGCAAGGCAATTGATAAGATTCACAGCACCTACAACTCAGTCTTTATCCTGAGTAAATGTTGTTTTTCTCTTTTGTAAGCACTCATGTGAGAACTAGGATTGATCAGAAAAACAGCTTCCAGGGCTTGCTTCCAAGGAAAACCCAGGCATGTAACAAGCGAATCAGAGACCTTTAATTTATGATGAACAAGCAGGTAATATTGGCTCCATTCTCAAGAAGCAGACTGTCCTGTCATGGTCTTGGGGAGGCCGACTGCTGACGGCAGCCTCCTGGAAGTGGTTCAGGGAAGGTTTAAATTCAGGTCTTAGTCAATTTGTGGGGTACCCATGTGTGTGAAAATCCTGGTCACTCAACAGCACAAGGCATTTGTCAGGTTTTTTTTTTCCTCTCTGCTGTCCTTAAGTGACAGATATAGGTATTACTCTCAATATGATGTTTTTAAGAGTTGAGATTTTTATATTTTACTTCCAAAACTAAATGTCTAAGAAAGAGGTTCACATTCTAGTTCAAAGAAAAATAAGCTAATCAATATGGATTTCATTTGCCGTTGTTCCTTGTCAGTTACACAGCCAGGAAACATTAGCTCCCAATAAGCACTGTTTCTTTGTCTCTACTTTGAAAATAATAGTACTTCAGGGAGCTGCTGCAACTGTTAAGTGAGATAGTAAATGAGAAAGATATATAGCATAAGCCAATGCATAAATCTACAACACATTTTACACAAATTTTGTGTAAGTTCATATAGTTATTTTCAGAATAGCTTATATTTATTTCAGATTGAGTAAGACTGGCAGCGTGCAGGGGAGGCACCCTGCTCCATGCCTGTGCAATGAGTAGGGTTGGTAGTGGGGAGGGGAGAGACCGATTGACAGATGGAAAGATTTTGAGAAACGTTTGTGTCAAAATTTGATTTTATATTAAATAAAATTCATCAAACTAAGAATGTTTTATGTTTTGAGAGATTCTATAGCTCCAGTAACGAGCAACACAATTTTAGAGAAGATGTGGATTCTTTTCAGTAAAAAATATAGATATGGGGCATTCTTTTCTTTGGTGGGGGAGTGTAATTTCCTTTGTGGGACCCAAGTCAACCTGAGAACAGCCATTACCATGCCCATCTCCAAGACGGAACTGGGATGTCAGCCCCCATGCTAGCCACAGAAACACTGGCTGTGGTCTCAGCATATGCAATATCCAATGGCTCTTAAAAAGCAAGGATGAGAGGCTGGGGAGATAGCTCAGCAGTCTAAGCACCTGCCTAGCAAGCCGAAGGGCCTGAGTTTGATCTCCAGTACTGCATGCCTTGCTAGCCAGGAAGACTGAGCATGGTGGTGCACGCCTACAAACACAGCTAGAGCCCAAGCTGCACAGGGAGACCCTGTACCAAGATAGCACTAAGTATTAGAAGTATTGTGAAATTCATATTACTTTGTTAAGTGAAATTCTGTACCATTTATCATTTTTTTTCTGTTTTAATTCTAATTTGTACTCTCTTTAAAAAATAAAAAATAGGGCCTGCCAAATAGCTCAGTGGATTAAAGCACCTGCAAACAGGCACAGGGGCCAGGGGTTCGATCCCTGGGCCTGCCATTCTGGCACCACCCCTGGGGCGCACTGAGAGGACAACTGAGACTGCGCATGGTGGTGCACCTGTAATCCCAGCTCTTGGGAGGCTGTAAATAGGTGAATTACTATGAGTCTGATCTAGTAGTGAGACCCTGAACACCCTGTAGACCCTTCCCTAAAATACAAAATAAATAAATAAATAAATAAATAAATAAAGGGTGAAATCTGTTGTGGGGGCAAACTGAAAATGTACCTAATGTCATTTAAAAGCTGAGTATATTTTTACAATCAGTATCCAATCTACCTTTAAAACTGAAAGCCTGGTTCTACTGTGTTTTTGAAAATATCTCCAGGATTAGAAACAGGACAGGTCTGTATTGTCTGATTAAAGAAAACAGCAAGTAATAGGCAAACTGGATGGAATTTATTAGTAATTATTTGTTTATTCATTTTGGAACAGCTTTTCTCCAGATCAGCCCATGGCTATCAATACTTTTGAAACTTGTTATGTTCCTGTGGCTCACAGAACTTAACAGTGACAAGGCACATCTCTTTCTGCAGAAGCTTGACTGCGAGCTCAGTGGCTAGGGCTACTCTGCCTCCTCCTTTTCCAGGTGGGCCTGCAGGAACTCCAAACCCCTGTCAGGAACCTGGGAAAGAGAGCAGAGGAGGCGACGACTCCCTTTGACTCTTTACTCAGGACTCACCACAGCCGTAGGAACACTAAAGTGCCAACAACTTCTGAAGAACTTCAGTGTTCATGGGATATTCTTCCAGAAACAGAATAGAATATATTTTAGAAATATAATGTCTCCAGACAGATATAGTATGAAGAGAAAAGCTAGTGTAGAAATGATTCAAGACAAAGCTTGCCTCAGGTAACCAACTGCCCAAATGAGGTTCATATTCTAGTGGTGATGGGAGTTTCCAAAAGAAATAACCACGTTACCAGATTTTTATTTGCCTTCCAATCAGGAGAAAGCATAAAATTATTTTGAAGATAATTTTACTTGTCTTGACTGGATTTTGGTTTAATTGATAGTTTAGGAAGAACTCCAGTTACAAAAAGGTATTTTTACTCTTAAAGATACACAGTTTTTGGAAATGAGGGCATTATTTATAATTATATATTTTCAGATATTTAATTACATAAACATAGGATGAAAGTTTTAATAAAAGAGCTTACAAGTAACTTCAGAATAAAAAACTTCATTTTAATTGAATGTTATACTTCACTGTGTCTAGTATAGATAATTACAGGCCTTGTGTGATTTTTTAATGTCAGCATTGGCTGCTGTTATGGATAAAAGTGAAATATTATGTGGTCTCCCAAACAAAGCAACGTGGGGGGGTGTTGTTGAAAGTGGTGGGGTAATTTTCAAGAGACATTTGAAAATTTTCTCCCTTCCTAAGGCCATGCTAGAGAATGTGGGCAGAGAATTGTAGTAGAAGTGGAGATATACGAGAGCATCAAGTAGGAATATGAAGCAATCATCATCAGTAAAAACTGAGAGCTAAGACATCCTCTCCCTGGACTTCTACAGGCACTGGTGAGCCAAAGCCGACTAAAGCTGTAGCAAAGCTCAGCACCAGATCCAATACTTATTAAATTTAGTGAGGCCCTGACTCAGAAACAAGCCAACAAACACCAAGAAAAAGGCCACCGGTAGAGCACCTGACTATCACAGGTTCAGTCTCCATTACCACAAAACAGACAGACAAAAGAACAAACAAACAGACTTCAATAAAGCACACTGAAAACTATCCATAAAAGAGACAGAATGGAAAAAAATATTTAACTCAAAATAAGCCAAGAAAATAAGGCACACAGAATTAAAGAAGAGATTGAAACACAGAAAATAAATGCCAAGATATTAGACTTACACATAATGATACTAAATATGTTAAATGTAAGCAGACCAAGCACTCGATTATCAAACTAAATATGAAAACAGATTGTGTGCTATTTATAAGAAATATGCTTTCAATTTAAAAACACAGATGAGTTGGAAGCAAAATTTTAAAAGGATGCTAATGTGTCAATCATTATGTATGGCAAAAACAGTAATAAAAAAATTAAGACATAGTAGATTTCAAGGTATAATTGTTAGAGGTAGAGAAGGCTGTTTCATGCTCTCAAAAGGATTAATTCATCAAGAAGCCATAAATCTAAAATATCTTTAACAACATGAAGCAATAAATAGGTAGAATTTTAGGGAGAATACACATATTTGTAATTCTTATTTAAAGTTAAGCAAAAATATTTTAAGGGCTTTTATACCACACACACACACACAGACACACACACACACACACACACCCATTCACTATCTCTGTGTTCACTAACAAACTGGGATACAAGCAACACACTCTGGAACTTCCCAAGCCAGGATCCATCTTTGGGTTCAGTCGAGCAGTTTGTTGCAGACAAGAAGTAGCTTCAGTACAGAGTTTTCTGGCAAGCAGCAAGCTTAGAAGGTTCACAGGAGTAGCATGATATGGGCTGTTGCTTCCAAGAAGGGCAAATCACAAATAGCCTCACCCATTTTCCTGGGGAGGCTGCAACTATTATCATGTTTTCTGAGCTCCATAATGGGGGAGTGGGGGAAGAACATGTTCGTACCCAGAAGCACCTCCCTGCTGGTTTGTCTTGATTGCCAGTTGTAACTGAGATTCCCTCCAGGGAGTGGAACCATAGGAAACTGTACTAGGGTTTCATAAGTCATCAGTTTGCTTTATGAATGAAGGAAGAAAGAGCGTGATGGAATATTTTCTGCTCCAATGAAAGAAAATGTTAAAATTTTTGGTAGCCTCTGGCATTTTAAGAAAGGGCTGGCCTACTCCACCTCTCTTGACCAAAACCCAGGTATGCCTCTTGAGTGAGACCCTCTCCTGCACCCTCGAGACCCCTCCAACCCTCCAGAGCTCTCACCCCCAAGCCAACTGATGAGTGAGAACTTCTGTGATGCTTGCTGGACCCCCAGATCCAGCCTAGCCCAGGCCTGGATAGTGTGTGGAACAGCTTCTGCACTCCCCTGTGCATCCCGGGCCAGGGGCACAACAGAGGGGTACCACAGGTTCACTGTTGCACCAGAGGGGCACAACAGGTTCACTTCCAAGGGCAGCAGCAGGAGGGAGCTGAACACAACAGCTAGAACCAAGCCAGGCATAACTGGATAAACTAAAACTTAATAGATCTGCACCTGAATTTCAGTAGATGCTAAAGTTATAACTGCACCAAAGCTCTACACCAAAGGTCAGAGGTCAGTGTTATACGAAATGACAAAGAGAAGGAGCAAAATTCAATCTCAAGCCTCAAGCCCACTCAAAACGAGTGCAGAGGACACTAGCTCAGCTGAAATATATGAATTAATAACATCTGAAGTAAAGAAACAACAGCAAAAAGGTATAGAGAAATTCAGAGCAGAATTAATTTCTGAAATAAAAAAGAAATTTTTCAATTCATATTATCTGAAGTAAATAATCAAATACAGAAACATATGGAGGAAATCCAATCCCCAAAAAAACTCTACAGTAAAGAATTAATAACTGCTTCTGAAGAAGAAATTGATATAAAAAGGAAGAGATTGGAAAAATGATGGATTCCTTGAATAAGCAACACAGGAAAGAAATAGATCACATGAAGCAGAGTCAAAGAGATATAGAGGAACTTAAAATCTCAATCACAAGCTTGCAAAACCATTTGAGTGAAAGTTAAGACAGAGTTTCAGATCTTGAAGACGCTGGTGCAGCTAGTGAAAAGGTAAGAAAGCATCTCTTAAAAACAATTAGGATGCAGGAAAAAATAATTCATCACCTGCAAGATGATGCAAAGATGAACAATGTGAGACTAATAGGCATCAATGAGAAAGAAGGAGTCAATACAAAGGACATTAAAAAATATGGGGAGAAGTAATAGCAGAAAACTTCCCAAATATGAGGAAACAATCTGACATTCAGTCAATCGAAGCATACAGAATGCCAAATAACTTCAACCCAATTAAAACACACAGAGACGTATAATAGTCAAGATCCCAGAAATCCAGCACAAGAATAATACACTGAAAGCCATTAGAGAAAAGAAGCAGATCACATTCAAAGGAAAACCCATCAAAATTACGGATGACTTCTCTTCACAAACCGTGAGGAGCATGGAACAGAGTACTTCAAGTCCTCTATGAAAACAAATTCCAGCCCAGACTACTATACCTGCAAAACTCTCTTTTAAGTTTGAAGGAGAAGTGAAACACTTCCATGACAAAGAACAACTAAAGAATTTCATGATGAAGAAGCCAACCCCACACAGGCTATTGAAAGATGTTCTAGAGAGGGACCAAAATGATCAGAACTCCATGAATGAGAACAGAAGCAACCAACTAAGTAGGGCAAACAATTAAACACAGGACAAAAAGGAGTAAACAACAGCAAGTAAATAAAATGTCAACTGTAAGTCAAAACATCTCAATTATAACCATCAATGTAAATGAACTCATTCGCCAATTAAGAGAAATAGATTGGCACATTGGATTAGGAAACAAAATCCAACAATATGCTGTGTACAAGAAACACACTTAACTCATAAAAAATTTATAGGCTAAAAATCAAAGGATGGAAAACAATACAAAATGCCCGAGCACCTCAGAAAAAAGCAGGGGTAGCAATCCTGTTTTCAGACAGTCTCAACTTCAATCCAAGAATGATCAAACAAAATAAAGAAGGCCACTATATTCTGCTTAGGGGAAAATTCAAGAGGTAGATGTAACAATCATAAATATCTATGCACCAAACACGGGAGCACCCAAGTATATAAGACAAATCTTAATGGACACAAAAAATATAATATCCGATACCACAATCTTAACAAGAGAACTTAACACCCCCTTATCCCAAAAAGATAGGTTGAGCAGACAAAAATTAACAAAGAATTAGCAGAACTGAACCAGAGCTTGGAACAAATGGACTTGAGGGACATATACAGAGTGTTCTACCCCAACCACAGCTGAATACACATTTTTTTCAGCTGCACATGGGTCATTTTCTAAAACAGACCACATACTAGTCCTTAGGTCATGCTTAGGTATATGCAAGAAAACAGAAATTATCCCATGCTTATTATCTGACCACAGTGCAATGAAACTGGAAATAAACGACAAAAGAAGCCAGAAAACCCCCCTGAATACATGGAAATTAAACAGAACCCTACTCAGCAATCAATGGGTCACAGATGAAATTAAACAAAAAATTCAACAATATCTATGATTCAATGAAAATTCAACCACCACTTATCAGAATTTCTGGGATGCAATGAAAGCAGTTCTCAGAGGGAAATCCATAGCTGTGAACTCACATATTAGGAAAACAGAATGGAAACAAACCTAATACTGCACCTCCAACATCTAGAAAAGAAAGAGCAAACCAAACCAAGAGCCCAAAGACAGGAAGAAATCATAAAAATTAGAGAAGAAATTAATTCAATTGAAATGAAGAAAACAGTTCAAAGAATTAAAGAATCTAAAAGCTGGTTCCTTGAAAGACTAAATAAAATTGATAAGCCC
This sequence comes from Octodon degus, assembly GCF_000260255.1. Classification (NCBI taxonomy): domain Eukaryota; kingdom Metazoa; phylum Chordata; class Mammalia; order Rodentia; family Octodontidae; genus Octodon; species Octodon degus. The sequence continues at coordinate 10,537,128 of NW_004524579.1, read as the reverse complement.
CTATCTAACCTCATTCAAAAGAGGTAAAAAGAATCAAATACAAGCAATAAAGAATGAAAAGGGTGCAATCACCACAGACCCAGTGGAAATTCAGAAGATTATCAATAGCTACTTTGAGAATCTTTACTCTCACAGAATAGAATACACAGAAGAAATGGACAGATTCCTAGAAAGGTACAAATTACCAAAACTGAATCAAGAAGATAGGCTACCTCTCAATAACCCAGTAACAGCCAATGAAATACGAAGTGCAATAAAAAGCCTGCTGACAAAGAAAAGTCCACGTTCTGATGGATGCACAGCTGAATTCTACAAGAAATTTACAGGAGATATAATCCCAACACTCCTCAAACTCTTCACTGAAAGTGAAAAGGAAACAGTTCTCCCAAAATCATTCCTGGAGGCAAGTATTATACTAATACCAAAACCAGGGAAAGACACAATTAAAAAAGAGAACTACAGGCCAATCTTCCTCAGGAACATAGATGCAAAAATACTCAATGAAATCCTAGCAAATAGATTACAGCAAAGCATCAAGAAGATCATACACCATGACGAGGCAGGGTTCATCCCAGGAATGCAAATATGGTTCAATATTTGAAAATCTATAAATGTAATGCACTATATCAATAGAGTGAAATCTAAAAACCACATGACCATCTCAATTGATGTACAAAGGCTTTTGACAAAGTGCAATACTCATTCATGTTCAAAGTCCTACAGAAAATTGGACTAGACGGCCTCTACTTCCATTTGATAAAAACCATTTATGACAATCCAATGGCTAATATAATTCTAAATGGGGAGAAACTGAAATCTTTTACTTTTAGATCTGGTACAAGACAAGGATGTCCTCTATCACTCCTCCTATTCAATATAGTTCTGGAATCATTAGCTAGAGCCATTAGATGAGAGGGAGAAACAAAAGGAATAAGAATAGATGAAGAAGTTAAACTATCATTATTTGCAGATGACATGACACTTTACCAGGAAGACCCAAAAATCTCCACCAAGAAGTTACTAAAATTGATACATAAATTCAGTAGCATAGCAGGATACAAAGTCAAAAGCCAAAATTCAATAGCATTCCTCTATACAGATAACACACTGAGAGGGAAATTAGTAGAACAATGTCTTTTACAATAGCACTGTGGAAAATGAAATACCTTGGAATTCATCTAACTAAAGAAGTCATACATCTTTTCACAGAAAATTACAGTACTCTAAAAAAAGAGATCATAGAGGATTTCAGAAACTGGAAAGATATTCCCTGCTCTTGGATAGGAAGAGCCAACATCTTGAAGATGGCCATACTCCCAAAATTGTTGTACAGATTTAATGCAATCCCTATCAAACTACCACCAACATACCTCCCAGACCTAGAGAAATCATTCCTAGAATTTATTTAGAATGAGAAAAGACCTAGAATAGCAAAGGCAATCCTGGGCAACAAAGACAAGGCAGGAGGCATTATAATTCCTGACTTGAAATTATACTACAAAGCTACTGTGACGAAATCAGCATGGTATTGGCAACGAAATAGACTTGAGGATCAGTGGAATAGATTAGAAGATGCAGAGGCCTCTACAAACACACTCAGCCACCTGATCTTTGACAAACAGGCCAAACTTCCTGGAAGAAAGATAGCCTCTTTAACAAATGGTGCTGGAAAAACTGGCTCTCTACATGCCAAAAACTAAAACTTGACTCAGGTCTATCAGCATGCACTAAGCTAAAGTCAAAATGGATTAAAGATTTAAACATTAGAACAGAAACACTAAATCTCCTGGAAGAGAAAGTAGGAGGAACTCTTGAAGACAAAGGGTAGGCAAAGAGTTCATAAACAAAAGTCAAATCGCCTGGGTAATACTTGAAAGAATTAACAACTGGGACCACCTGTTATTGAGAAGTTTTTGCACATCAAAAGAAATTACCAACAAAGTGAAAAGACAACTCACAAATTTCAACAAAATCTTAAATAATAAGCACTCCGACCAAGGTCTGCTCTCTAGAATTTACAAAGAACTAAAAATAATTAGGGCCCCTAAATTTAAAGACCCAATCCAGAAATGGGCAGCCGAGATGAACACACACTTCTCAGAGGATGAAATTAAAGAAGCGAATAAATATATGAAAAAATGCTCCACATCACTAAAATCACATTAATCATTGTCTCCACATCAGTGAAATGCAAATTAAAACAAAACTGAGATACCATCTCACCCCAGACAGAATGGCTATTATAAAGAAATCAACCACAACAAATGTTGGAGTGCCTGTGGTGAAAAGGAAACCCTTCTCCATTGCTGGTGGGAATGTAGACTGTTGAATCCATCATGGAAATCAGTGTAGAGACTCCTTAAGAAACTAGGACTGGAAATCCCATTCAAGCCAGCTATCCCCCTACTGGGAATTTTCCCGGAGGAACTGAAAACATCATATCATACTGATACATGTGTACCTATGTTTATAGCAGCACAATTTTGATAGCTTAATCTTGGAAACAACCAAGATGCCCATCACATGAGGAATGGTTGAAAATATGTGGTATTTTTATACAGTGGAGTATTCCTCATCTATAAGAAATGATAAACTTGAAGCATTTATATTTAAGTGGATGTCACTTGAAGATATACTCATAAGTGAAATAAACCAGACCCACATGTGTAAATATCATATAGTCTCCCTAGTATAAGAACTCAAAAGAAGAAATACAAATAGAAAGGTATAACACAATTAAAAGGAAAGCAAGGACTTAAGGATTGGACAATGAAGAGAAGGCAAGGAGAAAAGCTTGGAAACAGCACAGGGGCAAAGACATAGAGTTATACGCACAAGATCGGCAAGGCAATGATCCTGTGAAATATGTTTTTTGAAACTAGCAATTAATTGGTAGGATTCTTACCCTGACTAACTATACATGCTGATACCTGTGAATCAAGCAACTGCACTGAAGATCACAATGTGTAATAGAAGGGTCACACTTGAATGCCTGTCATTCTGGTCTTCTAAATACATACTTCTTGTCATGACATACTAATTATTACCATACTGTCTCTCAAGTAAATTTTTTTAAAATGGGTAATAAATGAAAAAAGACACAAGAAAAAAAAAGTCACAGGACTGTCCTGCTACAGTGCTGTATATGGTTAGATTTCTAATTTTCTGTGCAAAAATATGATTGTTTATTCATATTATTTAAATATTTTTCATTTTCTAAGTTTTTATCTCCATATTCTGTAGGGACTTAAAGCTTAACATATCAATACCTGATGGAAAATACCTGTTACATGTTATGCCTAAGATGTTTGATATTCAGACAGATGTTGAAGTTAAACTCAACTGCATATGTTGTAGGGTAATAATAAGCTTCTCTTCTGGAGGGTTAACAACCTAAGTTTGCAGACCAAAAATTAGAGAAATAGAAGGGCTCCAAGGACAGCCAATATTTTGGACCTAGCTTTTCAAGGTCAGTGAAGACTCAGGACATAAGAGAACCTACACTGTAACATCATGTAACTCAATTATGTCCCAAATTTTCTGATCAAGGAGATTATGGGGCCAAAGAGGAAAGTGATCGATGATGTAGAGTGTGCCTAAGGAGAGTCACATGGAAAGAAAACATTCTCTCAGGCTTTCACAGAGAGCAAATTGGTCAAGCAATGGCTGTGACTCATCCACAGGGCTGACACTGACAAAGCATCTGCAAACTGCAGTACAGGGTTATAGGATAAATCCTGAGGGTACTTGATTGACCTTATCAGATACAAAAGTTACATTTGTTGTTATATAGGTCTTGCTTTATCTTGGTCTTAACCATCCAACCAAAAAGTATAAAAATGAGGTATTAAAAGGAAAGCCATATTAATATGCTGAGTTGTGAAAGGCTGAAGTCAAGAACCTCTGCAGATAACTCACTACTATTGTGGACTGCTGGACTGTGTTGGATTGTTTTGCTGAATTCATGTACCTATAGTATTTAGATGTCAATGGAATACCCATGTCTGATAGGACTAACAAAAAAAGGGGATACAAAGGCAGGACCATTTTGTATCTTTATATACAGAATAGTTAGAATAGTTATACAGCTACTTTCACTTAATTCAATGAGAAAAAGATTTGTACTAATAGTGTTTGGACAGAATATTCTGTCTGCATCTTGTACTATGGATAACCACTAAGAAGATAACAAAGTACAATGGATTCATTATTGAAACTGTCCTATTAATCAGTTTTGAAACTGTCTCATTTCTATTTGTTTCTCAATAAAAAAAGAAGAAAAAAAAAGTGCTGTACATCCCTACAGTTTTCTTTCTTGTAAGCCATACTTGAAATAGTTACTTAAAATGAAGTTATGAATAAATAAGTACACCATCAACTAAATACTTCCATGAAAACTTCTGAAAAGGTTAATAAAACAAACTAAATTGACTAGCGAACATAAATGAACTGACACATTATATTAAATCTCCAAAGCCAGGGTGCATCTTCAGAATCAAAATGAGACTATAAAAAGTGCAATTCAAAGTCGTGACAGGAAGCTGAGGAGGGAACTATACCAAGAAAGTGAAACTTTACAGGAAACTAACCATATGGGGAACAAAGCATTTAGGAGACAAAAGAAAGGGTTCACAGCAGGTAGGAACACCAGCATTGCCCTGGTGCTGACACCTGTAAATTACAGTTTGTACCAGTTGTCCCCTACAGAGCCTCCTTCCCTCCTACTCTGGTTGTGGGGAGGTGATGAAGTTACGCAGAAGGTCTAGTTGGCCTGGTTGGGAGGCCGGGCCTGGGTGGAGGTTGGTTGTTAGGGACCAGCCTGGAAGAGCCTGTCTGTATCCCTGGCCCCGCCCTTCACTCTGGGCTTCCTGATCACCATGAGGTGATTCACCATGCCTCTCTAGCATGACACCTTTTGTTCCAGCAAACTCTGGGCTGCAGCCCCTACATTTTTTTTTATTATTAGCTAAACAACTAGATACATTTTAAACATCAAGGGCCAAAATCTGTTGCTGCTATGGTTTGTGTCTAGTTTTCTTCCCCCTCACCCATGAAAAAGCCTTATGCAGTCACTGGGGAAGGCTTCTAGCGTTTGTGATTAATTCATGATCCAGTGCTGGGATTGCGGGTGTGAACGCTACACCCAGCCTGGGGCAGACACAATATAAGGAAGGAGAGAGGCTTGCTGGCTGCCACAGTCACTGCTCCTCCCTTTGTTCTTGCTGGGTTTTTGCTTTTTTCTGCATCCATGAACTGCTACCCTCTGCCCTGTGCCACTCCGCTTTAGAGTTAGCCAAACATGGACTGAAACCTCCACTGACTGTGAGCTACATTAATCTTTCCTTCCTTGATTTTGGGTGTTGAGTATTTTGTCCTAGCAACAAGAGAAATGTAACTAAGACAGTTGCCAAATCATTTTCTGTTCTTTTGGAAAATGTTTGCCCAACCATTTTCTCCTATAATTTAATAATATAGTTGAAATATATTGTTGTTTGATTTTATTTGCTTACAAACATTGAATCTTATACGTGGAATCTAAAAATGTTGAACTCAAAAGAATGAGAGAATAGTTGTTACCAGAACGTGCATCAGGGAGTTCCAGGGGCATGTTGGTTAAAAAACACAGAATGAAAGTTAAAAAGCAGCAGTGAGTTTGAGAGGTCTACCATGTAACACAGTAACTCTAGTTGACAAGAATATATTATACTTGGAAACTCCTAGAAGAGATTTTTAAGATTTTATCTTCGTGGACCGAGAAAAGAGCTCAGTAGAATAAGCAGGGTCCTGAATTCAATTCCTGGTACCGAAAAAAAAAAAAAAAAAAAAAGGATTTTATCTTTTCACAAAAACTATGAGAACTAACAAATGTTAACTAGCACAACTGAGCCTTTATACACTGTATACTACTTCAAAACATCCTATTGTGTAATAAATGTATAATTTTTCAATTCAAAATAACATAAAGAGAAGTTACCCATAATCCAGTCATTTGCCACTGCCCCAGAAGCTCATAATAATGGCTTATGGGTCATGGCAACATGTAACCACATTGTATAAACAGAATATTCTTTACATAGACAAATACATTCAACAGTTCCTTAGAAAAATCTTAAAATGTGGATTTTAAGCACTTGAATATATTGGTGGTTTTGGGGGTGGGCAAGTTAAGGAAGCTGTAATTAAGAGACACTTTTGTTCTTTTATTTATTTATTTATTTATTTATTTATTTATTTTTTGGCGGAACTGGGGATTGAACTCAGGCCCTTGCACTTGCCAGGGAAGTGCTTATTCCACTGAGCCATCTTCCTGGCCCCATTATAAATAAAACAGTCTTGCTAAATAGCAGACACTTTGTTCTTAATCATTTATAGTCCTAAATTTATATTATGAGATAGTTGTCTATGTGGCAAGTTTTTATGAAACACAAGTTAACACCCTTGAAACACAGAGTTTAGAGCAGGAAAGGAAAAGAGAAAAGGAGAAGCTGGGCAGGGTTGTTGAGTGTAAAGCTAGTAGTGAATTTGGGCTGGGAGCAGGGCAGAAGGGTTGGCAGCCCACTTGCACTGAGTACTTATTGTGTTCAAAGCAGCTTCATCTTTGTTAACATACTTAATCCTTTACAATTCTATAGATCCTATTTGATGAATTATATCCATTTTTTAGATTAAAAATGGAATATCTGAGTCATTAAATTATCTGGCCCAGGCTCATGGTTAATAAGTAAAGGTACAGTGTATAAATTTGATCATGTGTTTGTGATTTCAAAGCCATTAAAAAAAACTGTGCTGAGGAGGGCCAGCCAGATACCTCAGCAGACTGAAGCACCTGCTTAGGCAGACACAGGCACTGGGGTTTGATACCTGGTGTGCCATGCCAGACCCGACCCTGGGGTGTGCTGAGACGGCAACTAAGACTGGGTGTGGTGGTGCATGCTTGTAAATCCAGTGCTCAGAAGGCTGAAAACAGGAGGATACTTCAAGTCTGATCTGTGTAGTGAGACCCTGAAGATCCTGTACTAATTACATTAAAAAAATTGTGCTGAGGAGCATAAAAGTTACCTTTTGGAAAGACAGTCACTGCCTAGCAGTATTAGAAAATACTACCTAGCAGTATGCAATAAAATCTGAACTTGTGAGATGTGGTGCTAGCTACTTCACTGAGAAGTAAATGCAGTGAGGTGCTCGGATTGAACGGCACTGGGGAGGAATCTCCTCACCTGAGAGTGGGTTTGGGGAACCCACATAGGTTAGACCTGCAGAAGTCAAGAGAGAAAGTTAAATTGGTGGGGGAATTGGGGGAATATAATTTACTTCATAACTTCACTTGAGCCAGAAAGAGGCACTAGACTCTGACTCCTTGGATTCATATTTCACTTCTGTTAGAACCTGTATTACTTAATCTCTTAAGCCTATTTCTTAATTGCAAAAAAAGATGATAATGATTATTTCCTTCACCAAGTAGTTGCTGTACTTTCCAAATGAGTTCCTATATGTAAAATACTTTGGAAAAGTTGCTTGGCAAGTAACAATCTCATTAGTTACTGTCATCACACCACCATCATTATCATCATTGACAGTAAACCCACAAAGTGAAATAGTCTCATGTATGTCCTAAAAAGTGAAAAATCTATGAAAAGTAAAGGAAAAGCCAGTTTGGATGACTTAGGAAGCCTTTCAAATAACAATGACTGACTGTACCATTGGCCAACTGTGTGAGAATCTCTAGGATTGGGTATTAGTAGCTGTTTGTTCAGAAAGCCCTCCTGCAGTCCTGTGCACAGCCAAGTATGCAGCTTTCACACCTCTAATCATATCTTTGTTTTTCTTGCTGATCTTTCTTTTTGGGATTGAGGCAAAATTAATTAGTTCCACCTTTTCTATATGGGATATGTATTTAAATATCTGATTGGGGTTTTGTTATGATTTGAGGAGTTTGCGTAAATGCCTTTTATTTTACATGAAATTAATGATCCTGGATATCTGGTATAAGTCTTTATAAGGCAAAGAAAAATTAGCTGTGTCGTATTGGAACTTACAGAAGAAAACCCAATATTAAATGATACAATTGCTCCATGACATCTACAATACCATTTCATCGGTGTGTGTGTGTGTGTGTGTGTGTGTGTACATGCTTGTGTGTGTATGTCACACATAGTATCTATTTTTGGAATGTAGGAGGTTAAATAAAGCATCCTGCTGTGCTATATAACTCACAAAGGCAGCATGGCACTGAGCAGAAGCCACTGTGAAGAGTTAGAGACAAAGTATGGTGTGCTCGGTTTCATTAATGCAAAGTGACAATGGGGTAGCATTGAGGCCAGCATCCAAACAGATACTTAGGAAGAACACCTCAAGTTACCTGGCAAATGTGTGCCTATTCAGGCTCCTGTGCCTGAAGCTAGGGCAGGCCACTCATAAGCTCATTGTTTGAATTTGCATCCCTGAATGACAAAAGAGGCTGAATATTTTTCATATATTTATTTGCCATTTGTATTTCTTCATCTGAGAAGTGTGTATTCATCTTAGATGTCCATTTTTGGATTGGGTCTTTGAATTTGGGGGATCAAATTTTTTTCAAGTCTTTGTTTTTGTTTTTGTTTTTGGTGCCAGGAATCAAACTCAGGCCCTTGTGCTTTCCAACAGGCACTTGTGTTGCTGAGCTATATCTTCAGCCCCATTTTGAACTACTTATATGTTCCAGATAGAACTCCTGCTTCTAGGGACAATAGGCTAAAATTATTTCCCACTCTGTGGGTTGTCTTTACACTGTATTGGTGATTTCTTTTGGTGTTTTAAATATTTTAATAAAGCTTTTAAGCATTTGGCAGGGAGTCTGAGTTTTGTTCATGAAATCTCTACCTATACCTATGTCTTGAAGATTTCTACCTACTTTATCTTCTAGTAGATTTAGTATTTCTGTTTTATTATTTAGTTCTTTGATCCATTTTGATTTAAGTGTAGAGGTATGGGCCTAGTTTTAGTCATTGGCATGTAGAGAGCCAGTTTTTCCAGCAACATTTATTAAAGAGTCTTTTTTTTCCTTGCAGTAAATATATTTGACTGCTTTGTTAAAGATAAGATGGCTGGGTGTGTTTGTAGTTGTATCTGAATCTCCTAACCTGTTCCATTGGTCCTTACATTATTTTTTTCCAGTACCATGCTGATTTTATCACAATAGATTTGTAGCATAATTTCAAGTCAGTGATTGTGATACCTGCTGCCTTGTCTTTGTTGCCCACCATTGGCTTTGGTATTCTAGGTCTCTCCTGGTTGCAGATAAATTTAAACAATGTTCCTTCCAGTTTTGTGAGGTATTATATTGGTATTTTCATTGGGATTGCGCTAAATCTGCATAGCAATTATGGAAGCATAGCTATTTTCCTTATATTGGTTTTTATCAATGAGCAAGAGATAGCTTTCCATTTTCTGATGATTTCATCAATCTTTTTCAAAGTACTGTGATTTTCAATATCTATGATCTTTTAATTCTAGTTAGATTGATTTCTAAGTATTTCATTCTCCTAGATGCTATTGTGAAAGGTGTCTTTGGTTTCTCTAATTTGTGAGTTTATTGTTTGTTTACAGGAATGCTGTCGACTTTTTAGTATTAACTCTGTATCCAGCTGCACTATTGAATTTGATAATTAAATTTGCAAGTCTTTTGGTGAAGTTTTGGAGTCTTTTATGTAGAGAATTATGTCATCTGAGAATAATGACAATTTAACTTCTTCCTTTCCTATTCTTATTCCTTTTTATTTCTCTCACTTGTCTAAATGTTCTGGATAATATTTCCATAAGTATATTGAATAGGAGTGGTGACAATGTCCTGTTCCTCATTGTAAAGGGAAAGGTTTCAGTTTTTGTCCATTTAGTATGATGTTGGCTGTTGGTTTGTAATAGATGGCTTTTAACAGACTGAGGTAATGACTATTTATTCTGATTTTCTGAGAGTTTTTTAATGGGTGTTGAACTTTATTAAAATATTTCTCTGCATCTATTGAGATGATCAGGTGATTTTTGTGTCTTCCTCTGTTGATATGGTATATTACATTTTGTGATTTGTGTACGTTGAACCATCCCTTCATTCCTTTTTTATTTTTTTGGAGTTTCTTTTTTCTTTTTTTTCAATTATAATTTTCTTTTATTTTGAAGAATAAAAACAAAAGCAAGAAAAAAAAACAAATACAGAATCAGGGTAACATACAACAATACATATATTACAGATTTTTTTACAGTTTTAAACAGATTAATAGGACAGTTTCAATAATTAATACATTATATATTGTTATCTTCTTAGTGGTTATCCATAATACAAGATGCAGACAGGATATCCTGTCCAAACACTATTAGTGCAAATCTTTCTTCTCATTGAATTAAGCAAAAGTATCTATATATCCATTCTAACTATTCTGTCTATACAGATACAAAATGGTCCTTCCTTTGTATCCCCTTTTTTTTGTTTAGTCCTGTCAGAGATGGGTATTCCATTGGCATCTAAAAACTATAGGTGCATGAATTCAGCAAAACAATACAACACAGTCCAGCAGTCCACAACAGTCTCAAGTAAAAGTTCTTTCTTTCTTTCTTTCTTTCTTTCTTTCTTTCTTTCTTTCTTTCTTTCTTTCTTTCTTTCTTTCTTTCTTTTATAAAAAGGGTAATAAATGAAAAACAAAAGACACAAGGAAAAAATGTCACAGAACTGTCCTGCTGCAATGCTGCATATGGTTAGATTTTGAAATTTCTATGTAAAAATATGTAACTGTTTATTCATATTTTTAAATATTTTTCATTTTTTAAATTTTTATCTCCATATTGTGTAGGGACTTAAAGCTTAACATATCAATACTTGATGGAAAATACCTGTTCCATGTTATGCCTAAGATGTTTGATAGACAGATAGTGAGGTTAAACCCAACTGCATATGTAGTAGGGTGATAATAAGCTTCTCTTCTGGAGGGTTAACAACCTAAGTATGCAGATCAAAAATTAGAGAAATAGAAGGGCTGGAAGGACAACCAACATTTTGACCCTAGCCTTTCAAGGTCAGTGAAGACTCAGGACATAGGAGAACCTATACCATAACATCATGTAGCTCAATTGTATCCCAAATTTTCTGATCAAGGACATTATGGGGCCACAGAGAAACATGATCGATGATGTAGAGTGTGCCTGAGGTGAGTCATATGGAGAGAAAACATTCTCTCAGGCTTTCACAGAGAGCAAATTGGTCAAGCAGTGGCCGTGATTCATCCACAGGGCTGACACTGACAAAAGATCTGCAAAGTGCTGTACAGGGTTACAGGAGAAATTCTGAGGGTACTTTTCTGACCTTATCAGATACAATAGTTACATTTCTTATTATATAGGTCTTGCTTTATCTTGGTCTTAACCATCCAGCTGAAAAGTATAAGAAATGAGGTATAAAAAGTAAAGCCATATTAATATGCTGAGCTGTGAAAGGCTCACGTCAACAACTTCTGCACATAATCTCTTCATTCCTAAAATCAATTCCATGTGGTCATTGCGTATAATCTTGATGATTTACTTCATTTTGTTTGTTAGTATCTTATTGAGGATTTTTACTTCTATGTTCATTAGAGAAATTGAACTGTAGATCTATTTTTGCTTGTTTTTTTCTCTTGGTATCAGGATAATACTTGCCTCCAGAAATGGGTTAGGTGGTATTGCTTCACTTTTGATTTCGTGAAAGAGTTTGAGAAGTATCAGCAATAAATCTTCTCTAATTTCCTTATATAATTCATCTGGGATATACAGCTACTTTCTCTTAGTTCAATGAGAGGAAAGATTTATACTAATAATGTTTGGACAGGATATCATGTCTGCATCTAGTACTCTAAAAAACTATGAAGACATCAATATGCAATGTATTAATTATTGTAACTGTCCTACTAACCTGTTTTGAAACTGTCTCATTGGTATTTCTTTCTAAATTAAATTACTTAAAAAAAAGAAAAAGAAAAAAAAAACAAAGAATTCAGCTGGGAGTCCATCAGGAGTTGGGCTTTTGTTTGTTGTTAAGTTTTTAATTACATTTTTACTCCATTAACTGATATTGGGTTATTCACAATTTTTATATTTTCTTGATTCAGTTTTGGTAATTCATAGGTATCTAGGAATCTATCCATTTCTTCTGTGTTTTCCATTCTACATAAGAAAAGATTTTCAAAGTGGGTATTGATAATCTTCTGAATTTCCACAGGATCTGTAGTGATTTCATTTTTTAACTTCTCATAATTGCATGAACTTGTTTTCTTTCTTTTTTTTTGGATTAGGTTGGCTAGGGGATTATAAATTTTATTCATTCTTTCAACAAAACAATCTTTGACTCATTAATTCTTTGTATTACTTATTTATTCTCAATTGCATTAAGTTCCGACATGATCTTTATAATTTCTCCTTTTTTTTTTTGGTGGAACCAGGGGTTGAACTCAGGCCCTTGCACTTGCCAGGGAAGTGCTTATTCCACTGAGCCATCTCCCCAGCCCCAAATTTCTCCCTTTTGTGGGCATGACCTGCTCTTCTTTTTCTAGAAGCTTTAGGTGCAATATTATATTGTACTTGTTATATATGTACTTGTTCTGTTTTCCTGATATAAAAATTCACTTCTATAAATTTCTCTCTTAGGACTGCTTTTATTGTACCTGACAGGTGCCTAAATGTAATACCTATATTTCTGTTTAACTGTAAATATTATTTAATTTTTTCCTGTTACCTATTTGATTGCTTATGTGGGTATCATTTAATTTCCATGTATATGGAATTTCTGTGGTTTCTTTTGCCTTTAATTTCCAATTTGAATTCCACTATGGTCAGATAATCTGCATGAGATAATTTCAGTTCTTTTGCATTTACGTAAGCATGTTCTTCAGGCTAGTAAATGGTCTATTTTAGAGAATATCCCACATGCAGATGAAAAGAATGTATATTCTGAAGTTGAGTGGAATACTCTATAAAATTCTATTAAATCCATATATTCATGGGTTTGATTCATTTCTGATATTTCTTTAATGAATTTTTATCCAGTTGATGTATCTCTTTGTGACAATGGAGTACAAAGGTCCTCCATTATAATTGTCCAATTGCTCATTTGTTTTTATCTCTATTAATATTTGTCTTATATATTTCAGGGCTCCTGTATTTGGTACATACACCTTTATGATTATTATCTCTTCCTCTTGCAGTTTTCCCTACAGAAGTATGTAGTGACCATTATCACTTTTGATTGTTCTTGGTTTGAAGCTCACATTGTTTGCAAACAGACAATGCTTTTTTTCTGGGTTCCAGTTGCATGGAGTATTGTTTTCACTCTTGACTTTCAGTCTATGAATATATTTTGTTTGTATATTGTTCAATTTTTTTTCTTGATCCATTCTGTCAGCCTGTTTCTTTTGATTGATAAATTGAGGCCATTTACTTTGATGGTTACAACTGATATCAGTTTATCTTTTTCATGCTATTTTTCCTCTGTTGGCTCTCTGCTTTTTCCCTCTGTTTAATGACTTCTCCCTTCTGGTTGTTACTTTATGTTGTTCTTGAGATTGAGTTCCTTTGTTATCTATGTCTAGAATATTTTTAGTTCTCATTTTAGGGTTGCTCTGGTGATCATGAATTTCTTCAGTTGTTCTTTGTCACAGAAGTATCATATTTCTATATTAATTTTGAAAGATAGTTTTGCAGGGTACTTCAATCTGCATTGGAACTTGTGCTTTTGGACTTGAAATTCTTTACTCTAAGTTCTTCTTGACATCAGGGATTTGTGTTGAGAAGTCAGCTATGATTCTGATGGGCTTTTCTTTATAGGTTATCAATTTCTTTTCTCTAATAGGCTTTAATATTCTATTATTGTGTTGAATTTCTGGGATCATAATTATTAAATGTCTGGATGTAAATTTATTGTGATCATGGCTATTTGGAGTTTTATATGCCTCAGTTGTCAGATTCTGTTGTCGTGCATGAGGAATTTTTTGCTATTACTTCTGCAAATAGTCTTCAAATTTGTGTTGACATCATTTTTCATTGCACCTATCAGTCTTATATTGTTTGGCTTTTCATTGTCTTGCAGCTGTTGTATTGTTATTTTGTCATTCCTTGTTATGTTTAAAAGAATCTTTCCTTTGTGATTGGTAGTCACAATCTTGTCTTCAAGGCCTGAAAGTCTATCTTCAGTTTCATTCAAATGGCTATGCCAGATATTAATGAAAATTTTAATTCCCTCAATATCTGTTTGATTATATTTCATTCATTCTATTTCTTCCCTATTTAGTTCATTTGAGACTTCCATCATTTTCTTATGCTTCTCTAACTTTTTAAAAAATATTTCTCCTCTAGATTTACTGGGCAAGTCCTTCATTATGGTGATCATTTTTTTCTTTACCTCAAAGATTATTTCTGATCTGATTTCTTCAATAGCCTCATGGATTTGTTTCTTTACTTTGGTTGCTATCATTTCAGAAATTTTAGGTGTGTGTCTTCCACTTCCCCTATCTCAACTTCTCCTGGACTTGTTCTGGGTGGGTTGATGGTCTGAGTTTGCACTTTCCTTCTCTATTTTATCATTTAAAAATTTTAAAAATCTTGCTTCTTGTGTTGATCCTTGTAAATTTTTGTAGTGGGTAGCTATGTCCCTGTAGAGTAGGTAGCTCTATCACTAGTATCAAGGCCTCTCTAGGAAATATCTGTTCTTCAGGGATGTCATTTGTGTATAGAAGATTCTTGGTTTGTGTCTATCCCAAGGTCCTACCTTTTCCAGTTACTAAGACTGAGATGTTGTATCTGTCCTTTGGTGTTTGGTTGTGGCAAAGTTATTACCTCTTTGTGTCACCATATTATTATGGAAGGAAGAACAATTTATTACAACAGATATGACGTCCTACCTAAAGTAGTATAATTAGCAATAAATGTCACTTCAGGCACACTTTAGAAACTGACCAACTGTAGTATTATTATCAATATTTATATTAATAATATTATTAATTAATAATTACTATGAATTATTTTTACCTTAAACCATCACAGTAAAATCTACAGTTATATAACAAAACTGTTAGTAAATTAGGAACGTATATGCAAAGTGTTTCTCCTTGGTAGAGTGGTTTCATTCTGCAGTAGGAAAATTTAGAATGGGTAGTAGATAAAACAAAATAACTGAAAAGAAAGTAGAGGCCAGGCTGGAGGACAAAGGATGGTCATGCAAGCTTTGGGAAATCAGAGAAGAGGCCAGAAGATAAAAAATGAGGGAGTAATCAAGGAATTATCTGAGCTTGGTTTCTGGGTTTGGGGGTTGGGACTAGTTATCTGAGACTGGAGTTCTCTCTAGCCATTTAGAAAAGAGAAAAAAAATGTTAAGAAATAGGAAAAGAAAAAGAAAGACAAAAAAGAAAGAAAGAAAAGGCACAGCTACATTCACCTACTTCTATTTCATGTGTCTTTGTCCCCAAGCTCAGGGCTGGTTCAGCTAACTTACCACCTGTTGGCTTCTATTGTCAGTGTTACTTTGGAGGTTTTTTTTTTTTTTTTTTTTTTTTGAAATAACTGATTTACTCAACAAACTTTGAAGACATTATGACTTTGGAGGTTTGCGCCACACTAGATCTGTCTGTACATCCTGTGCACCCCACTTGGATCCTCCTGTGTGGCTGGTGTTCTCCCAGTGGGCCTAGTCCCATCAATGCAAGGAGGAGAAGCTGGTCTTCGGATTGTGCCCTGACTAGTGACACGGTCCTTATTCGGAGGTTCTTATGTAGCGCCTAAGTGTAGCCTTGGTTGCTTTGGCTGTATGCTTATGATTGAAAACCACTGATGTAGGGGAAGGCTATGAATCTTGTAGCCAGTTGATCATATGCTTGAACTTTGCTGTTCTCATCACTGAATAAGAGGAATTTAATTATAGTGTTTTCTTCTGTAGAAAGATCATAACACTATGCCTGGCTAAGCTGTCATGAAGTCAAGGGGCAGTGCACTTCATACTTAGTACTCTGCCTGATACCTGGTCTTCACTGTTGTGAAGAATCTATGCCTCTCTTTCTCACATTTATTTCTCTTCTGTAGAAAGAGAAATAAAACACCCTTCCTATGGAGCCTGCTCAAAGCTTCCAACTTGGTGTCCTGTCCCCATATTGTTGGGACTTCCACAGATATGTCATTCCTATTATCTATTTAACCTGGCAGAACCACTACTACTTTTGTGTGTGTGTGTGTGTGTGTGTGTGTGTGTGTGTGTGGGTGTGCGTGCGTGTGTGTGTGTGTGTGTGTGTGTGGACAGCTCAGCCCATGCTGGACTATAGCATTTTTTAAATTGTAGTTACCTGCAAGATTTTAGACCATTGGGACCAACTGTAGGATTTTGAAAAATACTTATCTGATTCCTACCACTTGCATTTTATTTGTTTGTTTTGTTTTATTTTTCTTTTTCTGTATTTTAGGGAAGGGTCTACAGGGTATTCAGGGTCTCACTACTAGATCAGACTCACAGTGATCCCCCTGTTTACAGCCTCCCAAATGCTAGGATTACAGGCATGCACCACCACACCCAGTCTCAATTACTGTCTCAGTGCACCCTGGGGGTGGGGCTGGCATGGCAGGCCTGGGTATCGAACCCTGGCCCCTGTGCCTGATTGTAGGCGCTTTAAACTGCTGAACTATTTGGCTGGACCTTGCATTTTCTTATTTGTAATTTTAGTTACTACTATCATCTACCCATAAGTGCAACAATGGAAACCTCTGTAAATTCTTCAAAGCTTAAAGAATAGTATAAAATCAGAGTGTTAAGGGATTATAAATTATATGCCATAGTATTTGTTAATTCAGTTACTTGCCATTCCTTCAGCAAGCATTTACTAAGCTCTTGATCTCTGTCAGAGGTTGGGTATAAAAAGGAATTAAAATTAAAATTCCTTTTTCTCAAGGAATGCATGATATACAAAAACAAATAGATATAAACTAAAAGTAATCCATTTACTCACCCATTCATTCATCCTGGTTTTAATGAGCACCATGATGCAACTAGTACCTAAAATGTGGGATTTTAGGTACTAGCGGCACATGAACAAAAGTATTCCAAATTCCCATACTCAGAAGTTTTAGTTTTTACTGAAGGGAATGAGAAAAGAAGATGTTTCTTCTGTGATAAAATAAACAAAGGGTAGTGTGGAAATTTAGCTCAGGACAACAAATTCCCACCCGGGGTAAGGTTATGGAAAGGCTTTCTCAGGAGAAGACGGGAGAATTCTTAGAGATTAAGGTTTAGCCAGCAGGCTAAGGGAACACTTTTGTCATGATGGACTTCATGTGTCCACTTGGCCAGCCAGAAGGCGCTCCTCACCAGTGCCCAAATGGTGCCAGAGCCATGCCGCTGAATTTCTAAAACTGAGAACCAAGTAACTGTACCTCCTTTATAAAATTAGCCTGTCCCAAGTATTTCCTAATTATAGTAGAAAAGACATGAACACACGAACCAAAAACCTACTTTACCTTGCATCCTATCTTTTTATTTGGAAAATAGTGTCATCTATAAACAAAATCCAGTGGGAATCTGAGACTCTTTCTAAATTTTATTGCCAGAAGATCTCAAGAACTCATATTTCTGGGCTGGGGAGATAGTTCAGCAGTCTAAGTGCCTGCTTGGCAAGCACAAAGACCTGCATTTGACCCCCAGTGCCACACTCTGTATCAGCCCTGGAACCAGGGCATGCCAGGCCAGCCACCGAAACCATGTGTGGTGACACAGCCCTGTGATCCCAGCACTGGGGAGACTGAGACAGGAGGATCACTATGAATCAGAGCTGTGTAGCAAGACTCAGAAATAAATAATAAATAAATAAATAAATCATATTCCTACACACAAGTACACACACACACACACACACACACACACACACAGTGTACAGTGTACAGTGTGCTTTGAACCTAAACTGGGTTGATTCATTAGCAGTATAAG
Organism: Octodon degus; assembly: GCF_000260255.1. NCBI lineage: Eukaryota > Metazoa > Chordata > Mammalia > Rodentia > Octodontidae > Octodon > Octodon degus. The sequence continues at coordinate 10,519,172 of NW_004524579.1, read as the reverse complement.
ATGTCTGACTTATGATAAACCGAAAAAACCTAGCTTTCATTTTCCTTGTTTTTTTTAATAAAATTAATCTCCAACTAGAATGAATAACAAAGGCTGAGGTTCATATTGAATGTGCCTCATTTTCCAATCTATTGCTCATAGAGCATTCCTATTTCTATAGGAAAAGAGTTAATTTTTTAAAAAGTTTCACAGCACATTCTCTGTAGAAAGCAATATTCATGTATAGAAAACTACATAATCGCAACATGTAGGAAAATAACATATAATTACGTATTTAAAAACATGCAAAATAAAGAACCTGACAGTGACATTGTAAGTAGGGCGAGGATAAAAGCTTTACAAAGATCAGAACTCTCTCAGGTGAAAGGCTGATTAACCTAGAATCAGTTACACGTATGAAGTTTGTGAATATCAATGCTAAAAGCATAGTAAAATACATTGCTTGATTTTCTAAGATGTGCTCAATCCTTAAGGTAATTTCTTAATTTGATATGATAGCAAAATAGTTGTTAAGTAGAATTGAAGACTTATGATACTACATGATTCAATCCAACATAAATGCTGCATTCACTTTTATTTTTTTGGCAGAACCAGGGATTGAACTCAGGCCCTTGCGCTTGCCAGGGAAGCATTTATTCTACTGAGCCATCTCCCCAGCCCTGCGTTCACTTTTGACCAGTTTTTATGAGCAGCATACAAAAATAATAGGTTTCAAAATTTTAATATGCAGTAATTTACTTTCTTATCAACCTATGTACCTTTAAATTCTGATCTATAATTATTCATCAAGTAAGGTTTAAAGAATTCCTTTGTGATCCCATTACAGTTCCTAATATTCTGATTAAAAAATATATCGCAGCTAAAAAAGCTGATTTCCAGTAAGGTCTTTTATCTGATTTTAAAGCAGAGTTTGTTAAGGAAAGGAATGATAAATCTATTTTTGGTGTTGAAGTGAATACAATTCAGTGCACAAAGCTGAAAAAAACTTCAAAATTTACTAATAAGTATTATCATTTAAAACATAAACATCTTGTGGGGCCAGGGAGATGGCTTAGTAGGAAAAGTGCTTGACTGGCAAACGCAAGGATCTGAGTTCAATCCCCAGTTCCACCAAAAATAAAAAACAACAACAACAACAAAAAACCCATAAACATCTAAATGTCCAAACATTTTCTCTCTACATTAAGAAAAATAGTTGACAGGAGTAAACTTGTACATAGTTACCATCATTTCTAGATATTGTAGGGGAATTCCAAGTTAACAAAAGAAACCACAACATACACCCATTCCTAAACATGGAATTGAAATGGATAAATGTGTGGTGTGGACCACAGACCATGAAAGAATTTTTTCAATGTTCTTCCAACATCTAAGATTACAGCAATTTGGGTGTTTCTGTTCTCAATTTAAGAAAACCTAAATTCAATTAGCAGCAGATGCCATTGGAGCAAAGAGAGTTGATGACGGTTTGAAGGTACAGTGAGTTTCCAATTCTCTAGTACCTAAATAGGAAATCTCCTTGTATTTCTGATACATTTCATCCTACTGATCAGGAGTACCTGTAATCTATATTGCATATTCCTAACTCATCTATTATAATGGGTTTAATGAGATGTCCAAAGGACATCCTCATACATGGAAGGCCAGCAGCAAAATCAGTTTGGAAATGGTGCTCTCCCCTTGTGACTGGCTAAGACGTCCTGCACTAAGTGGAGTGGCTAGGAGTGGGGGACTCGCACAGCACCTGTAATGATCCACAGCTACTTGTACAGCACGTCTCTCATTCAGAAGAAAGAGGTCGTGGGCCTGTATCCTTGCAGGAATTGTTTAAGAATCTTTCTGAAACATGAGCAGTGGACACTTACTGAGGGAAGGCTATGTACAGAAGGTACTCAATTTATGATGGGTCAGAGCTAGACAAACCCATCGTAAGTTGAAATGTTATAAGTCAGAATGGATGAAAACCACAAGCCATTGAAAATCCTATCACAGAAGCACAGTACACAGTCAGGTCTTGGTTGTTTGCCCACTTAATTGTGTGGCTCACTGCACTGCCCCACAAAATAAGTGCCCTTACATCACAGAAGCCCTGGAAAATACCAAATTCAATATGCAGTTACACTGAATAAATTATCCTTTCACAACATCTTAAAGTCAAAAAATTGTAAGCCAAACTATTGTAAACTAGGAGCCATCTGTGTTGATTTGATTTCATTGTTCAATAGGAAAACAATTTCTAAAATGTTTGTCACCATTTTTACCAGTGTAATCCACTGAAACTTCAATTTGTAACTTCTGGGTTTGTGGGAAACACAAATCCAGGCTTTATACTCCTTAATCAGCTTCACCTAACCTGACACCTTTTTGTTCTTAAAAATTTACTTCTCTCTTGTCCCTAGGCCATCTTTTCTCCTGTTTTCTCTCTTGCTTTTCTTGCAACTTTATCTCAACCTCTTTTTCAGAGAGTTCTGCAAATATGAACTGCCTTTTAGTCTCCTTTTCCTTCCCTCTGTACTCCTCCCCTCCCCTCAGCCTTCCGCTCCTCCCTTACTCTCCTTCACTTTCATGTATTTCTGTTCTCATGCAGCTCCTTTGGTAATCTTACCCATTCCAGTCCAGTCAAGGTCTTTCTCCTGATATCTATACTTGTGTCTACCTGCTTACTGAGAATTGTCATTACTATATTTTGTTAATAATCCTATGGTCACATCTAAAAGACAACTCCCTGTCTGTCTCCCCTCTGTCTTCAGATGAATTCCACAGTGAAGAGGTCACCTTCTTAAAGTAGCTGTAGTGGATTGAATCAGAATCCCCAAAACACAGGTCCATCTGGAACCAGTGAATCTGTTATTTAGTTCTTTGGAAATGTAATTAAGTTATAGATTTCAAGATAATGTTTCTTGGATGATATTAGGCCTTAAATACAATGACACATGTTCTTACAAGAGACAGAAGAGGACAGAAACAAAGACAGTCAGTCTTGCAAAGACAGACGCAGAGACTAGAGATTCATGGCTACAAATCAAGGAATGTCTGGAGCCATCAAAGAACTGAGGAAGGATGCAGCCACAGAGCCCTCAGCAGGGGCATGCCCTTGCCGTGTCCCGCTTTCAGACCATGACAGAACAGATTTTTGTTGTTTAAACCCACTAAACTGACAGCGATCTTTTTATATCAGCCCTAGCACACCCTTTCTTAGTTTCCTTGAGCTTGACAGCTCCAGGTCAGTGCTTCAGCCTATTCATGAATGTGTGTCCACTCACTTCCATTTTAAGGTACCATTTCTTGAAAGTTGTACCCTGAATTTCATTTCTATTCCTGGTATTTAGCCCTTAGCACACAGTGATATGTTGAAAAAATACAGTTCTTTTTTGTTTGTATATTTGTTTTAATGATTATGGAGCAAGCACAAATATCTCTATGTAAGATACTTCAGTCATTTAAATTATTTTAACAAGATTATCTTATTCAATATTTCTTTCAATTCATGTGACTTTTACAAATACCTATTTATATATTAAAATACAGCTGCCTTATGATTCATTTGTGAGGGAAAAAGATAACAAAAGAGCTCATCAAGCTATTACTGTAAGGTAAAGAGAATGCAGCGTCTCCTAAAGGCGCACTCCCTACATATATTGTTCATAATTGCATGTGTTTTGTTCAGGAGACAAAAGCTATGCTTGGTAAATCTCCCTTTTTTATCTTAGATCTACAGCTGGCAGCAACTGCATAGCCAGACACTCATTCACGCACTCCCTAATTAACCCTGTTTTTGGAGGGTCAGTACATTTATGACACAACCAGAACAACAACAGAAGGAGACACAGATACACTTAATGGTATTAGTTATTTGCATATAAAATGGTCAAATGGTCTAATTAAAAGGGTGGCTGTGTATTTGCACAAATGAATATAAAGCAGCTTAAAAAGTATAATCCACTTCAATCTGAAATTTTATTGAAAGACAGATGGACGGAAGATAATAAGCATAATTCATACCTAACAATGCACAGTGCTTTATTTCTCTACAATGAAAACAGTTGTACATTTAATATTCTCCCAGGAGAGTTGTTTTTCCCCTTCCACAACAGTAAAGGAGTACGTGACTCTGAAGCTTCTGCTAGACTCTTCAACTATGCTTCGTAAATGTGGGCATGTTGGGCAGAGGGGCCATATGTGTAGTTACAAAGGGAGGAAGTTGTGAAAATTTAAAAATGCAGCCTGTGGTGACTGTATATATTCCACATGTGTGAAGTTTGCTTAGTTTAGATCTTGACAATTCTTCCCAAACACACATATATACATGTAACTCTGAGAGGTAATGGATGTGTTAATTAAATAGAAGTACTTACCACTGCTTAATACATATGCAGTGTCAAAACATCACTTTATGTATTTTGAACATGTACAATTTTTGAACATGTACAACTATAGTTTTGTAAAATTTGAAAATAATAAATAAGTGTGGGATGGTTCAAGGTGATGAGGAAGGTGGAGCTGATAAGGTGAGGTGTGGGGTGGGGACATCCTTGTCATGGGGAATAACTTACAGAGGTCAAGAGCAAATTAAAAGCTTAGAAAGCCTCCCACAGCTTTTATAACAATTAAGCAAAAGTTGGTTGGCTTACACCAACAGAAATATATTCCATCATGGGTCAGGAAGGCCCAGCTCGATTTGTCAAAAGGGCTGGCCCCTCCTGGTGGCTCTGGGAAGAAACTTGCCTCGCTCCTAGCAGCAACCCCTGCACTTTCGTTGGCTGTGGTTGCTCAAGGTCAATTTCTACCTCCATCTTTACATTGCCTTCTTTTCTGCACGGCTCTCTACCTAATTTTCTTATTAGCTTAGGATTTAGACAGGGCACTCAGTTTAGGATTGAGAGTCAACCCTAACTCAGTATGACTTTATCTTAACTAGTACGTCTGTGAATATCTCATCTCTAAATAAGGTAACATTCTGAGTTTCCACATGGACCAGATTTTAGCGGAAGCTGTTCAGTCTAGTACAACTCCTCCAAGTGTGACATTCTCAAGCCTCATGCTATAGTTCATAAGGGAAGTTCTCCTCAGTCACAGCACTCCAGGGATAAATTCTTAATTTGTTATATGTCCAAAGCCACAGTATGTCCTTGTATCATTTTTTTTTCATGAATTAAAGCAATAAATGTGGGGACAATCATCAACAGTAGTGTAATTTTTGTGTGCAGTCTCAAATGGGTAATTAAGATGTAATGGTCTCGGTAGCTACTGTGCTCTCTAGGTCAGTGGTCCTCTAGCTTCAAAGCGTGTCTCGTAATCATCAAGAGACTTGTTAAAATTCAGACTTGTTATGCCCCGCCCACAGAGTGACACACTTGTGTTTCTAATAAGCCTCTAGTGATACCACACTGGTCCTTGGGGACCACACCTCAGAGCCACTGCCCCCGATCACGGGGAGGTCTTTTCCTCCCTGTCAAGCTCCTCTATTCCACAATTATTTTTAAAGGCAAAGTGAACTACAATGAAGAAAGGAAAGAAGGGAGACACCGCTTCTGGTGGCAAAAAGTATGTTTTTAACTTCTGGCTGATGAAAAAGTCTAAGAATTGAATGAAATGAAATGATCATACCAAACTCTTGCTAGTATGGACTTTAGGCAGAGTGTAAGTCATATTGAGAAACCAAGGGGAAGGTTTTTGTGAGATTGTAGTTATTGTAAGATTATAATTTGTATTTGGAAAGCATGAAAAACTTATTTTTATACTTTGTGAATGTAGTTTAGTGCCTCTAAATTTTTTTGTACCAGGGATCGAACTCAGAACCTTGCACTTGTCAGACAGCCCCTTACTCCACTGAGCCATATCCCCGGCCCAGTGCATCTAAATTTTGCTGGATGTTAGCCAACTGCGGTAGAGAGTAATAGATATGGTGAAACCATAGACATGGTTTATTTTCTTTTATTAATTTAGGGTTAAGCTAAATTAACTTTTATTGTTTGTTGTTTGGGTAGTTTTTTATTTAGCAAAAGGTAATTGAATAAAGGAACTTCTCTCAACAAGGAAGCAGTAATTAACAGCTCCAAATTTGTTTCATGGAAAATACCATATAACTTTACCATCGTCTGTACTATATGGGGAAAGAAAGGAAGTGACTTTAATACATTTATATAAATACAAGTAAAGATAACTTGGAGAATGGAAGGGAAAATTGTGTTACTATTTAACTGGATTAAAATTTATATTTGCTGCAATTGAATAGTTGTGATATATCAGTCTCAATTTTCTTCTCTACAAGTGTAGGTAGATAAGTTTCAAAAAGAAATATATTACTACATCAATAGTAATGAGAATATTCAATCAAGTTGCCACTAACAGCAGTACTATGCTAACAGTTTGCTCTTAGCACTCATTTATAACTTTATCATAATAATGTACAGCAATATTTTTAATATTTTTTCCAGTTATGAGATATAATATGAATGGATTATTTCCTAGTAGTTAAATCATTAAGTTCTAAAAGTATTAAAGTGATTTTTGAATTTGGATTTCCATAGCACTGTGATAAATTCACTAGCATTTTTAGACTAAACTTTGAGGCTGGGAAGGCAGCAAAAATCAAATCTCTAGCAGAGAAGATAAAACAAGTTCCTCTGCCAGGACTTCAGCATTCTAAAGAGTATAATCTTTTACTCCAAGATGTTTTAAAATCCATATAAATATATCCTCAGAGAGAGGTGCAGTCTTAGTACTAAGAAGTTCTGTGAAGTTCTTAAAGATCCCAGTGATTGAATTACACATTTTATTTATGTCAATGTCTTTTAAAGATATTAGAAAAATAGTGTGTTTTAGGAAAATCTATTCCATCTTTGAAAGTTTTGCTAAAATCGGTTATTAGTCTAGTCATATTAGTTGTAGTATAGTACTACATCTTGAAGAAAAATAGAATTCTGTTTTGCCTCCTAGTAAAACTATCTTCTTCATTATCAAATGACATATCATTTAACTATCAAATTTACTGAGCAGATCATAATTAGCATTTAACTCAAATATATCAAAAATGAAAATAGAACTTAATATGTTAAGGCAAATAATTTTAGACTGTTTTGACTCATGCCAATGTTCAATGAAAAATGTCATCAAGAAATTTTATTTGAATTTTACATTGCATATTCTTGATGGATAACCATGAAAAAATGCATTATACAATGTGGCTCTTCACAGACATCAAAGCTCATCTATATGGACATCAAAGTAGTTGAGTAAAATACATGTGCGCTTATTTAAATTATATATGATAACACTATAATTCATTTACTGCTTGAGGCAAGTTCAAGCAGTAAATATATATTTTTTGTGGGCTTAGAATTCACTATATATTTCTCATTATTATACTTAGTTAAATAATACACTTGCCCTGGTTTTCTTTTCTTTTTCTTTTTTTCTTTTTTTTTTTTTTCAGAACCGGGCATTGAACTTAGGACCTTAAGCTTGCTAGGCAAGCGTGTTCTGCTGAATTATACTTGATTTGGGATTGTGCTAACTAAATTATGTAACAGATATTTAGAGTCCTCACTACATTCCTGACAGTGTGCTACATGTTGTTTTTGTCACAGCAGTTTGCAGTCCAACTGTGATGTAAGGCTTTAAAACAGGTCCACAGAGTGCTAAGGCTCAAAAGGTTGATTAGGGAAGGTTAATAAGAAGAGGTCACAGAAAGGCTCAGTCCAGAAAGAGAAGGAGAAGGCAAGGAGGGCTCTGTGAGAGAGGACACATTCCTAGTGAAGGAAATAGGCTACAGGAAAGGGTGCCAGTACCAAAGAGCAGGATTGAATTAAAGAACCCCAGTGGGTTGTTAAGGTATATTCTAGTTCGTGATTAGTTATTATAAAACTTGAAGTAGTATTTTTAGAATGCTGTATGTTTGTGTTTCTTTGTACATATTTCATGGTACAGTGTAGGTAAGGACAGAGAAGAATGTAATACTAATCCTGCTAGTCAGGAGAGAAATGGATGGACAAGGAGAGAAATGATGTAGTCCAGCTCTGAGACCAACCATGTTCATGAGAGACCTCTAGAAAGTGTCACTCCCCATTCTATTCATTCCTGAGTTTATGAGCATTTGGATTATTTCCAAGATTTAGCCATGACAAATTGTACTTCTATAAACATGGGTGCACATATATTGCTGTGGTATGGTGCTTTCAGTTCTTTGGGAAAAATACCCAGAAGGGGAATAGCTGGGTCGAATGGGACTTCCACTCTAAGTTTTTTGAAGAGTCTCCACACCAATTTCCACAGTAGTTGTACCACCCTACATTCCTGCCAACAGTGGAGAAAGGTTTATTTTTCCCCACAGCTTCTTCAGCATTTGTTATTAATTGATACACTTATGATAGCCATTCTTTCTGGGGTGAGATGGAATATCAGTGTTGTTTTAATTTGCATTTCTTGAATGAGCAAATGCTGTGGAACATATTTTCATTTATTTATTTGCCATTTGTATTTCTTCCTTTGAGAGGTGTGTATTCATCTCAGATGCTTGTTTTTGGATTGGGTCTTTGAATTTTAGAGGCCTGGGTGTTGTTTTTTAGTACTTTATATATTCTCAATAGAAGCCCTTTGTCTGAGTGATTGGTGGTTAAGACTTCTTATCAATTTGTGAGCTGTCTTTTCATTCTGCTGGCTTTGTTTTTGTTTTTGTCTTTGTTCTTAATATTTGTTTTCTCATCTCTAAGATAAAAAAGTAAATGTTACTCTATAGTTTGGGATAGGAGTTATCATAGTAATTAAAAGCAAGGATGAAAATTTTATTTTTTGTCTCAATCACAGTCAAAACTATATTGGATAGTTTTGACCTGGATGAATGGATGAAGTTGATGGTGGGAAACACGTGCTTTTATCTTTTAAATTTCATGTGCAGAATCACAGCTTGTTCTCTTCAGGGTATTAGACATGACATTTAGCTCTTTTATCCACACAATGAAAATATAGCACTACACATATAGGTATTAAATGCAGTTTTCAATTCCAATTAAAAATGAAAAGACTGCATGTGCTTAAATGCCCATTTGGTATTTTTGGAATAACTTAACGTTCCTCAATTTTTTCATTTATCCATAGAACTTGATTCATTTTCTTACCCCAGTGATATTACAATCTAAGACAGCAATAAAACAACTATAAATTTGGAATTTTAAATAACTTTGAAACAATTAGTTCATTTCCTTTTAGAACTATTTCTAATTACTTTTTATTTTACACTATGCCCTAATTACCCTCACACTCTCTTTACTCTCCGTCTTCCTAGAGTTAATACAGAAAATCAGGCTTCTATAGGTTATACACATATATTGTTCTTAATACAACCGAAGCGCTTACTTTGAGTTAAATCTCACCTTCCTGCTTGCCTCTGCTGGTGATGCTGCTGGCATTCTCTGTCACAGCCTGCCAGCCATCTCTATCCATGATCTTATGCTGGCTGCCCTAACTTACTCTTGTCTCTTGGCATTGGCTCCACCCTAACTCCAGCCACATCAGCCTCCTTGCTGTTCCTCAACAATGACACACGTACTTCAGGCTCAGGGCATGGACCCTTGCTGTGCTCTCTGCTTCCCCTAGATACCCCATGATGTGGACTTTGATTGTGTCTATGTCCCCAAAATTGCCTGAGAGCAAAGAGGTGCTTCTGACCACTGTACATATAATGATGTCTCTTTTCATTCCTAGCCAGCACTAGTCACTTACTCTTTTATTTTCTTATTTTACTTTTTATACTCATTACATGACCTAGCATGAGGGTATCACATACTTGTTCTCTGGCTAGTAGAATGTAAGCTCTGTAAAAGCAGGAACTGTGTCCTGTTCACAACTCATCTCCAACAATGGTGTCTAACAGTGCAACAGATAT
>NW_004524579.1:10507929-10509189 GCF_000260255.1 Octodon degus | reverse complement strand
ATGAATATGTACTTCTCAGATGAAGAAATACAAATGGCAAATAAATCTATCAAAAATGTTCAACGTCATTGGTCATTTGAGAAATGTAATTTAAAACAGCACTGAGATTCCATCTCACCCCAGAAAGAACGGCTATTATCAAGAAGTCAACCAATAACAAATGCTGGAGGAACTGTGGGGGAAAGGAATTCATTTCTGCTGTTGGTGAGAGTGCAGACTTACAGAGCCACTATGGAAGGCAGTGTGGAGAATCCTCAGAAAAACTAGGATTAGAGGTCACATCCAACACAGCTGTTTCCCTTCTGGATATTTTCACAGAATAACTGAAAGCATCATACCAAAGCGATATATGTACACCCATGTCCATAGCAACACAATTTGTCATAGCTAAATCTTGGAAACAAATGCCCATCAAATAAGGGATGAATAAAAAAGATCTGGTATTTTTATACAATGGAGTATTACTAAGCTATAAAGAAAGATAAACCGAAAGCTTTTATAGGTAAATGGATGTAACCAGAGACCATACTCATAAGTGAAATAAATCAGATCCACGTGTATGAACATCATATTGTCTTCCTAGTGTTAGCACATGAAAGAGTAAATAGAATCCAAAAGGCACAATAAATATTGTGAAAGTGAGAGAAACTTCTCAAAAGGAAAGAAGAGCTGGGGTGGGGGGAAAGGAGAAAAGAAAGAAGGAATGAAAAAGAAATATACATATACACACACAGGATAGCTGGGACAATTATACTGCTGATTTCTACTGGCCTGTTGAAGGAACAGTTAATATATGACTTTTGTTTCTTTTAATTTTTTGAGCAATTTACATGCCTATATGTGGTAATCTGAACAACTAATTTGAAGACAGTAGTATGCAATATAACAACCATTGTTGAATTCTTATCGTCTTCTTTAGTGAAATTCTGTATCATTTCTAATATGTTCATTATTATTTTTTATTTTCTTTAAAAAATAAAAATAAAAAAATAAATAACATAAGCTTATACCAGCAATTGTTCCTATAATGTCACAGGGGTCTATTCCTTAGGGGCATGTAGGATGATTCATTTAGCAAGACAATAATACTAGGTCTGATGCCGAGGACAGGGCATAATAAAGACAGGACACTGGAAACAAAGGCAGAGTCGGAGCTGAGCAATGAGTAGCATTAATGTCAAATGACTGAGATGAAACACAGAGAAAGAGAGAGAGAGAGAGAGAGAGAGAGAGAGAGAGAGAGAGAGAGAGAGAGAGAGA
>NW_004524579.1:10502819-10507829 GCF_000260255.1 Octodon degus | reverse complement strand
AGACAGAGAGAGACAGAGAGACAGAGAGAGACAGGGAGACAGAGAGAGATAGAGACAGAGAGACAGAGAGAGAGATAGAGAGACAGAGAGAGACAGAGAGAGAGAAGAGGGAGAGACAGAGACAGAGAAACAGAGAGAGAGAGAGAGAGAGAGAGAGAGAGAGAGAGAGAGAGAGAGAGAGACTGCCAATGAGAAGAGAGCTTTTGTGTATTCAGAGATATAAAGGCCAGCTGAAAGGATGAAGAGGCACTGCTACAAGATAAATTTTGATGAGAGGGCCAGCAAGATAGCTCAGTGGATTAAGTGCCTGCTTTGGAAGTCAAGGACCAGGGTTCGATCGCTGGTCCTGCATGGTGTACTGGCCCAATCCCTGGGGCACGCTGAGCAGGCCACAGAGGCTGGGCATGGTGGCACACACCTGTATTCCCAGTGCTGGGAAGGCTGAAAACAGAAGGATCTCTAGAAACCCAAGCTGCATAGGTAGTGAGACTGTACCAAATACACAAATGAATATATATATATATATATATTATATATTTAAGATCATATTATTTGGGGATCACTGAGATAAGTTTTTGTGTGTGTATTGAGACCAGGGAAAAAGACAGAAAGATTTTTGAACTTGAGACAGTGGTACAATCTGACCTATGTTTCTAAATGATTTTCTGGATTTTTAGGTCCAGATCAGATGTAGGTGCAATATTTTTCCCCCCATTTTTCATGCTAAGTTCAGATCAAAATCCTACACACATCTCTACCTACATCTACACATATTTATATCTATATATCACCCACATATATACATCTATGTGTATATCTCTATCTATATCTACCCCATCCATATCCCTCTATCCCTGTCCCTTTGATCTCTGTCTCTCTGTCTCTGTCTCTGTCTCTGTCTCTCATCTATGTCTATCATTTCTATTTCTATCTCTAACTCTATCGATCTCTAACTCTCTATCTCCATCTCTTAGTCCATAAGAAGACAGAAAGCTATGGAAATAAAGGCTTCAGGGCCTGAGGCACAATATACAAATAGGTTTCCTGCTTTGCCACATCTATCCCCATTGGATACTGGAGAAACCAATAACCTGAAAATTCCACTAAGCACCTACAGAGCAACCCCCCATAAGAAGGGAAATAGGTATTCTGCTGCCGAAAGAAAAGTACATTGATTAGTGGTAACAATGGTAGAAAAACTACTGAACGAATTCAGCTAAGAGGTGCTGATGACTTGAATTTGCTTGGTGGCTATGGCTATGGCTGTGGAAGAACTACTTGATAACTATGCCTCCACATAGGCAGCAAGGGTGGAAAGGCCTTCATATGAATGATTCAAACTTCAAATGTTTGGGTGAGAAGTTATCAATCTCTGAAACAAGATAGGTGAGCTGAGGAAGAACTCTTTTATCTTGAGGGCAGACAGGACAGACCCATCATGAAAGCATGAAAGGGGCGGTCTAGTCATAGCGAGATAAAAACAACAGTCTGGGATGGTTTATATTTCATAACAAAGTAAGTAAAAGATTTCTTGAAGTCTGGATAAAAAGCAATTGGAGCTAGTAGAAGTTCCAGTTAATACAGGACTAAAAGAAATGTCCCAAGAGAGGGTCGGTGGAAAAATATAGAATACAAGCAAAGTTATCTACGAAAGCTATGCAATAAACTGAGAAGCCGTAGAGCTAACTCAGGAGGAGAACAAACAAAATACAGCAAGAAAATAGGAATTTTCTTCTCTAAAAGACTGCATGCATTTTTGATTGGAGATAACATATGCAGACTATTTGGCTTCTACAACTTGGAAATAATGGAAGAAAGCTTCAAAAGGAACGCAACGAACATAAGGGGCTGAAATGACTCGATGTTTGAATTCATCCTAGATAAGCACAAATAGAGCAAACGTAGCTAATTTTATTTTTTTAAAAAATCAATCAATTCGTCTTTTATGCTAAAATATGATCAGCAAATCACATCGTCCTTAGAATTAAAAGATATCTAAGAAATTAATGGGACAATTATGGAAAATGTGTTTTAAAATGTCCATTCAGCCGTTCTCCCTCTTTTGGTAACGGAGGCACTAAATCGGTATGTGATTTCTGATAAGCTAGCATCTGTCCTTACTTGTCCTGAGTGAGCAGGGAGGAGCGGAGTGGCATTCTGTGTACATGCTCCAGCCATAAAACAACAAGGCTGCTGACAAAATCACACCAACTTTAGCTGGCGCAGCAGTGCTCTGCTCAAAAACACTTCTAAGAAAATCCCACCTTCATACTTCCTACTTACACAACTTTGTAGTTTATTATTATGACAGCTAGTTTCATTTTTGGTAGTTTAGACGGTTAGCTTAATTAAAGCAAGGTTGCATCTTAGGATAACAACCAAAAGACAAGGAATCACTAGTAGAGACCTTACGGATTTACCCACCAATACTCATGAGAGCACTGTGACTTTCTAAGGCAGGAACTGTGCTGTGAGTCCTTTCCTTAAAAAAAGCAGCAAAAGTGCCAAAAAAAGATCTTTGAAATCAAATAGTAGCTACTCCAATTCCTTTTTTGCAATGGCCAAAGCTTATCATGCTAAACTCATTTAATTTTTAAGTTTCATTTATCTGGCAAAAACCTGAATCACCAGATTGGTTTCAAAGTTACCCTTTGGAAATAATGGCTTGTCAGGGCTAACTGTTGACAGTCAGCAGCAATAGTTAGAAAAGCCAAGAGTTGCTACATGTGGATAATAAAGGATCTTCTCTAGTCTGGCTGAAAAATAATTGTCATTTCAGTTGAGAAGATAGCTTGGTCATCTAAGTGCGTGCCTGGCAAATGCAGTGACCCAAGCTCAATCCCCAGCACTGCGGCCATGCCAGCCCCAGAACCACTGCAATCAGGTGTGGTGGTGCACACCTGTAATCCTAGGGCTGGGAAGGCTGAGACTCTGTACTAAATAAATAAATAAATAAATAGTGTGTGTGTATATATATATATATATATATATATATATATATATATCAGAAAAGTAAAGGAGGAAAAAATCAAAAACTGTAAGTAAATATATTTAAAGCTTGTAATTTTGAAGTAAGATAGGGAAACCAAAACAAAAATGTTTTCTTTTCTTCCCTGACTGAGTTAGGCTTGAATTGTAAGGAGGATGTAACTACAATAAAGCAATAAAATCAAGACACTCCTAGGTTTGGCTAGGTTGAAAGGAGAGTAGAAAAGTATGAGTTAGGGAAGGTTCCAGACCCTAAGGGCTTTGTGTACTGGATTGAAGTTTTAAAATATTATCTTGTACAGTCAGGGGACCCTTTGTACAGTCGATTCAAAGCAGACATCTGCATAAGATTTATGTTTTTGAGTGTTCCCTCATGTTACAGTGTGGACAGATTGTGGATAAGCAGGAAGTGAGTTGGGTGGTAACACCGACACGGTTCTAGAGACTTTCCCGGCTGTGGAACAGAGTGAAGGAGAGGTGAGGAGAGCGCCAGGAGGATGGGAGTGTGGGAAGCAGCACTAGATACTGTTTGTGGCTTTGGAAGGATTTGTTAGAAGGTAAGGAGTATAGTGAGAATTAGAGGAAGAAATCTGTAAAATTAGGAAATAAGAGAAAGAAACACATGGTGTGAACAGTGGTGGAAGAATTGTTATTTCAAATATCACCAAAATCACACTAAAGACTTCATTTGAAACTTAAGTTCAAACATAAAACTCTAAGTGCACTAGAGCACTTTCAAATTTTGTGTCTAAAACACAATGGTATTTTTCCTCCAAGGCAAAACATTTTGATTGGTCAAGCATTAGAAACATGGAAGGGATGCTTTTGATATCATTATGCAACTTTCCTATGTTAACATAGCGCTCTTGGGGTCTTGAAGACTTTGAAGACAGGAGAAGGTTAATTCAAACCTTCAAAGAATCAAGCAGTAGAGACAGATATTTAGGCCTTCTGACTCCCACCGTGGGGTGCTGAGGAGATACCCTGCTGTCCATACTGTTGTGCAGGTATGGAGTGTTCTCCAAGGTCTGGATCTTCAGAGAGGGATGACTGGGAGGTGGGTGAAATTTTAAAAGCTGGGGTTTAGTCCAAGGCTTTCATGTCGCTGGTGGGGCCATTGGCACCCGTGAAGAGGACTTTGGACCTGAGTCCCTTCACTTCCCTCTCTTTGACCCAGGCTTTGCTTCACCATATGCTTCTTGTCTTGCCACTTTCTCATCTCTAGGACAAAACACGTAATGCTCACAACTTAAATGAGGAGTGGTTTAGTTTGCCTCATGGTTTCAAAATGTAGTTTTCAGACTCCAGAGCAGAAACAGAACAGCAGAGAGGCGCGGTGGAGGAGAAGCCATTCACCTCTTGGCAGTCAGGGAGGAGACAGAGTAAGGGACATCTGGGGACAGAATGCAGCACATCAGGTCACACAGTGGCCCACACGCAGCAAAGCCCTTCCTTCTAACAGCACGTTCAGCTTATGAACCATCAGTGAGTGCATCCAAGGACAGCCCCTCCATCATCCAATCCCCCTCTATCCACATGACATTTTGTGGGACGTTGTGGATTTGAACCATAGCACATCCTAGCATGATACGCTGCCTTGCTGCAGACCAAAAAGCCCTCAGGCCAACTGACCATGTGCTTCAAATGTAAGCAAAAGCTTCTCTTTTTTTAAGTTGAAGAAATCAAGTATTCTGTTATAGTAATGAAAGCTAATAGAGCCTGACAGATGTAAGTGTTAGGAAAGAGATGTACAGAGATACAATCTAGTGATAACTATTTCTTCAAACTTCTCAAGCTAAAGTATATGATTTGATTTTCTTTTAATCACTTAATATCTTTCAACACTTTTCAAGCACTGAAGGAAATGCTTCAGTTATAAAATCCACTATATAATAATGTCAATTATCACCAAAATCTCAACAAGTTATATTGTTCCTATTTAGAAACACTAAAAAATACGTAAACTTCAAAGAGATACAGCCCTTCCCCTTCAGTTTTTTTTAATTTTTATTTATTTATTTA
>NW_004524579.1:10443762-10502719 GCF_000260255.1 Octodon degus | reverse complement strand
GGTGCTGGGGGATTGAACCGCGGTCCCT
The DNA here is from genome assembly GCF_000260255.1 of Octodon degus. NCBI lineage: Eukaryota > Metazoa > Chordata > Mammalia > Rodentia > Octodontidae > Octodon > Octodon degus. Next base: position 10,502,691 of record NW_004524579.1, on the reverse strand, counting down.
GATGCTTTTGCTAAGCTTGTTCTAAGTAGGTGCTTTAGACCACTGAGCCATCTCTCCAGCCCTCCCCTTCAGTTTTACATGCACAGCTGTTATGGTTGATATATCGTGTCAACTGGAGAAATCTAGAAGCTTAACTAAGTAGCTCAGCAGTTCTACATCATAGTGGGCAGAAGACATGCTCTTAACCACTCTAAGATGTTGTTCGTTTTGTCAACTTGAGAAGTTTATCTAGCTGACTCAGCAGGAGGCCAGCGCTCTCACGCTGTAGCCCTCCTGATTCTGTGCAAGAGGAGGGCAAAGGTGAGTGCTATAGTCATGTGAGGCCACGGTGGGTAGACTGCATTCAGTATGAGGGAGGAAAAGAGGCGTGACCCCTTCCCCTTTTTGCTCTTGTTACTTTTGCCACCAGGAACAGTTGCCTGTATTTCATGTGCCGCACTTCCTGGAAGTCAGCTGATTATGGACTGAAACTTCCACAAATGGAGAACTAAACAAACCTTTCCTCCTTTAACTTTGGATGTTGGGTATTTTGTCTCGGCAACAAGAGGAAAGTAACTGAGACAACTCTGATTCCCAGTCTGGAGGACACTTCTAATCTATATGAACAACCAGAGTATGGGCTTCCTCTAAGGTAAGACCACAGGCACACATGGCAGAACTCTGTTTCTGCAAGAAGTGTAGGCCATCTAGTTCTCATTAACCTGCACAGTCATGGCATGGCTAGCAGAGAAGTTTGTATCAGGCACCATTTTATAAAAAAGCATATTCACAAAGAGCATCGGTGTGGAAGTGGTCATTCCTTACTAGAGGAATAACTATTAAATTGTCTCCCAAAGATAAATCTTTTAAGCCTCAAGAACCAGAAGTTAAAAAATTTCTCCAGAGTCCAAAACTATACATTTTCAGTTGTAAAATTTATCTATGCTTATATGATGCTCTTTTATCTTTCATTAATCGTTGTTTGGTCTCATTTCTTTTAGAGTTTTTCAAAATCCTTCAAGGAAGGGCTTGGCTGAGTCAGTGTTAGGTTATTTGCTGTGATTATAACTGAGCTAATATATGTAGACATATTGCACACAGGAGATAACAGAATTCATATTAATAAAGCCATAGTATAATACCCACAACCATCTCCTAATAATCAATTATAACTTTTATAATTTAAGCTGAGTCCTAACATATTTTTAGAAGTAATTTTCAAATGTTGTATTTGTGCTCACATGTGTACCAATGTAGAAAAGAATGTTTTTTATGACTAAGAAAAAGTGAAAACCATTCACTCAAAGAAAACAATAAAGTACATCCTTAATGTTTAGTACAGCTTAGAAATGATAAAGGATGTTTTTTTTTTTTTTTTTTTTTTTTTTCTCAAAGTTTTATTGACAAACAGATAGCAATGAGACAGTTTCAAATCATATCGGAAGGACAGTTTCAACAAATAATACACTGCATATATTCTTCTTAGTGGTTAATTGCTGTACAAGATGCGGACTTGTGATCCCATTTACAAACACCATTAGAACAAATCATTCTATTCATTAAGAGAATACAACTATATATCTATCCCAACCTCTTTGAATACACATATACAAAATGGACATTCATCGGTATACCCCATTTTTCCTAAGTTCCGTTATTGAATATTATAGGTGTGTAAACTCAGCAAAATATTCTAAAAGAGTCCAGTAGCCCATAATAGCATTGGGTCTTATATTTAACTGGCAATGTCAGAAATTATTGACCTGAGTCCCCCACAGCTCAACCCAACAGCATGGCTTTATTTCTTATATTTCGACATCATACTTTTCTACTGGATGGTTAAGACCAAGGTAAAGCAGGACCTATGCAACAAGAGTTGTAGCTTTTTGGTCTGAGAAGGTCAGTGAAATGCCCTCAGGATTTGTCCTGAGATCCTGTACCTCAGATTGTAGAACCTTCATCAGTGCAGCCATGTGGATGAGTCACGGCCAATGCTTGGCCAATGTGCTCTCTGTGAAAGCCTGAGAGAGTGTCTTCTCCCCATGTGACTCTCCTTAGGCCCACTCTACGTCATCGATCACTTTCCTCTTTGGCCCCATAATCTTCTTGATCAGAAAATTTGGGACACTACCGAGGTACATGACGTTACAGTACAAGTTCTCATATGTCCTGAGTCTTAATTGACCTTAGAAGGTTAGGGCCAAAATATTGGCTTTAAAGGATGTTTTTGGTACACTCACCAGCATAAAGACAGCCTACAACTCTCATTGGGCGAGGCCTACACATGCAGGTCAGTGCACAGAGCAGTTTGTGCCCTGTATGACTTCTCCTAGAGTGTCTCACAATGACACATAAAATAGAGTAATTCCTTGGCTGGTTGCAGCTCAGAGAAAAATCTATAGAAAGATCAATTTTTGCTTCTTACAGCTCTCTTTTTCATGGCAATAGGGTAGAGAGTGAAGAGAGCAAAGGTATGATGACAGGTTGATTAACACCCCCTGCCACAGTTAGAAGTTTAATAAATACAAATGTCATAATTTTAAAATAGGTTCTTTGTGCTTTTATATAACTATGGTGACATTTTCCTTTTATTGGTAAGCAAGAGGACTTCAGGATCAAATTACAAAAGACAGAACATAATTTTACTCCAAGAATAACTATAAAAGTGTTCAAATTGAGTGTGGTGGCTGTAATCCCAACTAACTGAGAGATGGAGGCAGAAGGATTGCAAGTTTGAGGTCATCTTGAGCAACTTAGGGGCCCTTCTCTCAAAAAAGGAAAAGAGCTGGGGATGTACCTCATTGGTAGAGCAACCCTGAGTTTGATCCCAGGTAACACACACACACACACACACACACACACACACACACACACGCACACACATGTGGCTGGGGATGTAGAGTGTTTGACTTGCACTCATGAGGCCATGAGACTCTAGATTAAAAAAAATCTCCAGTCTTTGTAAAAATTGGTAGTGTTTCTAATAAATCACCACCATATATTAATGTATATTATAATTAGTCCCCGAGCATTTGAGATAATGTTGTAGTCACCGACTTGTAATCATAAAATTACAACAAAATAAGGTCAAGTGATTGTTGAGTAGCTTCCCTGCTCCTATGGTGCTAGCTCTGGTGGCACATAATTTACCCACAATATGTCACTTAACTTTCTTTAAAGATGTGGTTGAAGACTTGATATTTGGACAGCACTGGATGCATTGATTATGTTTTGGGTTTTGCAAGTCCTTGGGAAACAGTGCATGTGACTAACTTGTCCCTCACACATGTATTAGCATAGAGTTAGTAAAGTCAGAAATCAGGGACGATCCAGTATTGGTTTGGTGATCTCAATTCTGGAGACACCTCTCCTGTATCGACGAGGTATGATTAGTTCAGAGTCACAAAACTATGAAAATTAACTGGTAGTGCTTGTTGAAATCTTAAGTTAGGCAGGTTTTAATTTTTGTCTAGTAGAACATTAGGTGGGTAACTAAAGACCTGCTTAGTATGTACTAGATGGTAAAAATGTTGGCTAGTGTCTGATTTCCTCAAACAAGGTATTTTAAGATGCTACTTATAGTACTACTGAGAAGAACACTGAGTGGAGTAAGCCATGCCCAGTTTAGAGTGCATGTGGTTAGTATTGGACTAATTGTGCTGAGTTTATATGGCATATCTCCGTGTAAATTACCTAGCACCACAGATCCATAACTGCAGAATGAACCAAGCCTCCACTTACTGTAAACTAAAATTCATGCCTTTGCTTGGACAGATTCCAGAGAGAGTTTGACATAATAGGAAATATTCCCAGGGTTAAAGGAAAGGTGAAACCCATATTTTACTTACTGTGAGTTAGTAAAATCATTTGGAAAGCATTTGGACATCTTTTGAGGTATTGTGTGACTAATTTACAGGAAAGTTGTAGTTTAAAAATTCTTCCCACAACATGTGCTACAGGGCCGGGTGTCCTGTAGATCCTTAATTAATGATCTCTGAACAAATGCACAACATACTGTGCTTGGAGAAAGCTATGCACTCTTGGGAGGTGGTGGCATGCTGAAAAAGTGTTGACACAGAGGAAACCAGCCCCATGGACTACTGACCTTATTCTACAACCTGTTGCAAGAAAGCAACAAAATGATTTTTCTGTGTTTTACTATAAAACAGAAAAATGGACATTGATATGACAAAACCATGCTAACTCTTGCTTATTACCATTTGTAATAAAAATTTTAAATGTTTATTGTAGTTAAATCCATGGAGTTTCATTTAATTCATGAAACATTGGAGATGGGCAGAAGATCAGGTTGAAAGTAATAGCAAACTACAGAATTGAGAGGTGCATCTGTGACATTTTGTTACATGTCGCATAAAGAAGGAGGGTAGAGTAAAAGTAACTACTGGCAATTTCAGTGTTATGCATGCTGCTGTGAAAACAAACTGTTAAATCTATTAAGTTACATGTTCTACATTTAATAATTAACCTGATGCATCTTTGATCTTATTAACTAGTATAGTGCCAGGTTGAATTAATCACACAGGAGGAAATAAGTAACAGAAACATAACTGAGACATTTAACCAAGTTCAATAACTTCTGTGGAGTGGATATAGTAGTAGAAATGCAAGTTTGGGTTCACCTTTGCCCTCCAACAGTACAGTGCGTCTTCCTTTCTGCTCCAAAGGGACCTAATACCAACTGGGATGTCGATGTCCCTGGTCCACTGGCTAACTAGACTGAATCACACCTCAGGGCACTAACGTCATTTCTATTGCCAATCAGACACTTTGCTCTTTCTGTCTGGCTCAATTTTATGACTGTGTGCTCCCCTTTTATTAGCTCTCACCAAGTTCTCTCTTTTCCATTCCCTTCCTGTGACAGGAGGCTGCGCCTGTCCTTCCTATAGTCACTTTGCAGTGAATCTTGCTGCACCAAGAGGATCATTTTGAACTGTACCTTGCACCTGTCAGAACCACAGTATTTAGCCACACCATGGTTTTCGATAGCTGCATGTAGAAATTTGGATAACGCAACCAGTACCTACCACTTAGACTATCCTAAAGGCTCATTTAGACTTGGGAATTTATTATTTAGTCACTTTTATCCATTTATATCCCCCGGTTTCCTCAAAATTTCTGATCCAGTAATTTTTTTTTCTTTCTTCTTAATTTTATATATTTGATACAGGGTCTCATTACACAACTCGAACTCATAGTGATCCTCCTGTTTCAGCCTTCCCAGGGCTGGAATTATAGGCATGCATCACCACACCTGGTCTTGGTGGCTGGTTTGACATGCCCGGGGTGGTGCTGGCACAGCTTGCAGTACCAGGCATTGAATCCAGGTCCTTGAGCTTGCCTAGGGAGGCCCTTAGACCACTGAGCTGTCTCCGTGGCCCCTGATCCAGCACTTTCTATTTCTATTGAAGTCAGAGAAATAGCCATCACCAAGCACCTGTTAGAAAATGCTTCCTCTGGAATGTATAAGTAAAACATCATTCACTAAATTTTTACTGTTATGAAAAATGGCCATTTTGAAAAGATAACTTTTTAAGTAAAGCGAAAATGTCGATGTAATTATATGTACACATTACATGTTAATTATAAACAGTGTAATTTAAATTCTGACATATCAGCAAAAATTTTGAGCTTTTTAGAAAAGGTTCACAGTTATATGAAAAACTCCAATGAGACTATGTGTCTTCACTTTCATCTCCAGTTCTGGCTTAAGATCAAAGGGAAGTTCCTGGACAAAATTTTGCTGGCTTTCTTGAGCATTGTAGTGTAGCCTTTATCAAGAGATGTTGCCTCTTGAAATATGACCTTTTCACTATTACTCAACTATATCCATAAACTGCAGCTGAGAGTACATTTCTATCATCATTAAAAATTATTACATTTTATCATATAGTAAAGACAGGAAGTATGTAGCTTTGCAGCAGGAGACATTATCAATTTTGGATTCAGACAAGCCTGAATGTGGAAAGACTGACACGAGAAGCCTCCTCTTGTCCACTTCTCTTGCTCTGGGCATCTGTCAGCGCTGCCGCCGCCACTGTTGCTGCTTACCATGTGCTCACTGGCTGAAAATACTAATCTGTGCAACTTCCCGCTGAAGAACTGACGTACCCTTTGCACAATTATTATTGCCGTGTACTCATAATAACCAGCTGTTTTTAGTGTGAGAGAATCTATTGCCTTCACACCTGTCATTCTTTGCAATTACTTCTTAAAGTTGCAAGTTGACGCTGGCCCTGACATTCCATGCACAAAAATCCCCTTCTCTTCATGCTCTTCCATCCTGACTGCTTGAGACTAGGCAAACTTTTTTCCATTTTTATACTTTCCCAGGTGCTTATTGATCCTGTTATGAGGGTGAATAACATTTTTAGTTAATCAAGTGTTAAATGCAAAATGTTTCTTTACGCCTGTGGGCATGCGCACACATTATGTGTACTATTAGCCACAGTTTCTAAATCCAGTAAATCAAGTTTGTGATTGAATTTACACATGGGTATTCAGGACTTCCCATGCTCCTGGACCTTGGGCCAGCTGCTGCCTCTACTTTACTGTGGCATGCAGGTAGTCACAGGACTGGCAACAGACAGCTTTCTCGGCTCCTAGTTGGATGACTTTGGCACTCTGGATAACGCCCACAAAAATTGTAGCTCACATGGCTGTAACGTATGAGGTGGGGGATGTGCCTTCACACACAGTGTTTTAGACAAGAACAAGTGTGACATGTTGACAAAGCTGGAAGGACTTTTTGCTGCTTTTGGATAGTCATGCTCTTTTACTTGTATTTGGTCTACTGTCCACCAAGAAAACAATTTTTTCAGATTCCTTAATTGTCATCATTTTATGAAGAAATAGTACAATATCATGTTCTTGCATATAGTTATGTGTTTCTGAAATTCCAAGGCCAGATATGGGACTTTTGTTGGCATGGAGATATATTTTTAACAATTTAACATGTGGACATGGTTTGAGTTGGAGTACTGGTTCCGCCAGTCTTGAGCATCCATTACCACTCCTAGCTTCATTGTGACTATCTATAAATGAAGGTAATAATAAGGTTTTCATGTGGGAGACAAGTCATGTAAATGACATAACATAAGATACGTCAACAAACGTGATAAAACACAGACAATTGTTTTTATGTCAGCCTTAAATGATCAAAAGGCCACTTTTGATTCTATAAAGCAGACTAAAGATTTATGATCAAACTGATCTTTTATGAAACTTTCTGAGACATCAACAACAAGAGGGTAAGCAGCAACAGAAGGGGTTTGCTAAGGAATAACTAATGTAAACTGGCTTTATATCTTGATGTCACTAGTGGGAAAACACTGTGGATTAAATTTATTTGAATTTTCTAAGGCATGTTAGAGCCTCTGTAATTTTGCAAGGGCAGAACCTTCATGTGCACATACACATATCTAAATAGCAAATATTTATAAATACTAGCAGGGTTAATAAAGCATATTGGATTTTAAATGTTAGATCTTTATATAACAAATAATATAAAATTGAATCCGTAACTCCTAGTTTTACATGTCTATGCAATTATGATCCTTATGGTAAAAGATGGGTCTATTATAGTATTTGACTTTCAATACATCTATTAGTGAATTTTTTTCAGCACTTTTCCTGTTGTCCTACTACTAGGATATATCCTCAGTCTTTTACTTTTTATTTTTACATATGGTCTTGCAGAGTTTTGCAGGCTGGCCTTGACCTTTTTGATGCTCATGCCTCATGCCTCCCAAATAGCTGAGAGTACAGGCACGTGCCACCACACCTGGCTTCATGTGAGGCTTGGAAGGATCTAATACAGTAGTCCTCTTTATTCACAGTTTTTTTCATTTCAATTACCCATAGCTAACTGCGGCCATTCTTGCAATTATGACCATGGCAATAAATAGAAAATTCTAGAAATAAACTGTAAGTTTTAAACTGTAAGCCACTGTAGGTAGCAAGATGATGTTTCACTCATCTCTCTCTATCCCACCTAGGATGTCAGTAATCCACTTGTCTCGTTTATACTGCCTTGCTGTTAATCACTTAATCCTCTTGGTTATCAGATCAACCATTACGGTGTTAGAGAACTTGTGTTCTAGTAACATTTATTTTACTTAATTATGGCCCCAAAGCACAGGCAAAAATGATGTTGGCAATTCAGATGTGGCCAATGAAGTCATAAAGTGCTTCCTTTAAATAAGAAGTAAGAAAAGTTTCCAAGGATGTACAATAAGAGCAAATATTCTATACATGAAATTGTGAAGAAAGAAAGAGAAATGTCTGCTAGGTTTGCTGTCCCACCTTAAATGGCAAAAGTAAAGGTCATAGTGCATAATTGCTTGATTAAAACAGAGAAGGCATCCAACATTAATGGTACACATGTTCGGGGAAAAACATAGTCTACATGGTGTTCACTCAGTTTGTGGTTTTGGACATCTACTGGGGCATACGGAATGAATCCCCTGTAGGTAAGTAGAGACAATTCATAAGTCATTTTGCATCGACAGGGTATCATAGAAAACTTTAAAATATAGTAGAATAATGCTGTTGGGAAGAAAAGACTTAGAAGTGACTCATCTAATGCTATTGATGAATGATTTATAGGCAAAGGAGAAGTGCCTGAGCTGCTACTTTCAGTGTGCCTGGTACTTTAATCCTACCCTCTTCATAGTCAGCTCACCTGAGGACCTGAGTAGAAACCTAAGAACAATTATCTCAATTAATCAAAGGAGGGAGCTAGGGGAGAAGTAAGCCCATAGAAAGAGGACCTAAAGTATTCACAGGTTGAAATGTAGCATGAAATCTAACAAGGAACATGTGACATGGAAGAAACAAATAAAATTGGGGGAAATGTAAGAAGATACACATTGAATGAAAGATCAGCATAGGATATAATGTGGTGTGTAGTTGGAGAGAAAATATAGAGCTGGTGGTCTCTTATTGAACAGGAGACTAAAATGTTAATTCTAATGTAGCTGGTGCAAATTATACCATTTTGGCAGGAATTTGGGGTAAAAGAATCAGACCAGTGAGTGGGCTTGCAAATATTAGGGGCCATGGTAACCATAATAACTAAAGATATTGAGGCTGGAAAGAAATTTGGGAGGAGGAGGCATTATGTGGCCAAGCATTGAGTCTATGTACACAGCTTAAGTACAGAAAAATCGGAAAGGTATGGAAGTGATTGGAAGCTCTAGGGTCTGTAAGTTTATTTAATTTAATTTTTTATTTTTATTAATATATGTTTCCAGGACATAACATTTACAGCATGTATAAAATATAGAGTTAACTTTATAAGTAACAGATATTAAAATGGTTTTCATGGAAAAATACTGAATCCCCATCTTTAGGTGTCAACAAAGTGAGTTTATGTAGAAAACTTAAGTGTTCATTTCTCAGGATTAAAATGGATGCATTGAAAGTATTTTCTAAACCAGAGAATCAATACTTTAGGAAATTTCTTATCTTATTGGGCACATATGTACTTTGTCCTAGTAGTTGTAGTTGTGCATATGAGGGCTATACACAAAAGTGAAAATGTATTAGCAATATTAGCAAATATGCTAAAAAGAAACTATTGAGGTTCAGATAGCAATATTTTTTGTTTGCCATGTTCTTTCAATCCTATCACTTTTTACCATTTTGTTTCAAACACTAATTTAGAGCTTTTATCAAGTTATTAAATTAACAATAGTTGAACTGTAGTAGGTCAGATGTAACTATTCAACAAGGCACATAGAATACATTTGTTAGAAACACTTTTCTAAAATAAAAAAAACACTTTTCTAGACAAGAAAAATATATTAGTATACTAACCAGTTTGGGCTTAAGTTGTATTTAGAACTTCATACTATTTTAAACATTTTTGGTCTACTTCCTGGTGAAAAATATTTCTTCAGAGATTTCTCTACTATTATAATTTTTGGGGAAAATTATGTTTTGCTTATATAATAGTTTATAATAATATGAATTAATATATTTTAAATAGTTTGTTGTTTTACGCATTTAGCAAACAGAAAGAACAGTTCTGAGACTTTGCAGCAGTACTAGATGACACTACAGGGACATAATTGCATACAGTATACCGCAAAATAGATTTTAGTAACATTCATGGGCAATTTATTAAAGATCCATGTAGACATAATAAAGTAGACTGAATGATAGAGAACCAAATGTATTTCTGCTGCTAAGTCATAGTATCAGATAATATCACATTTGTAAAGGATCAGAGGTCAGTTTATTCAGTTCTCTAACTCTGATCTGCAGCCTGCTTTAGATCTTTAAGGGAGCTTTTATTAATATCTTATAGAACAATGCAAAAATGATGACATTCAGTTTTTTTCATACTGTAGCATATAGTCAGTTTTTAAAGTAAGCAAACAACAATTTTAGTGAAACTTCAGCAGATGTTTAACTGTCATTTAAAAATAGGTTGCAGAAATAGGTTCTTTCCATTTACCCACAATATCCCAAAGCCCGTCAGTGCTCACTTAAGCGGCACTATCTCCACACCCTTAATTCTTAATTTGCACTTTGTGCAGAAGAGAAACAGAATTGCCACAACGAATTGGATAAATCAGCAACACGATTTGAATGAACCATATAATGAGTACCTTGGATTCCCCCTCTGACCCTCCTGGGGGCAGGACAGAGGTAATACTTCGGCACAGCGGACTAGTCTTTGTCAGAAATAGGTTACTACGTAGGCCCTGATGAGCAAACGTAAAACCAAAGAAGCACTCAGTTCAGAAAGAAGAAATATCGTCCATGGGAAGAAAGGTGTCACTGCAGAATAGAAGCATGTCTATTCAATTTTCATAAATTTTGTGAGATTCAATTTAGAGAGCTGGGAGCTGTTAACAGTATAATCGCTGAAGCGATCTGTACCAGGATTGTTGCCCTGAATTGTGAATTCCCTGCAATCAGTTACAGTAATAACATGAATTTGTAGAATTTTACACTTGGTGTAAGGAAGATACTTTCTAAAATACAAGGCAAAATAATTAATAAAAATAAACAGCATCAAAAATTGATAGTCTTATCATGCATTCCCAGACAGTTTTATTTTCTGTCCCCCACAACAGGTGCACTATCCCACAAATAGACTGAGGGAGACCCACAGATCTCTGTCTTGCCCACGAGACCACCACTCTTTCCAATGCTCCTAGGGTTCTCCTTCCCTTGTGCCACAAACCCTGCTATTTTCTGCCTCCCAGAACTGGTATTTATTAGGGCCGCTTACCCTGTAGCCCTAATCATATCCATTAAACCCACAGCAGCTTACGGCAACTTTCCTTCAAGCACCATGAGAAGCCAAGCCCCTAAAATCATCCCCCTTCTTCAGGACACCTTCTTCTACGTTTCTCTGGACATTTTCAAATCCCACTTTATCTCCTACCACCCAGTGAGTCTCACGCCCCTCCTCTATGCCCTAACCAGTAAAATCCTTTGTAGACTCCTACTACCACTCCCAAATGTTTCCATCCCTGTATTAACAGGAAGGATTGTCTGTTGGAGGCACACTACTCGATGCTAGGTCAGGACTCAGTACAATATTCGGCTTACCTCTCCCTGACTATTCTAGGCTTTCTCTGCCGTTTCCTTAAGAACATTCGACAACAAAGCAATGCACTTCTTTTGGAGCACGTGTCATCAAGTTTCCACAGCTAAGACATTTTCTGGCGTAATCACTGAGTGCTCTGGTCACTTCCTTTACCTGCTAAAGACTTTAGCCTCATGCACTTTGAAATTAAGACTGCTGCCCTGAATAGTTAGATGTCTTCTATTTCTGCATTTATGAACACGGTCATGAGTTGGGTTTAACCATCACTCTTTCTTTGGTAAAATTTCCTTTCTGTAGGTGAAAGCTATTTAACACCTCTTCTTTTCTCAAATCTTCTACTTTCTCTGCCTCCTCCACCAGCTGGTGACTGTGCTTCTTCTTTCATTGAAATACCACAAACAACAAGAAAACAATGCCCTCATCCTCCCACCACCAAATAGCTATGCAATTTGCTTTTTTGTCTGCTCTAGTGGATAAACTGTCAGAATTTCCACCTGAAGTCAAAGGCATCTGTGGATCTTTCCCTTCTTGCCTCACAGATGTTTCTAATAATACCCTCCTTTCCATTAATTTCTCCTTTCTATTAAATCATTCATATTAGCTCCTAAAGAAATTCAGACACTATCCTTATGTTATAAAATAGTTTTTGGAAGTGCTGAGCTGTAGATGCCCTCCAGCCAACACAGAGTTTCCGAGCTCCCCTTTCTCAGCAGCCCAAGCTGCTTTCACGCTTCCTCTCACTCCCCTTAACTCAGTCTGGTCACTCTCCCCTCCCCACGGACAGCTGAAACAGAAGGAAACTCTGAGGCTCCAAATTTATTTAGTTATTTGTCTTTTTGTGACTTTTATTAATACGTATTTGATTATATTCTCTGTAGGAAATCGGTATATTTACATCACACATTTCCCTTTATTTTTCCCCTTCCCTCCACCCCCATTTTACGTTTACAGTATACTATTCATTTATTTATCTTATAAGAACTTATAAAAATTAATCAACATATATATGTACATATATATTGAAAACAGACTAATAAGCGAAAAGCCATAAAAAACATGTAAAGCAATTATACTAAGTTAAAATATACTTCAGCTACATTATCTGCACTGGATCTCTGTCTGTCTGTCTGTCTCTGTCTCTGTCTTTGTCTGTCTGTCTTTCTGTATCTCTCTCTCTATATATATATCTATATATATGCATATATGTATGCATCTATATTAAATGCAGATAATAGGAAGAGAGAAGACGAAAAGGGAGTGACATATAAGAGAAACCGTCTGGTATTCGAGCTTGTGTGCACCTTATGGTCTCAGGGTGCATCCATTTTCCTACACATTTATCAAGTTCATCTTTTTTCATGGCAGTGTAGTGTCAATTGTGTATAAATACCACATTTCCTTCGCCTGTTCATCTGTTGGTGGACATACAGGCTGTTTCCACGCTTTAGCTATCATGAATTGCACCGCTGTAAACGGGTACACACACATCACTGTGGCACGATGTGTTTAATTCGGGGCAGGGTGTGCCTACAAGGAAAATGGGCCTCAAATTTAGTGGCCTATTCTAGTTTTCACCGCTGCGGCCTTTCAGTAGTCCAGGAGGCAAACCCAGGCTTCCTGAGCATGCGCCTTATCTCTGCTTCTCAGACTTTCGCTGGGTAGAGCTCCTGATTGTGATTTGCGGGTGCTGATGAGCCCAGGTGCTTAGGCCCAGCTCACTTCTCTCCGCTGCACACCCTCAGTTGCCTCATCTCAGCCCTGTCTCCAAATTCCCGCCAAGGGCAGGCATTACCTGACTTTACCACCCTAGTCCTACAACTCTTAAAAAAAATCAGGTTTGTATATAAAGCTGCCTAAACAACAGCATGTGTGAACTATCCTGGGCCCTTTTGATTTAAAATGTTGACAACTGATCTCTCATAATCCCTCCATCTTGCTTTTCTCGTAAGATTTTCATTTCAGAAAGTCATCTAGCTACTCAAACCTTAAAGGCATATTTGGCTTTTCTCTGTCCTACACATTGTGCATCTAACTGGCCTAATCATTTTGTCTTCTATCAATAACGTATTTAGGCTTCAACTATTCATTACCTCCATAAGCCTAGCTGTACACTAATCCAGTGCTGTCTTTTACCTGCAGCCTTTTGTTTGGTGCCCATCTGCACTGTTCTATGCTTCTTTCTCCTTATTTCCTTCTCGCTTACTCCCCCCACACTGCCATCCCTCCCCTAAAGTTCATTTTGCAACAGCCGGGAAGCTTTTAAGAATATAAATCAGATTATGCCAGTCTTCTGCTGGAAATGCTAAAGCTTCCATCAGTTCAGAAGAAGATGCAACCGTCCCATCATGGCTGTGGCCACTTGGACTTGCCAACTTCTAGCTCAATGCCTTTTACTCTGTCCTTCTTGTTCATCTGGCTCCATTTGACAGGGGCATTCTTTCCGATTTTTGAAAAAAATGGAGCATTTTCTTGCCTCAAGAACTCTTACAAATACAGATCCCAGGGGATACTCCTCCCCCACAAATTCAGATGGTTTATTCCCAGTTTTCATTTAGGCCCTTACTCTTCAAGGAATTCCTATTTTATCTAAATATCCCTTCTGGTCTAATTACTGGTTAAAATTACTATTTGTTTCTGGGCTTCTTCTTGTCACAATTTAAAAAGAAATGTTGCCATTCATATTTTTTTCATTATCTGAAGTGCGAAACAGATCCTGAGTCTCCCTGGGAAGCAAAGTCCAACCTGGGTTGGAGAGGTGCCCAGTGGTAGGGCGCTTCCCTAGATTATGCAAGACCACAAGAGCACATTTAATTCCACCTAATTATTTGCTTCTTTTTAAAAGAGGTATCTATCAGGAGCTGAAGGAAGGGTGTGTGTGTGTGAGTGTGTGTGTGTGTGTATGCCCTTCTTGCATTAGCTTTCTACTTGTTTGATTTGGTCTTCTCTACTAGAACAAAATTTCCATTGCTCCAATAGAACAGAGTGAGATCAGAGTTTTTATCTGTCTTGTTAACTGCAGTGGGATACAGTAACTGCTCAGAATATATTTGGTGAATGAATAAATGAACAGATTATCAAAGATATTTTTTAATGTGTATTTTAAGATGCTTTTGCATTATTATATTCTAAAAATCTGCATATTAATATGGTTAATATAATGAATTATGCCTGTAAATATACGTTTCTGTCTTTGAATTTGAGTGACATAAAAAAAGATTTGAAAATAAAATCAAATTATATTTACCATACTGGTATCATATTTGATTTGAAAAACTCTTGCTTTTGACATTGGTAGAATTTTGTTTTCCAGATTGAATTTTTTATGGAGGTAGTTTTATAGCATTTTGAGGCACAAAAAAAGATTCATGTTTTACAATGTTTTTAAAGTTTCATTTGGTTCTCAAAACTTTTGAGTATAGTATATCTTAATACTACATTTTACAGCATATATAGCCTACTTTTTGCACCCCTTAGAATATTAAGTTCACTGGATCCAGCAATGACTTGTAAATTGGCTTCAATGGTATTTTTATAGATGCAGAAAAACTTCTGTACAGGATGAAGTCTCTATCATCAAGGAGCAATCTGACTCATCAGTCACCTTTTAATGTGTCAAACTTATACAATGAAACTTCCAACTCTTGTCTGTCCAGTACATCAGGGGTCTGGTTTGAAGTAGTAGTATTTATGAAGCATAATTTTAAGGATACAAATTCTGTTTTTCCTTCCAGATAATGTTTTTTCTAAAGATCCAGATTTTCCGTGGGGAGAAACTATACTATCTATCAGAAGAGGTATCCTCAGGCCAACTATTCCTGGCCTTCCATACATCATCTTTTATTTATTTTGATGCTTTAGTGATACAATTTAAGTGTTATTGAAAGAGAATAGTACATGTTGTTTTATAGAATTCGATAAGGGTTAATAGTAAGTCATAGAGATGTTAATAATGTCATTGTCCATCAACTGTATATGAATATCCAATAATGCTATGTTCCAGGGCCAGCAAGATAGCTCAGCAGACTGAGCTCCTGCTTAGACAAGCACAGGAACCAGGGTTTGATCCTTGGCACCACCCGCCCCTGGGTGCACCGAGCTGGCCAGGGAGACCAGGCTTGGTGGAGCATGCCTGTAATCACAGTGCTAGAGAGGCTGAAAACAGGAGGACTGCTATGAGTCCAAGCTGCATAGTGAGACCTTGTACCAAATACATGTTTAAAAAAATGCCAGGTTCTGATTCAGGATAAATTTTTTTCTCTGCAGTGCTAGGCACTGCTCCTGTGGTCTTGCACATTCTAGGGAAGCACTCTACCTCTGGGCACCTCTCCAACCCAGGATGGACTTTGTTTCCCATGGAGACCCAGGATCTGTTTCACACTTCAGATAATGCAAACAATATAAATGGTAACATTTCTTTTGTAACTGACAAGGAGGTGCTTAGAAAGAAATATTAATTTTAACCAATAGGAACTGTGTAGAATGTTTTGACTTGTATGTTTGGATCTTATTATCTTCTTGTCCCAACTTCTATATACTTCATTTGTAATTTTTAAAAACACTTTCTTGTTATGTAAACTATCAAGATTTTAGGAATAAAAGGAGAAATAAGTAAAAATAAAGGAATTATATCCCAGTTTTCTTGAGCATCCTAAATTTTGTGTGTTGTTATTTTCAATAAAAGTGGTTTATTAGATGGAAAATTTAAATAGAATAAAGTTAATGTTCAATTATTGAAAATCAGATTAATATTTTCCATATTTGTCACTTGATATAGGATTTATCTGACTGTTTTACTAACTACAGTGAGTATATTGAAATGGTACTAAAAGCCTATAGCATTAATTAATTGTAAAAGTAAAAATTAATCAAAACAGAAAAAATGTTTTGAAGGATCACAGGTATGAGGACAGCATGGGCCCCTTAATAAATCTCCGTCTTAAAACAAAAATTAATAAAAGGCTGCAGAGATAACTTAGTGAAAGGCATCTCTGGGTCCAAACCCCAGTAACTGCGAAAAACATGGTGTAACATTTGGGGGGTTCAAATGTTATAATCTCAAAATGGACAGATCACACGTTCTGATTGATGCAGTTTCTCAATCTCTGCAGCCGGAGGCTTTTATCCTTAATGTACCTGGGCTAGAAGATATGACACCACTATTGCTAGCACCTAGCAAATCAAGATCAATGCAGTGCAGAAATGACCCCTTCCATGGCCCAAAGCAGCACTAGCTGTCAGAGCAGAAATGAAATCTGATGCAAAATAGCTGCAATCACCCTAAACTAGGCTGCTTGGAGCCTCTGATTCCTGACCTTCATTACAGTACTTGAAAGAAACCTGTAAATGTAGAATGCCTCCAATTTTTCTAAATTAAAAATTCAGTGAACTGACACTGCCTTTGTAGCTTATTAAGTTTCCACTGGACAGCTAAGAATTAATTTTTGTAGTTTAAGAAACTAGAATCGAATTTAGAAATCGACCTAGATTAAAGCCAATAGTCTTATAATTAATTAAGACAAAATCAATGCCAGATACACATAGTTAACCTAGTCATACAGTAAAATCTATTGTAGAAATGTTTGTAGATACAGTAATTTTAATGATTTACTTCCAAGAAGTAATGCAAAATAACACCAATTTACATTTGGGTTCTACTTTGTGGCATTATGGAGAGTCTCATCATATCTTATTTGAAAGTCTAATTACTGCCAGAAATGTCCTGATATCTTCCTCTTTCTCCTTTCACATTAACAGAATTTATGAGGAAAAGTAGGTGCTCAAGCACAAGACTCAACTTTCTTTAAAGTATGGTTAAGTAATTTCTACCAATGTAATGGGGCACAAGTGCTGTGGAACTCCATTATGATAACCGTGTGCACTTTCCTAGCAACCTGCCCCTTCTCCCAGCTGGGAGATGGTGAGAACACCATTGACTATGAGAAGCTGCCACATGTTAGTGAAGGCAAGCGTCACCTACCAGCCAGAACTACTGTACTGTTACATAAGGAAGAGAACTAAGCAACTTTTTTGCTAAACTATTTTAATTCAGGGGTGTTCTTGTTATTATAGTTAAGTCCATTCTTTCCTCTGGAAAGATTGGTATAAGTATTTAGTATAGAAAGAACACAGCTTTAGAATATATTACTAGAATATGATATATTCATATGAGATAATATCAAGCAGTAATAGAAAATTATATTTATCATTTTGAAGGCATAGAATGTAATAAGAGAAAATATTAGGGCACTTGTAATTTATATTTAAAATTATCATTTATAAATATATAATATTTACTAAGAATTCTCAGAAATATTCAAAGGTGTCTTCAAAAATTGGTTTAAAGGACATATGCAACAGTATTCAAGTTTATATCTGTAATTAGGAATACAGGTGTTTTCTCTTAGATCTGCAATACTTTTTATGTGCTTTGCAATTTACAAGTAAAGAACATTTAGTGTTTCACAGTACCAATGATTTCTATGCACAAGTGTTTCTTCTATCAATTCTCAATCACAAAGATAGTACCTCCCATGAAGCTCTCACTCATATCTTTTACTGATATTCACATTGTTAACCTAACTTATTACCCAGACTGGCTTTGTGTAAATATTTGCTTCAAGCTTATTTTTGGCTCACAGTATGAAAACCAATAAATTTCCTTCAAATCCAAGTCTCTTTTATCTAGGAAAACAATTCAATTCATAATGAAGTATACATATTATCTAGTTTGTTATTCTTCAATTGTACATTAGAAAAATATACTACCTGCTTACTAAGTTAAATACATTAAAACTCATACCAAAATACCCTGTTAGAATGATATAACAATAATAATCCCAGTGCTCTTAAAACCAAGGAAAATATATCAGATCTAAAATACTCTCTTTTGTTGAAGAGTAAATGCTAGGACAGGAGAAGGAGGAAGAGGATACATGTTCCGTGTTGGTTCAGATACAGGACAGAGGTAATGTAAGTCAGCCAGCTATTTTTATAACAGCTTGTGACGTGGATAAATGAAACAATGCAGGGAAAATAAAATAAGATAATTCTTTCACTTGCTCTCTGGAGTCAAACTCTGTTCTATGAAACTATTTTGGCCACTTCCATTCATATTTTAGCAACCTCCATTACCAGCTACACCTGTCTAAATCCATATGGCTATTCGGGAAAACAAGTTCTTTTTGATTTCTGAAATGTTAGCTTTTAAACTCATTCAGGTAAGGGCCTTGGACAAGATTAGTATAAACTCAAAATATGAATCACTGGTATATTCCTAAGACAATCAAATCTCTGTAATTTTCTAGCAGCCATTTTCTCTTGTTTGCTAATGTAGCAAGCTTAACAATCTACAAAGAGGAAAACATGAATGCTGGAAGCAGCATCGCAGGAAAAGTTACATAGACACCATTCAAAAGCATACTTAAGAAAAAAAAGAAGAAATCTAAGAAAATGCTTGCTGTTGATATATAAAGTTAATGTAATAGATATATAAGTCAAATTTTGATTAAAACACAACACCATTTTTAAAATTAAAAATAACTGAACCCATTTACAGTTCCATACTTCTACAAAACAAGTTATTATTATCTCAGATTCATCTTAATGCACTTAAATTTTGAAGTTTTTGTTGCCTCAAGTGTGATAAATTCAGTGAAATAAGAAAGAGTGGCAATGGTACAACACACAGATGATAGGTCAGTAGTAAAATTAATAACCCAGAAAAACAATTCCAGATGACTTCAGTACTGTTCAGAGAGAGATGGCATGGAAAATTAAGAGGCACTAAAAATTTTATATGGAGGAGGAGAGGAAGGTAGATTTGCTCTACAAGTGATGAATGACTGTAAAATTGAAAATATGTTCTCAATTTTAAGTAATTATTAGAAGATTACAAATGAATTCATAACTTTAGGATCATTTCAGGGATGAAAGAGAATAAAGATAAATTGGATATTTTTATTTAGTTGCTTATGCATTTATTCACTTTTGTTTGCTTGTTTAGAATTGAGGTCTTATTTGCCCAAGCTGATCACAAACTTCTGGGCTTATTCTCCTACCTCAACCATGCAAGTAGTTGGAACCACAGGTGAGTGTTACTACGCCCAAATCTATCTGATTAACTTTAAAAATGATAAGAAATAGACAAAAACAGTAATATGAGTAATAAATTCAAAATGTTAGGAATAAATATAAATTGCCAGCAAATGCAATGAATCTGAATAAAGTAAGAAATTATTTGTCTAGGTAAGTAGCTCTGTGCTGCATGTATATGAACCATGCTCAGCAAAATGGCAAGCAGGAGTTGAAAACAAGGGATATACAAAGGTGAATATACCAGAGATATGATGACAAGAACATCAGATTTTGCTGCTTAAATATCAAGTGGTGAAGGTAAGTTACCTCTGTCAACGTTGCCACCTGAAACCTACTGAAATAGATACTATGCAGTTGAGGCAGCTACCTGAGCTTTATGTGCTGTCTGGAGGATTTGTTGAAGTTGGGGAACCACTGCTACACATAAGCCCTCCGTGCCAAATGCCATTGCTCTAAATTGAAGTGGATGAGAACAAAGATCAGACAGTCATGGAAACGGATTCTCACCCTTGCTAAACACTCATTTGCTGAATCCTTACGTGCCCATGGTGGAGTGGATTCTGACCTCTAATTTCTGTGAGTGCAGCTTGCTCATGTTTGTTTTCTCACTGAATTTCACAACCCTAAGCAACCTGTGTGTGTTTTAACTTCCTCATATGTATGAGGAAGATGAAAATAAAATTATGTTGCATGAATGTTGGGAGGACTAAGTTTTGCATTTTATTTAAAATTTTAGTCAATCCTTGGGATAAAAATATGGAATATTTTATTCACTGATATTATTTGGACAATATTTATATGACACAAAACTGAACTCCATATGGTTGAGACCTAAACATGAATCCACATGAGCATCAAAAAATAAAACATAACTTCAAGGTTCTAGAGTTGGGGTAGAAAAGACTATTTTGAAAGAAGACAGCAAACCCAAAACTTTATAAACATAACTACCAATTTGCTTATATATAAATGTAAAGTTTTTCAACACAAATCCCTCAAAAAATTAAAACTAATGCTACATGGAGAGAAAATAATGTAACTGATCAAAATAGGAAATTTATATAAGGAAATACAAATGGCAAATAACAATGAAAAGATGCTTAATGTCATGAGTGAATTCAATTTAAAATGAGTTTTGATTTGCATCTCTTCAGTGACCAATGACGTTGAGATATCATCCCAGGAAGAATGGCTATTCCATCCCAGAAAGAAATCAACCAATAACAAATGCTAGAGGGACCTGCAGGGGAGGTATGAAGGGGGGTTTCTCCACCATTAGTGGGAGTATAGACTGCTGTCACCACTGTGGAAATCAGTTTGGAGATTTTTATTTTCTTTAAAATTTAAAAAAAGAGCCAGATTTATTTTGACCAGAGATCAAAATAGATATTTACCAGAATTTAACTAGCAAAGGTAATAGATGGAGATTCAGCAAGATCAATTTTATGCTAACTCCAGAGAAATTAAGAAAGAATAATTGAGGGCCAGCCTGATAGCTCAGTGGACTAAAGCACCTGCTTAGGCAAAGCACAGCGGCCGCCACTGGATCCCCTGCATGTGGTGCAGGCACCGCCCACAGGTTACTCTGAGATGGAGATTGAGACTGGGCATGGTGGTGCACATCTGTAATCCCAGAATTTGGGAGGCTGAAAACAGAAGAATCATTATGAGTCTGACCTACATAGTGAGACCCTGTAGACCCTGTAGACTCTATCCTAAATACAAGAAAAAAAAATAAAAACAATACATAAATAAATAAAATACAAAAAAAATTAATTGGAAAGTTGAAAACAAATTCAGTTACTTATTTCAATCTCTTCATTTAAGACATGGAGAAACTGAGAACCACACGATACAGCAAATATTAACTCCTTTGTGGTTGAACATGGGTCAAATTTCAAAACCAGCGGCCTCACTTTGGGTAGTATTCTTAGAATACTTAGCTCACCCCAGCAACTGAGAAAGGAAATCAAAGTGGGTGCAATGGAGAAAGCCAAAATGGATGGGAAAAACAACTAATTTTGGAGTTTGCAGATCTTTTGGTGTTTAGTTTGATACCTGGAAATTTTTATCTTTAGCCCTTATGACTCACTTGTTTCCAAGAGCAAGGTTATGAAAGAAGTTTAAGAATAAAAACATAAAGGGGAAAATGCAGAAATGAATTCTGAAAGCACCTACCTAGACAAACACACAAATTATTTAGTGTTGCTGGTACAACAGTCATCATTATTTTCACTTTTCCCTTTAATTATGGATAAATAGAAAAACATACCTTGGGAAAGTCTTCACTTACAGGATGTCTATGATCATAGCAAAGGCTCTTTTTGCATAGTGCCTAACATTAAACATTTCTTGTTTGCAAAAGGCTAAATTTAAAGGATAATATCAGTCAAAGGCACCTGTGAGTGTACGATGCCTGATAACTTGCTTTCTGAAGCTTGGCTCTGAAAATATAATTTTTTAAGGAGGAAGTGGGCTGTAATGTACGTAATTTGATCACTGTTGCAACCTCAATGCCAGTGCAAATTATCTCAACCATGGAGATACTCAAATATTACCATAAGGAAAAGTGTGTGTGCGCACATGTGCATGCGCATGCATGCGTGTGTCTGTGTGTGTGTGTGTAAATGGGAAGAAGAGAAGGCATTAATTCATTCTTGGCCCACTTGGAACATTCCAACCCCCTTTCAGGGAGGTAATACTTTTTCCAACACTGTGGGATGAATATATTTAACAGATGTTATCATTTTTAATTTATACTTATTTTTTATTTTAAAGAGAAAAACAAGATAAATATAACAATGAAACCAAGTTTCAAATCAGGATAGTAGGACAGTTACAATAGTTGATATATTGGGTATTACTGTCTTCATGGTAGTTATTCAGAATAGAAGATATTGAAATGATATCTTGTCAATACTATTGTATTGACAAAACTTTCTTTTAATGAACTAAGAGAAATGAGCTGAATAACTATCATAACTATCTTGTGTATACAGATATCTCCTTTTATTATTGCTGTGGGGGGCTCATCCCACCCTATGGGTGGGGTGGGCACAGCATCTGGTGCCAGGGATCGAACCTTGGTCCCTTTGCACTTGCCTAAGATTGCCTAAGCAGGCGCTTTAGACTGCTGAGCTATCTCGCCAGCCCTATACACATATTTCAAAGGGAAAAGGGAGGTTATTCATGGTATGGTAGGCAGAGAAGTGTTGACCTAATATGGTCTTCCTTTTTGCTTCTTTAACAAAGACACAAATTATAAGGTACCAAAAATACATTATATTTAAATATTTTCTTTAGAAGAAGAATATTTTCTTAAAGCACCACATAATTCTCTGGGTTGATCATATCTTTTTGAAGTCATTTCTTTCCCACATTAAGGGAATCACAACTCAAAATGTAATAGTTTCTGAAAGACTATTAATATTGTAAATCTTTCTTCTCTTTAAAATTCTTTCATTTTTCAAAGCCACTCAAATTGCTTCTGAAGAATTCAAATAAAAAAGTCTCAATAAATATCATGAACAAAGAAAAGCTAAAGATCTGATTTACTTTTAGGTCAATTACCAGATTTTCATCTGTCTATGGAGTGCTTCAGTTACTAAGCTAATATTCAGAACAGGAGGAAAAAAATATATAATGAACATAATTTTGTTTCCTGTACCATTTAGGTATACAAAATTTACATTTTCAAATTTCCCTTTTCTTCTCACCATAATAGCTACCATGTATTTTTCCTTTCAGAAAAATGTGAAATTTTTAGGAAATACATACTGCAGAAAAGTGACTAAATTACATTTTAATTTAATTCCTTGTGATTTCCCTAGTAAGAGTGCACTAAAAGGTTGTTTTAGCATTATTATGGTGTGGATGACTTTCCATGTTTTAGACATTTGAGGGCCACTACTTACAGTTAGCATGGTTACTACATGACATTTGGTGTGGAAGCAGGTAGCCAGAAGGTACGTGGTATAGAAGGCTTTACACTTGGCAGGATTATCATCTTCCACTCTGCATTTTGATCAGTCAGAAGAGGAGACTACTGTTGACATCTGGATTTTGGGAAAACAAAAATCTATCCTTTTGCTCATCTCTCCCAAATCTTCTAAGTTATTTAAATACATTGAACTCCTCTCGCTTTATGGTAGGAACACTACCATATACAGAGAAATCAAGGTCTTAAGCCCCTGGGTCATCCCTTTTTATTTACACCATAAAAAAGAATAATACGGAATTTCAAAACAACATAATAGGAGATTAACAGTGGTTAACATAATGTGTACTGTTATCTTCAAAGCAGTTGCTCAGATTGTAACATATAGGCATGAAAATTTGATCAAACAAGATAAATACAAATCATTCTTTTCAATGAACTATTAGAAATTAATAATACAATTATCTTAGCTGATATATATATATATATATATATATATATATATATATATATCCCCTTTCTTTTCTCCTTTCCTCCTTCCCAGTTATTCTTTCCTTTTGAGCACTTCCTTTCCCTTTCACAGTATCTATTGTACATTTTGGATCTCATTTACTCTTTCAGGTTCTTACACTAGGGAGACAAGACAATGTTTATACACAGTCTGATTTATTTCACTTGTAAGTATGGTCTCAAGTTATATCCATTTACCTATAAAAGACTGGAGTTAATCCTTCTTTACAGCTGAGTAATACTCCATTATATAAAAATACCACGTATTTTTTATTCATTCCTCAGTTGATGGAGAGAAAAAGTAGATAGAAATCTTGAAATCATGGCATATGCAGAGAGAGCTCATGAGCAAAATCCAAAAGGCAGGGAAAGTACTTCAAAGAATCAACAACTGGTATCCCATCTTACTAAGGTTTGTTCACATCAAAATAAATCTGTTGGTGTAAATAAAAGTAAATAAAATTCACTCTGTTGGTGAACAGGGTGAAAAGACAATGCACAGTGTGCAAAAAGATTTTAGTCAACTGTCGCTCAGATAAAGGACCTCTATCTAAAACATGTAGAGAATTGAAGAAAATCAGGACCCCTAAATTTATTTATTTATTTATTTTTTTGGCAGAACCGGGGATTGAACTCAAGCCCTTGCACTTGTCAGGGAAGCGCTTATTCCACTGAGCCATCTCCACAGCCCAAGACCCCTAAATTTAAATACCCGATCAAAAATAAGCATGTGATATGAACATGAACTTCTCAGATAAGGAAATACAATTGGCAAACAAATGCATGAAAAAATATTCGACATCATTGATCATTCGAGAAATGCACTTTCAAATAATACTGAAATTCCATCTCACTCCAGAAAGAATGGCTATCATCAAGAAATCAAACAATAGCAAATGCTGGCAGGGTTTAAGGAAAAAAGATCCATTCTCCAATGTTGGTGGGAGTGCAGACTGATGCAACCACTGTGGAAATCAGTACAGAGAGTCCTCAAAATTAGATTAGAAGTCCCATTACACACAGATATATGTGTATCCATGTACATAGTAGCACAATGTAGAATACCTAAAGTTTGGAAGCAACTCTGGGTTATTGTGTGTAGCTTTTACTCCTGGCTCCAGCAGTAGTAGTTGTGTGAACATTTTATTTTATTTTTATTTATTTATTTATTTATTTATGTATTTATTTATTTATTTTTCTGGAACTGGGGATTGAACTCAGGCCCTTATACTTGCCAGAGAAGCACTTATTCTACTGAGCTATCTCCTCAGCCCCAATTGTGTGAACTTGACCAAATTAAACAGCCTCTGTTGAGCACCATTTTTTTTTTCATCTTAACACAACACTAATTATAATAGTTATTTGTTGGTTTATTTACAGATTAAATGAGTTTATATATGTATAAAGTACTTAAAAAGCATCTGGCCTGTGTTTCAGGTAAGTAAGGAACAATTATTTTGGCGCATAAATTCTATTGCTTATTTTTGATTTCATTTTCTGTAAGTAGTAGAGACTTAATACTGTAGTAGCCATTGATACTGTAAATCACAAGCTCACCATATCCAGAACAGCCTATCATCTTCCTCTACTATGCATCTCCCCAAATTTGCTCCTCTTACTCTCTTCCCCAGTTACATTTCCCAGTTGTATAAATTTCATTCATTCCATGAAGTCTCCTTTAGTCTCAAATTCAAGGATTCAAATTTTATTCAAGTGCCTCACTTGGTTCAAGCCTTTCTTCTCCCTGGAAGAGCCACAAAATTTTTCCCTAAGTCCAAACTATTAATCTCCATTTGTTCACTTTCCCTCCTGTCCTGTTTCTCTTTGAGAAATACACAAATAAGTAGCCAATTTTAAGGTAGTGTGATACAGGCTATTTTCATTGATATGTATGCAGTTCTGAGATGAGGGAATGGGCAGTAACAGGTGTATAAAACAAATCCTTCCTTCTACGGGTTGATTGGTTAAAGCAACAAAACAAAATAAAGTAAACATTTCAAAATACAACAATGTGCTCCCATTGGATGTGGTAAGTTGCAAATCCTGCAGTTGCAATGAGCCCCTCAACTTCTTCACAAAGTAGCCTGACTGCAGTGGCCAATCTGTGCTTTATAGTTCTTCCAAAGACCCTGAAGACCAGCACTTTCTTGTTTTCCATTCACTTGCTCATCTCTGGTCCTGGGCCTAGAGCTGCTTCCTCCCTTTCATCACTTTTCAAGGAGCAGCTCAGAGTTCCCACCCCTGTGGGAAAGGGCTGGAAGTCTGCAGGGAGAATCAGCCCATCCAGCCCCACCTTTCCTTCTTCCTTCGTGCTTGCCTGTGAGCTCTGCTTCCGAAGAACTGCGCGCATGCACGCACACACGCATCTTTCCTCCCCGCTGCACTCTGCACTACTGCGAAGCCAGAGCCCCTTTCATTTACCTTTGCTTTACCCAGAGGGGCTTTTACAATGGCTACCATCTAGGATGTGCTCAGTAACTTCTGTCTGAATTAAGTTAAATCGCACAGCACAGAAGGCATATTGTTTCTTCAGGAGCTTTGGGCACTTCCCTGAAATGTGCCCTAGGATTTTACCTTCTGGCTGAAGATTTTCATACTGTTGTCTTGGCTCTGAGGAATTTTTAAGAGGAAGACAAAAACATGTCCACTCGATTATTTAAAGATTGTGGGTATTTGTAGGAATTTTCATAAGTTTTATATGTCTTGAAAGACCAAATCATCCATCTACAATGATGTATATGGTTAGATTTCTAAATTTCTGTGTAAAAATATGAAATTGTTTATTCCTACTTTTAATTTTTTAATTTTTTTATTTTTATCTTCACATTCTGTAGGGATTTGAAGTTTAACATATCAACACTTGATGGAAAATTCCTGTTCCATGTTATGTCTAAGATGTTTGATATTCAGACAGACAGTGAGGGTAAGCTCTACTGCGTATGTTATAGGGTAATAATATCATTAAGCTTTTCTTCTGGATGGCTAACAACTTAAGTTTTCAGGCCAAAAATTAGAGAAAAAGAAGGACTGCAAGGACAACCAACATTCTGACCCTAGCCTTTCAAGGTCAGTGAGTACTCAGAACATAGAAGAACCTGTACTGTAACAACATCTTACTCAGTTGTGTCCCAAATTTTCTGATCAAGGAGATTATGGGGCTACAGAGGACAGTGATCAGTGATGTAGAGTGTGCCTAAGGAGAGTTACCTGGGGAGAAAACATTATTTCAGGCTTGCACAGAGAGCAAATTGGTCAAGCAATGGCCGTGACTCATCCACATGGCTGACACTGACAAAGGATCTACAAACTGTGGTACAGGGTTTCAGGATAAATCCTGAGGGAATTTGATTGACCTTGTCACATACAAAAGTTACATTTCTTGTTATATAGGTCTTGCTTTATCTTGGTCATAACCATCCAGCAGAAAAGTATAAAAACAAAGTATAAAAAGTAAAGCCATGTTAATATGCTGAGCTGTCAAAGGCTCAAGTCAACAACTTCTGACATTGCTAGTCCTACGGATAACCCACTACTATTGTGGACTACTTGACTATATTGGATTATTTTGCTGAATTCATGCACCTACAATATTTAAATGGCAATGGAATACACATCTCTGACAAAACTAATAAAAAAAGGGGATACAAATGAAGGACCATCTTGTATCTGTATATACAAAGTAGAATAGATATATAGCTAATTTTTCTTAATTCAATGAGAAGAAAGATTTATACTAGTAGTGTATGGACAGGATATCATGTCTGTATCTTGTACTATGAATAACCACTATGAAGACAACAATATGTAATGTATTAAATATTGAAACTGTCCTACTAATCGGTTTTGAAACTGTCTCATTGCTATTTGTTTCTCAATAAAATTAATAATAAAAAGAAAGCCCAAATAAGAAATGGTTTAAAATTCTTACCTGATTAAACAGAGAACAATGAATGAACTGTTACCAGAAAACTCAGACAGAAACAACGTGAAGTTTCAACATATCTTGTGCTTTCTGCCTACAGAATCTTAATTATTGAATATTTGGCATTTGCATTTTACAGAGTTGAATAATTTATACAGGAAATAGGCCAATGAGTGAAGCAACATTTTAAAAAGAGCAGAAAGTTCTCAAGTGGCAAATGGATGTGAAAATGAAAGACAAAAGGAGAGTAAAATACTTCTGTATCGTTTGCGTAGAGGGTACAATAATTTTAATTTTTTTAAGAAAATTTAGTTTACTTCACCATGTCTTCAAAATGCTAATGTGACAGGAACTTATGAATAACACAGTTATGAATGTTCCCACCAGACAAAGAGACAATATCTAGTGCAGTCACACAGCTGTCTGGCTCGTGACCGCAAGGGTAGAAGCTGCATCTGCTGACGTCAGTCCACCATTCATCTCTCTGGTTGCTGAGGTCTCCAACAAAACATCATGACTTATACTCAGAGTCAGACACAGAATCTGTTAGCTGAGGGTCAGAGATTTCCAGCAAGCCTCTGTCTCTCACATGTGTCCTCATTTTTAATACTATGTTCACATTCAGACCTAAATCACCTCTATCTCAGATCAGTGGTTTTCTGGAAACAATTCCCTAATTTCCACTATTGTATGATTACACAGAAATATCCAATTAGATGCTTGAGGCATGCTGCACACTGCAGCCAGAGGGTGGAGGTGGAGGGGAGGTAGAGGGCAAGGAGGAGGCGAGGGACTCCCTCAGAAGGATGAGTGGGAAAGAACTGCTTGCTAAACTTTCAGTAACAATCATGAAGTACTTTTATACTTTGTCTTTGGACTTCTAGAAAGAGCATCCTGGTTAATTAAGACCTTGAGCACTGAATCATATGATTTGGGTTTGGATTCTGCTCTATTTAGTATGATTTCAAATAGACTTCTCTAAAGATAACATCAGAATAAAAGGTTATTTCTAGAGAATATTAAGTGGGTTAAGTGACACAATGTGTGGGAAAGTGCTTGGTATAGATTTGAATGCTTAATAAGGTCCATACAATTTTGCTATTATTTTTAGCAGTGATATGAAATTATTAATTTTGCTTGTCCATATATGATAACACAGTAAAATAGAAAAATGAGTTTTGGAAGGGGCAGAGAGAGGGTAACTGAAGAAAAGGAGGAATATTTATGAGAAGAGATTAGAAATATGTTGGAGAAAGACTTCAGAGAGATGGAAATACCATAATTTTATCCATCTTGTAGCAGAAAGAAAAATAACTAAAGAAAGTGTCAGAGAGCTCTAGAACAGGCAAGAGTATAGAGACCCTTTAAAAGTCTTAGTATCTTTGCTAAAGTTTCACATTCATTAAACTTTGCAGTTAGGATAAATTAGCCTGGATAGAGATATTTGTGTCTCCATTTTGAGAGCCAGCCTTCACCAACCATAACAGGAACTACACTGCCGTCGCAGACAGGGGCCGGCTGTCCAGCACACTCTCCTGCAGTCGTGAGCAGCACAAACTGCTACCACAACTGGCATTTCTCTAAGAGTGAAGTGGCACCAAGTGGCCTGCCCAGATCTTACCTGCATTAATGGTTCCACAGAATGAAGAGAACATGTGACTTACTCTCCTCAAAGGAGCCAGGAGAGCACCTCACAGTCATACATATTAGAAACACTTCATGACTCCCAAAACTTTGGTTGAGAAAGTGAGTGCTTTCTGATACATAATCTCTCATTCCACTTTTCTAAATGCTCTGAGTTCTACCTTAGATTAAATCAGATTTGCCAAAAATCATAGATTTATATTGGATCGCACTGATATCTTACAAGTGGTTTTTATTAAAGTACAATGTGGCATTATAACATCAGCATACTTTAAGAAAGTTGCCATTGCTTCTCGGCCTTTTGGCTAAGATCAAGTGTAAGAAAGTCCCCAAAGGGAAAAGAAAAACAATAAAATATGTAACTGTAGGGAAAAAAAATTGAAGATTCTATTCAGTTCAGTATATAATTGCCACACTGTAGCCATCCATGAGGAAAATGCCCTTTATCATTTCCTAATCAGTAGCAGTTGGCCTTCTGTCAAGCAACTGGTGTCTTATGGGTACTAAGAATTATGTGTTTTATTATGTGTAGTTGTTGCACTGTTTTCTGGAAAGCCTGAGCCAAATTTTGGTGTGATCTTTAAAAATGCATACATAAAAGTTTTCGACATACTTTTTTTTTTCTTTGCCTTTAGTTGAAGTTTCTACCATTATAATCCCCACCTTATGTTTTTTATATTAAAAATGCATTCTGCATGCCATATTCTATGCCAAATTTGGTCATATGCAATGGTGGAATGAGTGGGATGAATCAGTCAGTACTGCTGCTGATGAAGAAAATAGACAATGGTATCTTATGGGACACAGAACAGAGGACATTTAAGCAGACATAAACATTTAGAGGTTAAAAAATTAAAAAGACCCAAAGTCTAGGTTCTAGCGTGCTTCCAGTTGCTTTGGCTTGTTACAGACGCTGTCTCTCAGAGCTTACAAGTCCTTTCCTGATGTTCTGTGATGGCTGCTACAGACCCACTTATCCTGCATGCTCTTGATCAAAGTAGAATGAAAGAAATGGGAGCGAAGGTAGGGCTGGTGGACCACCATCAATACCTTAGTGACTAAACCAGTGTCACTTCCCCACTTGTACCACACAGAAGCCTAGAACAGATGGTCTGTAGCATTCATGGAACAGAGGCAGGTTAGTAAGTAAGGTTGGAATTAATGTGTTAGGTGTGACAACATGATTGTACCACAGGTATAGACCACACAGATGTGGCACTTTCAACCTACAATTTCAGTTTGAACCAGTCCCTTCTATTTTTTAGTATAGAAAACTATAGGCTTATATATTTTTTCTATTTTTTAATTTTGTTTTAAAGAAAATAAAAGTAAAAATTAGGAGCGATACAGACATTCAAAAAACAAGATGATAGGAATCCAACAATGGTTGTAATATTGCATATTGCTGTCTTCAAATTAGTTGTTTTTACTATCAGATATAAGCATGTACAATTGTCAAAAATTAAGTAGTAACTGTTCGTTTCAAAAACCCAATAGAAATTAAGAGTACAATGATCTTACTTATCTTGTGTGTATGCATATATATATATGTATATTATATATATATATATAACTTCCCTCTCTCTCTCTCTCTCTGTTTCTCTCTCTCTCTCCCCCCTCCTGTCCCATCATCCCAGTTGCTCTTTCCTTTTGAGCAATTTATTTCACTTTCACAATAGCTATTATTTACTCTTTCAGCTTCTTACATTAGGGAGACAATAAAATGTTTACACATATGTTTATGATTCATTTCACTTATAAGTATGGTCTATAGTTGCATCTATTTACTTGTAAAAGCTTTTAGTTTATCTTTATAGATTAGTAAGACTCCACAGTGTAAAGATACCACATTTTTTATTCATTCTTCAGTTGATAGGCATCTAGGTTGTTTTCAAGATTTAACTATGACACCAGTGACACCTCAGCATGCCATCCTGGCCCTGCCCCTGGCGCACACTGAGAGGGCCACTGAGACTGGAGATGGTGGTACATGCCTGTAATCTCAGGGTTTAGGAGCCTGAGAAGAGGAGGATCACTCTGAGCCCGATCTATGTAGTAAGACCATGTAGTCCCTGTGCTAAATACATAAAAAACATAAAAAAATGAGAAAAAGATTTAGCTATGATAAATTGTGCTACTATAAACATGGGCACATGCATATCACTTTGGTATGATGTTTTCAGTTCTTTTGGAAAAATGCCCAGAAGGGGAATAGCTGGGTTGACTGGGGCCTCCAATCCTATTTTTTGAGGAATCTACACTAATTTCCATAGTGGTTGTACCAGTCTTCACTCCCACCAGTAGTGTAGAAGCGTTCCTTTTCTCTCATAGTCTCTCTAGCATTTACTGTTGGTTGACTTCTTGATGACTGCCATTCTTTCTGGGTGAGATGGAATCCCAATGTTGTTTCAATTTGCATCTCTTGAATGTCAAATATTGCTGAACATTTTAAAATATACTTATTTGTAATTTGTAGTTCTTTATCTGAGAAGCTCATATTTAAAAACAGAAGCACTTACCGAGTGAATTGCAAGGTTGGTTTGAGGTACAGTAAAGGCAGATGATGGAAAGGCATGTTTTTCCTGGCTTTTTCTCAAGCTCAGAAGATTGATCTTATGATGAAACAGGGTACTAGTGCTGCGAGTCTGGGTAGTACTTTTCTTTCAGAAAACATTTCTACCCGGAACACAGTTATCCAAAAAACATAAACATTCCTTCTTTCTCTAGTATTATTCAAATCAGAAAGAATATATGAATATAGTTATTACTGAAGGTGAAATTAACAGGGCTCTGCCTCCCTGACTCCAGTTTTTACTACAATTTTTCTGTGGCCACAGTCTGCGGCATGATTGTCTCTTTGGAGAAGTCACTACCAGCCATGTGGCAACTGGAGAGAAGCTTAAACAATATTTTAAATGTGTCTGTTTTTCATAAATAATCTTTACCTTATGAAGTTCATATTCTTCAGTTCAAGTAACTATGACAATCAATTCCAATAGATTTGGCAGAAGTTCCCTGGGCTCAGTCAGTTTGCTAATTTCAAGGTCTTCTACCATCAGAATAACTGTAGAGCAATCCAGGTCTTAGGGCATATTTGTATAGCCACAATGTGTTAGAACCTGCTGGATTTTTGACAGAAGCATGAAAATTCTAACTTACTAAAGCAGAAAATAAATGAGATAATAAAGCAACCACAATAGCAATTGTATTACTATTCCTGTATAGTCCGAAAAGAGAAACATTCATGTTACAATCTTCTGGTAAGGGGCAGCATAAAACACTTTAGATAGATAAAAGATCCAAGAAACTTCACATTATTACTACTACTACTACTACTACTAGTGGTGGTGGTGGTGGTATTAGGCACCGGAAATTGAACTCAGGACCTTATGTTTGCCAGGCAGGTGCTGTTCCACTGAGCTGCATCCCTGGCTCCTACTTTAACAAAGAATTCATAAAGAATTTCCTCAAATAGATGACTTTATTGAGCTTGATATGAGTTCAATAGAAGCTTGGAATTTTGTTTAACTGCAGTATTTGCACTGATTTATCATGGCTTACTGGTCCAAATAACAGTTTAATAACTAAAAATAGCGTATTCGAATCTCTGTCTTTCCAGTGATTTTCTCTGACCTTGGGCTAGGCATTTGACTTTATGGAACTGCATTTCCAGGCTTTTACTTTTATTCTGTAAAACAAAAATAACTGAAAAATGATAGCTCCCATATAAAACTGGAGAATTTAAGCTAGTAACAATGTGTCTTCACTGATCGGCTGACATATTTTGGAACTCAAAACACACTGAGTTGGCCACTTAAGTGATTTTGCCTGTTTTGTAGGAAGCCCAAGGCCTTGAACAAAACCAAAATGAAACACTGCCTTGTTCTGCTGAGGTTTCTGTCTCTATCTAGACTTTCTCCTCCCGAAATGCCATTCTTTATTAACTTCTGGCAGCGTTGGGTGAATCACTAAAAATACCTCTTTTTATATAGAACTAAAGGAAGATTACAAAGTCTGCTTCTTGATGAGTAGACAATTCTCTTTGTTTTGTGGGAGGTGTAGCCTGAGATAAGAGGATATGACTGAAAGGCCTTCTGAGATGCTTTCTAATCCATCTTTCTGCTGAACTCCCTTATCAGAAACGTCTCCCCTACCAGGTCCAAGTGGAAACATTCCCAGCGACTTCCATGGGTCTGCATGTTTGCATAAGAGGTCAAGGATGTTGAACGAGTTACAGAAAGAACAGGTGCAGAGACAAGAGTGAGGAAAACATGATGGTGAAGTACACAAAAAATAGGAGCTCGACAAACGTAGTGTGAAAAGTAAGCCGAGCCTTTCATGATGATCTGCTTGAGATTTCACTGTTTACTCCTTTCTAGTGGAACCAACAAATTATCCCAGCATTGAAAATTCTTCCCTGTGCCTCTCACAGACGAAAGGCAAACACACTCGTGAAACAATAAATTCCAAAGTAGACCAAAGAAAAGAAACTGCCTATCTCAAAATGGTCTGTTTTCTCTTGACAGATGAGAAAACATCAACAAAGTATCAACATTCAAATTTCAAGAAGGAGAAAGAGAAAAGAAGCCAGGTGTGGTGGTGTATGCCTGAAATCTTACCTCTTGGTGGGAAAATCATGAGTTTCTTTTCTTTTTTCTTTTCTTTACTCTTTCTTTTTTTCTTTCTTCTTATTTATTTATTTTGTATTTTAGAGAAGGGGCTACAAGGTGTTCAGGGTCTCACCACTAGATCAGACTTATAGTGATCTGCCTGTTTACAGCCTCCCAAGAGCTGGGATTACAAGTGCGCACCACCACAGCCAGTCCCAACTGCCATCTTCACATGCCCTGGGGATAGAGCCCCTGATGCCTACACCTACTTGCAGGTGCTTTAATCCGCTGAGCTATTTGGCCAGCTTGAATCATGAGTTTTAGGCCAGTATGACTTATGTAGTGAGTTGAAGTCCCACATACACAAATGGGGCAACACAAAATCATGTATTCTTTTTTTAAAAATTTTATGTGAAAGTAAAACAATTCTCTAACAAAATAAAAGAAAAAGAATAATTAACACACTGTGTATCATTATTTTCAAAGTAGTTACCCAGTACCAGATAGAGATTTAAAAGATTCTCTCTTAGGAAAGAAAAACAAATAATAGAAAACGTCGAAGTCATATCTTATAGACAGATATTATTTGCATAGGACTGTCCTAGCCCAGGCCTGGTGAATGTGTGGGAGAGCTTCCTGCTACCCTGCGCCGGCGGGACCTACTGCTGGTCCCAGCCCAGGCACAGCGTGGGAGAGACCCTCTTCCACCCCCTTGGATGCCCCCCACCACTCCGCAGCACCTCCCCCACCCCGCCCGCCAAGTAGGAATTTCTGCTGCATTCTGGGAAGACCCAGAACCAGTCCTAGCCCAGGCCGCTGCCTCTCCCCGCTACTCCACCTTGTCCCCTCCAAGCTCAGCTCAGGCCTGGCATACAGGCCTGGGGTGAAACCCTGCAGCTGCAATCCCTGCAAAGAGTGTAGAAGATAGAACCACCCAGCTAGTCCAGGAGCAGAAAATCTTTCCAGAGGGGCACAACAGGTTCACCCCCAAGGGCAGCAGCGGGAAGGAGCTGAGCACAGCAGCCAGAACCAAGCCAGGCACAGCTGAATAAATCCAAACTTTGTAGAGCTGCACCTGAACTTCAGTACGTGCTAAGGTTATCACTGCAACAAAGATCTACAAATTAAGTCAGAAGACAGTGCTACACAAAATGACGAGAAGGAACAAAATGCAATCTCAGAACCCAAGCCCACCCGTAACAAGTGCAGAGGACACTAACACAGAACAAATTGGGAATCACACAGCCGAAAGCAATGAATCAACGACTTTTGAAATAAAGAAAGAGCTGCAGAAAGGTATAGAGGAACTCAGATTGGAAATAAAAAAAGAAATCCCTGAATTATTTGCATAGGACTGACTCAAATCTATGAAGTATAGCTTCTAAACACTATGAGTTTTATAGTTTCTAACATTAGCATCCATATTGAATGGTGTAAGTAGAGGGATATGGCAGCTTTGACCAATTTTTTTTTGCTATTGATTCTAATAATCACAAATACTTAATTTAGTGTACCCTTCAAAACCCTCAGGGTTGGAGAGATAGCTCAACAGTCTAAGTGCGCCAGGCAAACACAAGGACCCGGGTTTGATTCCTGATACCACATGCCGTGATGGCTCCAAAACTGGGTGTGATGGCACATGCCTGTAATCCCAGCACTGAGATAGGAGGATCACTAGGAGTCTGAGTTATGTATCAAGACCCTGTACCAAATAAATAAACAAATACCCTTTGATGCAGGTGCCATTATTGTCCTTTTATGATGGAGCTGTACTATGCCATTATTTTCATAGATGCAAAATTTTAACCATAGCCTGAAGAGTAAAAGCATGGTACACTGAAGAATGCAGAAGTTATCAAGGTACAGCTACTGTTCTTTTTTTTTTTTTTTTTTTCAGAACTGGGGATTGAACT
This sequence comes from Octodon degus, assembly GCF_000260255.1. NCBI lineage: Eukaryota > Metazoa > Chordata > Mammalia > Rodentia > Octodontidae > Octodon > Octodon degus. Next base: position 10,466,498 of record NW_004524579.1, on the reverse strand, counting down.
CTGGCCTTTGCACTTGCCAGGGAAGCACTTTTTCCACTGAGCCATCTCCCCGGCACTTAAATTTTTTTTTTAACCAGCTCCTGTTCTTTATGTCTTCTACTTCTTATGTAAAATAAAGTGTGATGAAATTTTGCTCATCACTCAAAAGACCAGCTACAAATGCAGTTGTCATGAGGAATAAATAGTAACCTTTTTGCAAGTAAGGTAAATACATGAATAAGAAAGTAAGTTCATAGAAAATTTAGCACTCCTAGAAGAGGCTAGTCAATACATTTCCTTTTTGTTTTCATGATGCCCAAATAGAATTCCACAGGAAGTATTAAAGATTACATTCACTTTGGATTCTTATCAAACCTATTAGCTCTTTCTGGATCAATGCATCTGTGTTGAGTAATTATTTATTTCTATGTCTAGCATCAAACATCAAGGGAGCGGCTTTTTTGAATACTACAACTGCTTCCTGTGAGATAATATGATTACTGAGTATGCCCTCTAGCAAATGATCTACGGGACAGAGACGAAACTCTGGTTTCACAATTTTTTTAAGACTTATGAACCAAAGGTTTAAACATTACTTTAAGCAGGGCAAGGATAGATCACTCAGAATAGCAAAAAAAACACAGGAGCTGATGAAGTGTAGGAATCAGAGGGAGCTGACAGTGTCACATGACTGCAAAAGGATGGCGAAAAGACAGAATGTGAGGGAAGTGGGGTGAAAGATGATGAGAGAGACAGATGCGAGTGAAAAAGAAACAGAGCGAAGGAGACCGGAGAGATGCTCAGAAATCACATCTCTGGTCTGCTTGGTCAACCTGTTTTCCCATGCTTTGGGATCCAGAAACAAACACTGCAGATCTGCCTGAGTCACTGGACCCGGATGCCCGGGGGAGTGGAATACGTAGTCTCAATTCTCTTGTTCTCTGGGGGAGTCATAAAGTCTCAGGAGAATCCAGTAATAAAGAACATCTCTGTGCCCAAAGCAATGGCTGATTCCACATCTACTAGGAAGCTAACACCAAATCTGCCATCTCTCAAAAGATGTGTCAGTTTGGATATATTTGCAATTGTCTCGCTTTTTAAAACCTAAAGGCAGAAGAAATGAACTTGCTGAGTTCTCTGTGACGTTCAGCACCAGTGTGCTCTAAGCTCACATACATACCCCTGAGGCTCAGGCACCCAAGGAGTGGGGAAAATTAGTCCTCTCTCAACCACCAATGACCAGGCTGTCACATACCCTAGGAATGTTTTTCTTTCAGATTATGTGAAATGTGTAAACCTTAAAAAAATTCCTTTCAGTCTCTACAAAGTTTTAAAGATTTTGCAAGCCGCTGGCAACAGGAAGGTTCACCTATCCCTGCATCACAGAGCACCAGCCACCAGACAAAATAATGTTGCTCTGTTCAGATCTAGTAATGGATATCAGTTCCTCAGAAAATACTTTGTAATTCAACTTCCTGTTATAATAGAAGTTAATGCTATCTTAACTAACTTTGGGAAGAGTGTAGTTTTCTGGGTTTCTTTAAGCTGATTTTCAAAAGATTGTTGATTGGCTCCCAAGACTGAAAAACTACATTATCGGTTTCATGTGAAAAATGAAAAAAAAAAAAAAAAAAAAAACCAAAAACAAAAACAAAAACAAAAAAAAACAACCAAAAAAACCCCTATGCTTTGTAAGCAGCAATTAAGCATGTTGTTTGCAGCATGTCAAAAAAAGAACATAGTATTTCCTGTTAAGAAGAAAATATGGGTAGGCAAGTAGTAGAATAAAAAAAATAGTGTTTTTTTTTCAAGGGAATTTTCATATAAAGGTGCTCTAGAGAAAAATCATTTCCTGGGGTTCTATTTAGTGCCGCTATTTTGCACAGAGTGTACCATTTGAGTTTGTAAAACAAAAACAAGCAAGCACCACATTGCTCAACTTACAGTTTGTTAGAGTAGTAACAGTGCTTTACTAATTTGTAGAGGAACAGATAAAAACTTGTAATAAATAACCATCCTCATGATTATTCAAAAGGTTAACAGCTGCTAAGCCACAAAGGGATTTACTCTAAGCCCTAGAAGATTCGATTGATGTAAAAAAAAAAAAAAAAAAAAAAAAAAAAAAAAAAACCCAAATAGAAATTACCCATCAGCTTCTGAGGCCTGATTTGGTGGTCAGTGTCCAAAATATTTGAAACTCCATCAATTTTCACTGTCACATTAATTAGTTAAAAAGAAATAGAAAGTCAGGTTGAGAAGGCCATGATTGCTTAGCAGTCATCATCAGACAGTTTTCATTATCTAATGACTTGTGGACTAAAATTAGCAGAATAAACTCAAATGCTCTTGAAGCCTGAGCTGAGGCATCCTACTGGCACATCCCTTAGTTTCCTTGACTACAAAGTGCGACTCACAAGACTGCCCTACCCATACACAAGGTTAAAGTAATAAGGAGGTAATGCATGTGAAAATTGTTTCAGAGTATAAGGGGCTAGCCACATCAAGGTGAAGAATTCTTATAAAATACCCATGACTCTGAGGTAAAGTCCGTGAGAGGTTTTCTTTTCAAAGTTAGATAGATACAATACTTATATGTTATCCGCGATGATTTGCTTATTTTTAAATTGTAATTTTTCTCTTTTTTAAGTTTTGCACTTGAACAAAAGGGCACTACCATACACTATGAAGGTAGATTTGTAATGTGTAGGATATTTTTTCTTCTTGCTTTGCTGCAAGCTGAGTCGTAGCTCCACAGTGTCAACTTCTGAATTTAGGAGGAAAATAAATGAAACGTTGCTCTTATTGTATTAAAATAAGCAAATTGAAAAAAAAAGCCAGCTTGAGAAATTTATTCTGATAGTATTTTCATATAATGAGTGTATTGATAAAAACAATTGTTGCCTGCTGGGATTCTCCTACTTCTATGTTCTGCTTTATTAGTCCACCTTTTGAGTTTGCAAGTGAAAAGCTCCCTGAGCAACATAAAGGATCCCCTTTAGTGGGGACTGATTTGGGATCAAAGAGGGTCTGCAACAAGTGAGTTCATAAGCTTTGCTAAATCAGACATTCTTCTCGGGAATATTTTCCTTCTATGTTTTAATTAAAGGCTGAAGGTTCATCTTTCTGACTTTTAGCTCATACACTCCATCTTTCTGTTCAAGAATTTGTCTTCTGTAAATGAAAGACACAAATGATAAATAGGCATGTGTCCGGAATGGACATGCGTGCTCTGCTGCCTGCCCCTGCTGGGCCCATCTGCTCTGATGGCAGGATGCCCACTGGCAAGCTGGCCCACTTCCCTTCTGTGGAGCTGCCAGCCTTCCAAGGGTCTGTGAGTGGGCACACTGTGGTGAGAGCTAGCTTTCTGCAAGGAGCCCTTCGACCAACCTGCATATGGATCTGTTTGCACTTGACCACACTTGTTGGCTCTCATGTGTCATAAAACAAATGCTCCTAGTGTGAGTGAAAAGAGGGCAGGCTGTACTAGTATTTCAGGCATCAGTGAACATAGAACACATGCACATCTTCCTGTAAGAAATGGCTCGGTGTGGATGAGGAAGGTGTGGATGAAGGAGAAAGGAAAATGATCCATGGATCTATTATTAGTGTGCAAAGAAGTAATATTAGCCTGAAGGTTTCAGGGTGAGCATGTTATTGTTCTGCATAAAAGTGCACTTCCCTCTGATGGGTTCTCTAAATGTGTGGAGAGACAGAGAGCATACACGAAGTATTTCCTATGAGACCTCTGTGACCTAACGTAGCATAGTGACCTGATGTAGCACACCCTCTTTTCAGACTTCTTTCAACCTAAATCTGAGAGCATTATCAAACTAAAAGACAGAATGCAAAGCCTAGGGATTTAATAATAGAGAGACAATGGTGAAGCATTTTGAAGACTAATTGTTCTAGAAATGGCTCTGTTCTTTACAAATATTGAACTGTAAAAAACAAAAGACAAGATCATGAATAAAATAAGCTACAGGGATTAAGACATGTCTTCTAAACCTACAGAAACATCATCCGTGTCCAAGGGGGTAAGAATGGAAGGCGTTGCTACCAGAAACCCCAGCTTTACTCATTCCTTTAGCCCATACTTAATGAGCACTATGGGCCATGCAGTAAGGATAGGAAAGTGGACAAGACAAAACCCCTTCCCTATGGAGCTTACATTACAATGGAGAATGATGATAAACAGCCAAGTCAATATGTGCCACAATGCCAGCGTGCAATCATGACTCTGAAGCAGAAAAAGGGGTAGAGTGATGAGAGTGGTGTTTTAGAGACAATGGGCAGGGAAGGCACCACTGAAAATGACACATGACCAGAAATCTGTGTGATGTGAAAGAAGAAGTCTTGGCAGGCTCCATGGTGAGAGTGGCCCGGGTGAGAGGCACAAGGGCAAAGGTCTTAGATGGCCCCAAACTGGGCTTATTTAGAGAAAAGCAGTGAAGAAGAAGGAAGGCAGGCAAAGAGTAGAGTGAGATGAGATGGGGCTGCAGAGGGCAGACTAAGCCAGACCACATCACCCTTTTAGGTAATGCGTGGAAAGAATTACCTGATATTTGGCCTGACAGGAAGTGACTGATGATTTTAGCTTGAGGAAACAGTATGTCTGATAGGAAGTTTTATGTCATTGTTCTTGCTTCAATTTAAAAAGGACAACCCTGGGAAGCGAGTGGAAGGGAGACAATCTAGGCACTCAGCTACCCAAATAATGGAGACCTGTGTGAGAATACTGACTTAGAAGGAATGAACCCTGGAGTAGGTCAGAGGTGGCAAGGTTGGGATGTATTTTGAGAACACAGTTGATGGAATATGCTATGGTTTGGTTATGAGTTGTTATGAGGAACAGAAGACAGTAATAAGTCTGTATCATCCTTTTTATTGTATTTTCTCTTTAAAATGAAAAGAATGACTCCTGGTGGGAGTGAGTAACTGGCTGGCTGCTGAAAACACACTGGGATGAGGATAGGCAGGAAGAGCAGTGCACGTCACAGAGGGGACTCAGCATGACGCATCTGCAGCACTGAGTGGGCAGTTGTAAGTAACAATTTAGAGTTCAGACTTTGATCATCTGAAAACATAGTCAAACACTAAGAGAGTATTGGTACACATAGTGAATGCTCAGTAATTGCTGGCTTTTCTCTTGCGGTCATTGTTAATATCACACTGATGTTATTTTTTACCTCTGAGATATTACTCTAAGAGGCATTTTCATGAATGGAATGGACTGACTGAGACAGGGCAGGAACTGCTTCAGACGTCTACCAAGATGTGTTCTCCTTCTGAACTAGAGGGAAGATCTGGCAACACCTTATGCATGCCAGAGCAACAATAATCCTGAAAGGAAATGGCAAGGGATGACAAAGACATCTCCAGTGGTCCTGTGCTATAGGACAGGACAATGGCTCTCAAAAGTTTCGCGCTCACCTAGGAGGCCTTACAGATCAAGATGGAAAAGATTCAACTTTGCGTTGATTGACTGAGAATCTTCAAGGATTGAGCCTAGAATACATAATTTGAAAGTGGCCCTTGGCTAGGGATCTTCTAAGCCAAGACATGAAATAATTGCTAACACTAACTGTTACAGCAGAAGAGAAATAGCATGGCTGTCCTTATGCGAAGCAGGCACACACAGAACACTTGTCAATTATATCAGAATATACTTATCAGAAATAGGCTTGCTTTTCAGAATGCTAGAGCACCATGAAGTGACTGGTATGCTACTATACCTCAGAGAACATTTAGGGTAGCAGTATTAGAATTTGGGGTGTCAACTGCTGATGAAGATACAGAGAAACTTCATTTGTCATATCCTATTGATGGGAATATTAAATGGCATATTCACTCTAGAGCACAAGTGTGCAGTTTCTTTCAAAACTAAACATTCATCAGTTGTGTTCTTGGGTATGTATCAACAAAAATCAAAAACATTCATAGCATCTGTATTTATAATGACCCCAAACTGGGAAAAACCCAGATACCTATTAATAGACGAATGGATCAACAAAATGTGATTCATCTATATCATGGAATATTATTCAGTAATTAAAAAACCCTATGGGCTCATGGGATAGTTTGGATAGATCTTGGGGAAATTATGCTATTTTATTTTCATGTCAGAAAGTTGTATATAGTGAGGAAATGTCACCTATATAACATTTGAAAATGACAAAATTATAGTGATAGATAGGCTAGTAGTTGTTAAAGCCTAGGGATGGAGTGATGAGGAGGGGAAGGGGAAGTGGGACCAGAAAAAAAAAGGGGGGGGGGCAGCAGTGGGGATCGCTGCAATGATGAAGTTTTCTCCACCTTGAATGTCTTAAGTAGTATTTATCCAAATGAATGTGTGATAAATTTGCATAGACAACACAAGCACACGCAAACGAAGCAATTCAAAACTTGTGTAATCTGAATGTTTATGAATCACATCAGTGTCAATTCTCTGCTTATGATGTTTTAACTCTTGTTTCACATATGACAAGGTTGATAAATGGGGTTAAAGGTCATGGGGCATATGTCTAGTTTTCTGTAACTGAATGTGAATATATCATTGTCTCAATATATCTGAAAAGTTTTAAGTTGAAGACATTAAGGAGTACCACAGAAAACTTAAGGCAACTTCAGTATAATCAGTTTCAACAGTAGCAGCTGCTTTGACAAACTGCCTCCAATAGTCATGGGGATTGCTCAGATCCATTACAGTTAAAGCTTCAGATACAGTCATTGAAAGAGAGGGGCAGGGAGGCTAAAAGATCTTGTCCCCTAGTAGTTATGGAGATGAGCGTTGCTTACACGTGGCTGTGGACAGTCCACTTAATTTCTCTCTTCGATGAAAAGGTGGCACTAGATGGTTCTATGAACTTCTTTTCACACTTAGTATTCCACACACTGATCATGATTCTCAGCCAAATTTAGAGAATAAGCTTTGATTTTTATGGACTAAAAATAAAAAGATGTCAATAGGTTTTGTTTAGAAGAAATGGCTAAAGTCTTCCACTGAGTATAGCAGCAGGTGGCTGTAGGACAGCTTAATTTCTTGATGATAAGAAAATAATCTCTGGAAACAAGATACAACAAAACTGCACAGTATTGTGACATTTGCTGAGGAATGTCATAACTCAGCGCTATTTTATTAAAATATAATAGGGAGCAAGACTAGTACAGTAAGCAGGACAGTGTACAATGTAATTGAAGACAAGAATGAGTTCATAAATAAAACTATGATTATGAACTAATAAGTTCCTTTAAAGAATAATTTTGTTATATATATGCATGTCTGTGTAAATATTTTTAGAATAATCCTTCAAGGAACTGAGTACATTTGCATCATGATCATAATAGAAATTTTTTAGGAAAATGGTACAGGAAGTTAAATTTGCAGAAGCAGAAGAAATTAAGATTTCTGGAGAACACCAGAAACCATAAAGATCAGCTAACCCATACCAAAGCAAAGATTAATGGCATCTATCTTTCATAGTTTGACATCTTGAAAACAACCAGCAAGCCTACTAGCAACTTAAGTAGAAAAATCCCATTTGGAATGGATTAGAATTTGTGGTAGATGGAGTGAGCTGAGCTAGCTATTTTTGGGATTTTTTGTGCAAGAATTTTTACAAAGCATCAAAAAAAGGTTAAGAGTCTACCCTGCTGGCAGAATTAAACACAATAGAGCTTATCCAGTCCCTTCAGCATCAGCCCACATTCTTCGATACACACGCATCTATCAGAGCTCTACTTCAAGGCACAACCCAGGCTGAATTTCAGAGGTTACAAAATCACACAGTCTGCTATGGTCTGAATAGTCGTGTGTCCTGAACACTTTCTTATATGTTGAAATCCTCATGCCTGAAGTGATGGTGCCAGGAGGCCAGCCTTTGGGAAATGTTCCGCTTATAAGGGAGCCTCTTCACAAATGAAATTAGTGGTTGGATAAATGAAACCTGAGAGACACTCACACCCTTTTCAACATCTAAGGATTCAGAAAAAAAGGCTTAGTATCTCTGAGCCATCAAGCAAGCCACTGCAGACACCAACTCTATCTTGATATTGGATTTCTGACCTCTAGAACTGTGAGAAATAAATTTCTGTTTTTTATTAGCCAAAAAGGTTGTGGTGTTTTGCTATAGCAGTCTTAGCAGACTAAGATACACTCCTTTGGACACACTTCAGAACCCTGTTTCTTCTCTAAAAATGCTTTAGTACTATGTTTAAATCACCTACTTTGTCATGTCATATTGATGGTTCTCATGATGTGGTCCCCGGATCCACAGGGTCAGCATCATCTGCTAGCTTGTTAGAAATACAAACACCTGTTTCCCACCTTAGATACACTAAATTCAGGAACTTGGAATGAGGCCTAGCGTGCTCTGCTTCCAAAATCTCTCCAAGGGTCCTCATGCAGGCTAACACCCTAAGCAACTGTTCCCTGGGTCACAGACTCCACCTTGCTGTGTTGGTGAGGATTTAGCACAAACATGCTTATAGAGTATTTCTTAACAAATTAAAATCAACCCTTCATCCTTATCAAGTACTGAGAACTGAAAGCACACTCCAGGGTTCTTAAATATCTCCGATGGACCAGATTCTACCAAGAGGTCATCTAGTTATGTAATGAGCTGGACTTTCTTTTTCTAGTCCATTCTTCCAGTTTTCTATAGATGAGAAATTGTTTTCAGAAGTCACAATCCAAACACTGTGGTGGACAAAAATCTTAGAATTTGAAAGCACCCCTGGGAGACTCAAGTTCTCTTTATACTTTATTGCCAGAGATCTAACGTGGGTTGTGGGCAGTAGTTAATTTGAATACTCATTTGTTTATGTAGTTGTTGAGACAAAAGAGTAGAAAAGATGTTCCCCATAGTCTTCCTGCTTTTGGAATCTCAGTGTGTTTTCCTATTTTATCTTACCTCGTGTACCACACAATATTTTCAGTCTTCATATTATGTTGTTTCATTAACTGGGTCTCTTTTGAATAACATCTTCCCAGGAGACTGAGTGTAAGTCTCCTGAGGACAAAATAGTGGTATACATTCTGGTCTTCATTTTCATGGTGTAGTCTAGCTTTCCTATCAACACTGATAAATGGACACTTCCATCTTCCCAGTCTCACAGTAGGTCACCTTAGCAGCTGGATGTCACCTTGCACTAGACTGATGTTTTTTCTAATGAGAACTTAGAGCAAATCTTTCAATTGTCAGCTCAGCATCTGGCCAGGCTAAAGGAACAGTTCAAGTACTGCTAAGGAAAATGATGCCACCAGGAAAACACTCCTTTTGCATTTGAGAGCTTCCATATTTCTTTTTCTGGTCTATCACTAAAGGTGAGTATACATTAGCACCTTGGTTGAATTAGCATTTATTTATTTTTAAGCCATAAATTTATCTTGTAGATTTGCATCAGTCTTGATCAGTGTTTTCTTTTCATGGACATGGAGACTAGTGCAACAGATGAGGCACCACTAATGTGCGTCTCACCAGTTTTTAGAGGTAAGAGTTTATTTCTCAAAAATAAACTGAGCTATGAGAGATATGTCTTTTAAAATCCATGGCAATGTAAAATACTGCTACTATTATATTAACCACTAATCTTAAGCAACCACTGAAGTTTTCCATGCACCATTAGATTCAAGCTGTAAGCTTCATTTACTATAGTCATCTTGATTATGGCAGTGGTCAGATTTTATGTGAAACCAGTATTGGTTTCATAATGCCGTGGTTGCTTTCATCATAGTATAAAAATTTAATTTTTCCATCAAATATGTAATATCTGATAAACCATAACTTGTGATCTGCAAACAATTCTTCCTTAAGCATTGGCAAGAGGTATTTCTTATGGTTGAAAAGATTATTTTCAGCTAGCTTTCTTTTTTAAAGATATCCATTCAAGGATATGCCATGTTTTCCACACCTAGGGCTCTAAATTTTTCTACTCTTAGCAGAGTATGTGCTACCTGTGAGTGAATAAGGACACCACCATCACTGTGGAGTTAAGGTAACTCTAGCTGAGAAGAATCACAGAATAATAGTCCCAGGACTACATGTTGCAGCTGCACCATTGACCTGCTGTTTCACTCGGGGGAGGGGGCAGAACATTTGTACATGCAGAGGACTTTCAAGGCCTGCTATTTTCAGACACTTGTTTCCTAGACAAGAAGGCCATTCACTTCCCTGTCAGAGAGTAAAGATTACATTTCAATAGTAGCTAAAAATCAGATAGACATTTCCTAGTGGACTAAGAGAAGAAAGCAGAAAGCCAGAAATGTGATTTACTAGTGTGTACCTGCCATTTTAAGATGAATCTGTACACTTACAAATAGCCTCATTCCGCCCATCACAAAGCACTGAAGCATTGGTTTAAAAGATCAACTGAGCCATTTCAGGAGCAATCAATAGTTAAGGAAGTTTTAGTCACTAAAACTCTAGAGGCCTCTAATATTTCTATTCTACAACTCAACTCTGTTGCCCCACACCTGCAGTAAAGTCTAGAAGACACACAGCCTGGAATTGGCTCTGCTTTAGGGCTAGAGGAATAAAGGTCAGGATCCAGCAGGACTATCTAAATTGGCACAGTCCTTCAGAAACAAGGTGCAAAGTGATGCTTAGGAACTCGGCAGATGCAGGTGCTTTGAGCGCAGACACAGGAGAACAGTGAAGGTTTCACATCTGTCCCCCAATAGGAAATACACCTGCATTAGAGCTAGTTGAGTTTCAAGCTGGTTTCATTCATTTTTTTGTGAGACAAGGTGATCTTAAGACTTGGGGAAATTAAGCAGAGTGATGTAGATATACTTGTCTATTATTATTAGAGATAGCTCCATTATTACTTGTAATTTTGTAACTAGCTATTTCCATGGAGCTATGATATATACTTTTTGAAAAGTAAATGTGAGAGCAGAACTTGATTGTGTATATATCTCACTTAAACCCGACTATGGATATGTCAGTTAAATAAACTGCAAGGTTCTGACCATAGCACTGCTCTTCCTCTACCCAGGGTTGTGTATGCTGATTATGCATGACTTGAAAGCATCCTATTCTCATGAATAGTGGTGCACACATTCTTTTCTTCTTCATCAACTAGAGCCTACTTTCCCCTGTACAGACTGCTCACTTAAGGGCAAGACCTGGGCAGCTGTCAGATTATTTAGTAGTTTCTTCCTTCTTTAATGAATAATTTAGTTATAGAGTTAAGGATTTCAGTTCTACTTCTCAATAGCTTCATCAGACTGAAAAAGTTGTGTGGCTTCTTTTTTAAATAGAAACTGGAGCTAACGATCCTACCCCAAAGATTACTGGGAGGGATTAAGTGAAATAAGATGGGTGAAACACATAGGACAGTCCTAGACCCACATTAAGACTTCAATATATAGCCATTGTTTTTGTTTTACTTTCTGGAAGCTGATGCCAGGTTGGAAGAGAAACCTGGTGACAGCTTTTCTTCCTATGTATACCAGCCTCTCAGTTGAGAATGCCCTAGTGAGGCTGGTCCTAAGGACAATGATCACTATATCGGTACGAAAAACTTGGCATTCCCATAGCTCAGTCCTTGTACCCTTGGTGAATGTGACTGCCTTGAAAGAGGCATCTGGTTGCTGAATTTAAAAATGAAGATCAATCACTGGATTTTCATGAGTTCAATGAGCTAAATTCTTCTCTGTCAACACTGGCCTCTGTTCCTACCTTTCAACTTGTATAGTGTATTTCTGATTATTGATTTGAAACACACCACGGTATTCGAATGACAAACTTGGGGCTGAGATTCCCAAATCCTGAGCTTTTAAAAGCTGGCTTGGATTATGAAGTGCAGATGTGGCTGAGTCCCTGCCACTAGTACTCGACCTAAAATCCTGTAGTTGGGAAGGGAAATTTTGAGTTAGCCAGATAAGACTGGTGAATGGTTTGAGTACCTGTGCTTTTAGCAAATAGCCCAGGTGATATCAGAAGCTTTTGAAATATCTTGAGAAACACTACTAGAAAATGCTAGTGTCATAGCAGTTGGAGACAGAAAAGCACACACAGTTTGGCAAGTATGCTGTATGCCAAGGCTGGTTCCCATACAGAATATAGGGAATGTCTGATAGAATATGGAAGAGGCAAAATTTGAAAAATGCAGTCTGTCATAGACTTGGCAAGAGTATGAAGAAATATAAAGGAAGGGACTAAAACATTTCTACATTTACAGTGCCAGTGATGAGTCTCCTTTCATGACCATCTAACTCAGGTAGATGATGCCTGGAGGTTCTGACGGAGGAAAGCTAAGAGAAAAACAGAACAAGGCAATGAAAAACCAAAAGCAGTGGGCAGAGATAGAAGCTGTATCTTAGTGGGAGAGCGTTTGCTTACTTAGCATGCATGAGGCCCTGCTTTCAATCCCCAATCCCAGACCAAAGAGAAACAAGATAGCTATGGTTTAAGTATGTCCCCAAGAGGTTCATGCTTTGGAAGCATGGTTCCTAGGTGGTGATATTAAGGGTCAGAGGAAACTTTAGGAGGCAGGGTGCTGGGCAGTCTTCCTAGGCCCCTCCCTGTCCACCGCTGCTGTCTTTGCTGGTATGTCTTCTACACATTTACACAATTGCGGCAGCATCTGCCAGGAGGTCCTTACTGGAGTGCTGGCACTGCATCCCAAGATTTCATAATTATGTGCTAAATAAGCCCCTCTTCTTTATAGGGTTACAAGGCCTTATGTATCTGGTGACAGGAAATGGCTCAGTACAGACAGATAAGATAAATTGGTAGGAACAGACAAGGACAATTGGTGTAAATTTCATCTGTTTAAATATGGGTAGAAGCAATGAAAGCCAAGGAACAGATAAGGTAGTAAGATCTCTCACCTTCTTTCACCTTGATCCCCAACCTCTTCCTAAAAAATAAAAAAAAAGCATTGCACACACCCATGTTAAATGACAAGACTGTTTTTTCTCTTACTCTGTTATGACTGGGTAAAGTTGGATTATTTTGCCTTTTAACTGATTTGAGGAAAAATGGCACTAAAATACCACTTCCTTGCTTCATTTTAGTTGTCTTTCTTCCTTTTCTATGCAAGGGCTCAAGCTAAAAAATACAAAGCAGGATCTCATGTCTATGCTAAATGTAAACATTAGATGTATTTAGAAAACTGGTATTTTTTAGCTGCTGTGTCATATGCTTCCAGAAAAGAAGGCATAAAACAACATGAATTGAAACAAAACACAAACAAACCAACAAATTGCAGAGAAAAGATAATTTAAGTTCTCCATCGACACAAAAAGCTAAAAAGAATAGGCAGATGCCTTGAAATATTTTTCTATTGTGAAAAATCTGACTCATATTTCATTACATTTTCAAAATCAATCTGACTTATAAACTATTTCCTAAAAGGTGTTTAGCAGCAGGAACAGAAAGTATTATTTTGCATACATCCTCATCTAAACGTTACTTTTGCAGTGCTTAAAAGAAAAAGACAGGATTTAACTGCTCGTGGGAAAATGAATCACCTGACATATTTTGTGTTTATAAATAGGGGCTGGCATTCGAGGGGAAAATCTGGACCACTCCCCTTGGAAGACGCAGCGAGCACCTCCACTTCTGTGAATCTCCCCTTCTTCCTGCGCATCTGTGGTGTCAAATCTATTTTTTCCATAGTGAAGCCTTACCTAAGCATTGTGTGGGGACTTAATTGCCACATTTTAAAAATGCCAAGCATTTTAATTACTTTAAGAAGGAAGACATCTGATTAGTATTGCCAGGGATGGAGCCTTTATTCGAAAAAGGATAACTGTGTGTGAAAAAACAGCTGCTGCACCATTTAAAAATCTGTACAGGGATGATTCCTGTACCCCGCCCGAACCATGTTATTGAAAAATATTGCATAAGGACTGTTTTAAAAACTCTAGCCCTCAAAATACTGCAGAAAACCAACCATTTAAATGCATACACAAAAAGAGTGTGAATTATGAGCAGATGAATGTACACAAAGATTTACATACACACAAACACACACACTTAAAAAAACAAAAACAGAAAGCCCAGAAGTGACAGAACAAATATAAGCCAACTGATGGTGGGAAAGAGTGAAAAGGTAAGAGAGTAGTAGTTCTGAGTCAAGAATGTGTATAATCATAAATGAAAAGGGAATGTGATTCATGAAGTATTTTCTTACTTCACTCAAGAGCACGCCACTTCTTAAGTGGTGGATGGAATTGTGGGTATGTGGAAGTAAAATATAGGATTTCCAGAAAACAAAAAACTCACCTTGAATTATGCATAGTATAACACGATTTCACATTCGAAGAATTAAAACATTTCTTACCGGAAGAGGTAGATACCAAGTGAATATATGTCTATTATGTCCTCTAGGTTTACTGATTTGCTAGTTGGCAGCATAAATTATGTAAAATATTATCCTGAAAATAAAACTAAAACCACATTAAGGGGCAAGAGCTACAGGGTATTTCCCAAATTTTCATAATCTATATTTCATTGCATTAATTTGTAAAGCTTTTAACTGTTTACTCCTTGAAAATTTTGTCCTACCTAATTCTGGGGTTTGGAATTGAACCACAGTTATAAAAAGCTTTATTCAGAAACACAGTTTGTTGCAGGACAGGCTTATAGCAAGTAAGGTTTCCTTTAATCTCACTGACCCCGGAGAAAAGTGCCCTTGTGCGGTAGGCAGTGAATCCCCCACGGTGAAGCTGATATGTTAATGACAGTGATGAGCTTGGACATCTGCATATGCATCTGCCTCTAGCAATATTGTGTGACAAGATCTTCTAAACAGCGTCTTCATGAAATGATGCAGAGAAGCTGCCGTGCCTATCCTTAAGTACATACAAGAGCCCTAAGTACACACAGGATGTAAAAACAGCTCAAAAACTCACAGACTTGGCAAAGAGGAGGAAAAAAAGCAGGCTCATATTTGGAGTTAATTACACAATCAGACACACAGTAGATTTGGTTTAAGGCCAGAAAATAATTGTGCAAACTGTTTACATATACTTAACCAAGGAGATAGTTTTAGGTACTCATTTTTAATTTCTGTAGTATGTTTATTCAAAAAAGCATTTATCATTAAAGCCACCAAACTATTAAATAAAAAGAGAAAATTTCCAAGAAACTTAAAATAATGAGTCAAATGTATTAAATGCATAAATTTAGTGTCCTCTGCACAGCTTGGAGGAATACAGGTACAGGGCTTTACAGCTTTGGTGAACATCCAGTTCCCTGGAGGCTGGCGACCAGTCCCACTGATCAGGAGACGGATTGTGCCTCCAAAGAGTCTGTGCAGCTTGGGCTGATGACCTGCTCTAGAATCCATCCCCAGGATCTTGTCTTAGAATCTGCATTCTCAGGGCTCTAGTTCTTTTTTTAAAAAAAATTATTGAGAAAAAAATTGCAACGAGACAGTTTCAAAACAGGTTGGTAGGAGAGTTACATAAATTAATACATTGCATATTGTTGTCTTTGTAGTAGTCATTCATAGCTCAAGATGCCAACATGATATCCTGTCCAAATACTATTAGTACAAATCTTTCTTCTTATTGAATTAAGAGAAAGTGGCTATGTATCTATCCTAACAATTTTGTATATACAGATACAGAATTGTCCTTCACATATATCTCCTTTTTATGTTTATTTTTGTCATGATGGGTATTTCATTTCCGTCCAAATATTGTAGGTGCATGAATTCAGCAACATATTCCAATATAGTCCTTGACTGACCTTGTCGGATACAAAAGTTACATTTCTTGATATATAGGTCTTGCTTTATCTTAGTCTTATCCATCCAGCAGAAAAGTGTAGAAGCAAGGTATGAAAAGTGAAGGCACGTTAATATGCAGAGCTGTGGAATGCTTAAGCCAACAGATTTGGACATTGCCAGTCCTGTGGATAACCCACTAGTATTGTGGACTACAGGCTTCTAGTTCTGCAATGCTGCTTGACTGAGAATGCTTTGAGAACTATTGCTCTAGGACAGTGAGAGCTCCAGTGCTAGCTACAGTGTCAACAACTGGATGTGTCTCTTCCAAGAATTCACTTACTGCACCGTGTTTCATGATCTCCCTCCTGTCAATGTCACTTCTCAGAATGCAACTGAAGCAGGAAATTCTTCACTGTAGCTCTTGTATTTAGTCCAACATGTAGTGACCAAACAGAACCACAAACTGACGTATGTGCTTTTACATAAACAATAGAGCAAGAATGTTTGCTGCTAGGTGTTTCTCAGAGTTTAACCTTGGATTTTGTGCCCACTGCTTTCTTCCTGTCTCAGAAATGTTCCCCCACACTGTTGCTCTGTAGTGCTGCACCGCATGTGGACGATGTGCCTGGCAACATGAGCTCTTAGACTACTGTAAAAGCTAGGACACTATGGTCACCACATGCTACTAGAGAAGTTGTTCTGTGAGAGAGGTGGAAATCTCCAACTCACTACTTCCTGAAGCTCTGCCTTTCCAAGAGGGCAGAGTGCACAGATTTCAGGCTGATTGTACCTCCAAAAGACTAATGACCTGCTCTGTAAGCCCATCTATATCACTATTCAAAGATTCACTCATCTCAATGACCTATAAAATGTTGATTATTTGAAAACAGATCAGCAGTAACCCTTTGAGATTAATCACAGGATCAATGTGGAGAGATAGTTTTTCAGTTTACACTTGAGAAAACATATGAATTGCACTTCTGGAGTAAAATAATTTCTTGTCCCCCCAACTAAGTGCAATCCAAAACCCTGCACTTTTCAGACACACAATATATCTGAAAGTTGGAAAGAAACAAAATTAGGTAAGGACCTCAGGTCTAAAAAAATTACAAAGTTGTAAGTTTTGTGAAATTTTGTGTTGCTTTGTAGATCCCAGGCTTGAAACTAGAAACACAAGAAACAGAAATGCCAACTGACACAGGTTTTCAAAAGGAGTCAACAAAAGCATACACTTTCCAGCCTAAGAAGTAGGAAAAGATCAACGTCAAAATAAAACAAAACTTCTATCCCTTATATCTAGACATATCCTTAAAGCTTCATGTGCTCATAGGTAAGGTTTTGGGGAGTGAGTGGATTGTGGCCATGTGCTACTAAATCATGAGTGTGTGGTACTAGACTAGTTGCTGAGGTTTAGCACTGTTGTGGGTATAGATGGTGGATTTATTGAAGATGTAAGACACACCCTGGGTGGAGATGGCACCAACAATAAGCTTGCCTGGATGGAATAAGAAGGGAGAGAAGAAAGAAGCCATGCTTCTTGTTGCATGCCATGGTATGAACAGGTTCTTCTCTGCAATGCCCCCCGCCCCCGCCATGTCACCCTGCCTTAGATCCAGCCAGCTGTGGTCTAAAATCTCTGCAGACTGTGAACTATGGTGATTCTTTTCTTCTTTAACTTGTGAGCATTGGGTATTTTGTCTTAGCAATAAAAAAATACCTAAGACAAAAACAAACCCATAATATTGAGGGAATTAGTGCTTTCTCTAAGATAGCCATATAAAACAGAAAAAATGGTCACTCTGCTACACTCAGGTCAACAAAGGGTTTACAGAAACCCTAAACTCGTTTCCTCACCAGGGTGTAGTAAGGGGCCCCAACCCCATCCCAACCATTCCACAGTGCTGTCACAGAAGGCCAGCTTGAGAAGTGGGGCTTTCAGTACCATCAGGTGAAAGTAAAGACTTCTATCCACACCCTCCATGCTATCAGTAAAGATTCCATGGAGATCTTGGACTTCCAACACACCTGGTCATACCAAGGCTCCCCTCCTCATCTCAGCTGGCATGGTATCACAAGACGCATCCTGTAGAGTCAGGACTTCCACAGAAGACTAGCAGTCAGGAATAACAGTCACCAGCAATTGTCTATATCTCCAGGGTGTCAGTGGAAAGCATATAAGGAACAGAAAGGAGTTACTCCTACCCTTTCCAGCCAGGGAAGCATCAGTGAAGCTCCAGTAAGATGCCTGAATTTTCAACTGACCCTGCAGTGATGTAGAGCTCATCACTACTTCCACTGGTAACATCAGTGGGAGTCAGCTAAATAAGAAGGCATATATGATAGCTAGAATCTCCTAAAGTATAAGAAAATGTCCAGGTATTAATTAAAAATCATTCGTCCTACCAAGAACCAGGAACAAAACTGAATGAAGAAATAGCCAAAAGAGGCCAACCATGCAGTGACAGATGTTCAAATTGTCTGATAAATTCTCCAAGCAGTTATAATAAAATACTTCAATGAACAATTACATAAAAATGGAAAGTGTCAGCTAAGAAACACTGAAAGAAGAGCTAAGAGGAAATTTTAGAACTGAAGAAAAAACAGTATGAGAAACAAAATTCAGAGTAAAGGGATTCAGTCACAAAATAAAAATGACAAGAAAGAATTTGTGAGCTGGGAAATAGGGCAATAGAATTTATCCAATTTGAACAACAGAAAAAAAAAACATTCTGGAGAAGAAAAAGAAAGAACAGCGCCTCAAAAAGCTATGTATGGAGGGCTGGCGAGATAGCTCAGCAGTCTAAAGCATCTGCTTAGGCAAGCTTAAGCAAACACGCAGGGACAGCTGTCCAATCCCAGGCACCCTGGCTAGGCTGAGCCAGCCAAAACGAAACAAAACAAAAACAAAAACAAACAAAAAGAAACTATGTATGGCAGGTAAAATAATGGTTTCCAAAAGATATCTAAGAGATTTGCTTTAATTCCAGAAAGCAAAAAAGCTATTTGTTATGAAAAAAGGAATTTTGCGATGATGTGATTAAATCAGAACTGTAGATTGCCTTGCATTATCCACATGGGCAGTAGATTTGATCATCAAGTCCGTGAAAAGGAGACAAGGAGGTTTGGTTACAGAAAAGGAGGTAAATGTGACAACAGACATAAAACATTGGAGTTATTCAAGGAAGAAATGAAAAATCAAAGAATACAGGTGACCTCCAGAAGCTAGAAAAGGCAAGATTAGAGAACACTCTCCAAAAAGAAGTAGCAGTGCTAGCACCTTGATTCTAGCCCAAGGAGATTTATTTCTGACTTTTGGCCTTGAAAAATGTAAGAAAATAAATGTGTGCTGTAAGACACCAAATGCATACTGATTTGTTACAGCGGTGATACTACAATGATGGATCTGAAACTCATGTCTTAGAGGCCTAGCAGGAGAAGAGAAAATGGAGGGCTGAAAAAGTGTTTAAAAAATAAGGCCTCAAGACTTTCCAAATATGACAAAAAGACATAAATATAAAAGTTGAAGAAAATGAGTGAATCTGAGTTCTGTGCCTAAAAGAAACACACAAATCTAATGAAATACAGTGAAGGACACATCAGTGAAGTTTATGAAAAGAAAAGAATGACATCTTATAAACAAGAGAGAAATGATACTTTGCCTAGAGGAGAAACCCAATTTTTAAGAGAATGAGTTTTTTTTTTTTTTTTATCAGAAAACACGAAGACCAGAAGAAAGTGATGTAATACTTTCCAAGTATTGAAGCAAGAATCCATATCCAATGAAAATAGCCTTCAGGAACTGTGATTGTCATGATATCACCTTGAAAAAGGAGCACCTAGCAGATTAATATAATGCTATTCTGGATGTGTCTGATTGATTGATGTAATTCAGAGGAAAGACCCTCTCTGGACATGGGTGGCAACAATCAACAGGCTTGCGGCTGGATGGAGCATAAAGGAAAAGAGGGGGGTCTGCCCCTTTAATTCTTCAGTGGCTCCCCAACCTTCACTGTCGTCCTTCATCACGCCTCTGCATTTCCTTAAGGCTTCCAGGGCAAACTCTTCAGTGTCCCCGTGCAGACCCTCAGGCTCCTGGATAGATTGGCCCCAGAATCTGCAGTGAGCTCCAGGGCTTAGATTTTTGAGTTTGATTTTTAGATTCTCTTTTTGTCCAGTGAATAGATGGCATTTCGCATTCTTCCACCCCTGACCCTGTAGGTGGACATTGTAATCTAATCTATATGTATCATACCTGATAAAGGAATGAAGGAGAAAACAGATGTTGTTGGAAAAACTACATATTTTGACTCCCATAAATTCAACCTTTTCTCAAAAACTGGCCAAAGGACGTTCTCAAAAGAAAGACAAGAAATGTTAGAGAATCCACAATACTGAACTTGTGAGTGTGGAAAAAGAAAAATAGGATTTACCCAGTTTGAACAACATGACAAGTAAAAAATGAGCATGGCAAGTACAAACGTGGACAGCTGCACTGGACTTCGGCCTTTTTCCTTTAAGCTTTCTAAATTATGTTTGACAGTTGAAATGAAAACTGTAGCACTCTGATATGATTTTAAATGTACACAAATAAATTGTTTAGGGCAATTATCTAACAAATGAAGGATAGACAAGGGATGTGAGATTTTTGTACTTCAGTCAAATTTACCAAATGTTAACAGCAGTGGACAGTGATAAATTTTGTACCTATCACATAATACTTAGAGTGAGTGATCACTTTTATAAGACAGCATGAAGTAATGCACTTAAAGCACTTATACAGATATAAAAATAAGTTTTCTAAAATATTAAAGTAATTGACAGGATGATAGAAAAACTCTGGAGAAACAAAAATTAGGGGCTACAAAAATATAATAACAGATTTAAGACAAATACTTACAGTGTGCATATTTATAGTAAATGTAAACAGTATGAATATCATAAGGAGGTAGAAGGGTATAAGCGTAGGTAATAGGAAGGATGGATATAAGCAGAGTGTATTATACACATTGAAATCCCCCAAAATGTGGAGCTAGCAAGGAAGGGCCAGCTAAGTTGCTAATGTGGGGTCAAAATGATTAAATGATTAATCAAAATGATTAAATGATTAAAGTATGCTATGTGCATGTATGAATCTACCAAAACAAAACACATTATATAGGCAATATATATGACAGTATAAAAGAGAAGAAGGTTAAAAAAACATGGTTTGGCAGAATGGATGAAAAAATATGAACCAACTACATTTTTCCTACAAAGATTCAAATAATGCATAATGATATAGGCAGGTGAAAAGTGTAAGGAAGGAAAAAAAGATGTCATGAACATATCAATCGAAAGAAAAGTGAATGTCTATAGTATGATCAGACAACGTAGACTCCCGTGCAAATGCAGCTGTCAGGCAGAACAAAGGGTGCTGCATAACAATAAATGAACCAGCACACCCAAAATTTCATCATTCCTAAATATACATGTGCTGCATAGCAAAGCTGCAGAATGTATGAAATCAAATTAGATGAAGAGAAAGGAAAAAAATCAGCCAAACCCACAATTACATTGGGGATTTCATATGCTTTCATCAATAGGACAGTTAACCAGAAAATCATGAAAGATATTAAAAGGACTTAACACCAATCAAAGCGTATTACTAACTACATATTTAAAGTATAGATAGAGCATAATCTGTGATACATCACACTTAGGAACATAAAACAAATTTCAACAAATATTCAGGCACTAGAATCATCTAGAGTGTGTTCTCTGACTACACGGACTCAAATAAAGAATCAATATCAGAAATACAACGGGAGAATCTCCAAACATTGGGAATGTAAATCCAGTTTTTAAACAACCTGGGGTCAAAGAGGAAACATCAAGATAAAATTCCAAATCTGCAATAAACTAAATTCAAAAAATATATCAAAATATAGAGTACATGACTATGGCACTGTTAAGAAGGAAATGTTTAACATTAAATTAAGGAAAGTATTAAGGAAAGTAAAAAAAAATTAAGTTGTCTCTTTAGAATATAAAAAGATGAGCAATAGAAACTCAAAGAAAAAATACAGAAACTAGCAAGAACATAAATCAATGACATGAAGAACAAAAAGCCAATAGAGAAAAATTAATGACAGTGTATTCTTTTGAAAACCTAAGTAAAACTGAAACTTGTCCAAAAAACTGATAGAAAAAGTAAAAAGTCAAATATTTCTAACATCAGAAATGAATGAGAGAAACCACCAGAGACACCGTAGATATCAAAAGAGTAATAAGAAATATTACAAATAATTATACATTTGTCTAGGAAGATAATGTGCTGGGCTAGTATCCCAAAACCACAGATCACTGATAAATGATATACACAAATGATCTAAATAAATGAAGGCACATACTACATGTATGGATTAAATGTCCATTCCACTCAAACTGCATGTAAACATAAAATAACTCTTCACAAAATCTCACAGAGATGTTTGTCAATATAGAAAAGATAATTCCAAAATTCATATCTAAAGGCAAAGTAGTATAGATAAAACAAGGGAAAAAAATGAATAAAGTGGAAAGAATCCATCTACATGGTTTCCAGACTTGTTATATAACTACAGCTATCAAAATTTGGGATATTGGCTAAGGATCATACAAATACATCCAAAAAAAGGAAATCCAGCAGCAAACTGAAGAAAATACTCCCTTGGAAACATATCTGACAAAGGATTGTTATTTGGATTATATATAGAAGTCTGAAAACTGCCAAGTAATCCAACTAGAAAATGGTAAAATATATGAAGCTGAAGTTATAGCTCACCATGGAGAATATACAAATTGCAAATAAATACATAAGAGGATGTTCAGCATTAATATCAATGAATAAAATGAAAATTCAAGCCATAATAAAGCAGATCTACATATCTGTCTGAATGGCTAAAATAAAGGATAGCAGTAACACCAAATGCTTGTGTATTGGGGTAATATGGATAAAAAGACCATGGGATCACTCTGTATTACTTTTTACAACAGCAAATATCCCAGTCTCTCTCTCTCTCTCTCTCTCTCTCTCTCTCTCTCTCTCTCTCTCT
>NW_004524579.1:10437644-10443662 GCF_000260255.1 Octodon degus | reverse complement strand
CTACGCAGTTTGGACTTGAGTTTTAATTTCACAACATATTTAGCCTTTGCTTTCTTTCATAGCAGTTTTATGCCACTGATAGTTTACTTTTCTGAGTTTCTCCTGTCGCAGGCTCCCCAGTGCTAGGATTACAGATTAGTGCCACCATGCCCAGTTTCGGGGCCAGCAGAGCATGTGGTAACAGGAATTGAACTTTGGGCCATGTGCTTGCCAGGCAGGTGCTTAGACCATCAAGCTATCTCAAAATACTAAGTTTAGCTAAAAATATGTGTTGGCTATGCCTTAGCTATTCAGATTATATTTATAATGCCAACACAGACCACAGAATTGTGTGTGTTTATCTGACCCCATTTAATAACAATATAATCACATCACAAACAATACTATTATCCATATTGGTGAGAGTGACTAAAAATGACACAAACATAGCTGTTTGATATTTAAGCCATGTTGACACTATCAGATCTGCTCAGAAAACACAGACTGGTTGCTGTGTGCAGACCTAGATGCTATTCTTAGTCTGGATGTGCAGGCAAGTAGACTCCATCACACACTCACTCAAAATAAACGAGCTTTAGCTCCACTCCTGGCCTATACAGATCTGTTGGAAGACAGTGACGCTGTTAATTTCACAACACATTTAGCCTTTGCTTTCTTTCATAGTAGTTTTGTCCTACCAATAGTTTACTCTTCTGAGTTCTAGGACACATGTTAGTGTCTCTAGTTTTATACCAAATAATGAGTAATTTTCAGGTGATAAAATTAAGGGGAACAAGTTGATGTTATGTGATGATCGTTAGGTCTGTTTAGTAATGTTGCCAATCTTTTCTACCTGGGAACATAACAGACTTGCATTTGTCATCCATCCTTAGGCCAGGAGTGTCCACATGACTTGGCTTGGCCAATGGAATATGAGAAGCGGCAAGAGCCATCTCCAGGTACAAGACTTTAAGAACTAGATCAACTAGGCATGTTCTGTGTGCCATGTTGAAGGATGAAGATGTTCCAGATGACAAAGGCTTTGCCAGGCTGGATTCCTGGATGAGAGAGGTACAGAATACATCTTCTCTGTACCAAGATGGGAAGATGGCTTTAGACTAAGATTTAGCAGCAAATCCTAAACTGCAATCAGTTAACATACTTTGTACTTACATTTAACACACAAACATCAACATCAAGGCATTGCACTCCTATAATAAGCTGCAAATGCTAATTAATACATTGTTCATTGGTGAACTCAGTGTCATATATTATTTATTTATTTATTTATTTATTTATTTATATTTATTTATTTGGTGTGGGGTCTCACTACGCAGCTCGGCCTTGTAGTGATCCTCCTGTTTTCAGCCTCCCCAACCCTGAGACTACAGGCATGTGCCCCTATGTCCAGATTCAGTAGCCAGCCTAGCATGCCTGGGGATGGGGTCAGGGTGGCATGTGGTGCAGGGGATCGAACCCCTGTCCCTGTGCTTGCCTA
The DNA here is from genome assembly GCF_000260255.1 of Octodon degus. NCBI lineage: Eukaryota > Metazoa > Chordata > Mammalia > Rodentia > Octodontidae > Octodon > Octodon degus. The sequence goes on along the minus strand of NW_004524579.1, from coordinate 10,442,185 downwards.
CCCAGGTGCTTAGTCTTCAGAGCTATCTCGCAGGCCCTTCAGTGCAATCTACTCTCATACATTCACTTTAAGAAAAAGTCAAATCAAGTCTCCTATCTTGTTACTGAAGGTAGCAATGGGAGCAAAGCTCACTAGTGACTTCAGACCAAGCTTTGTATGAAGCTGAGCATGTAGAAAAATGACATACCACCTTTTCCATCAGGATTACATAAACCACTGAAAATATAATGGCTGCCTTGAGCATTTCCAAGAGCTTCAAAGGAGAGATGCAAACATTTGTACGTGTACACCGAATATGAAATGCATGGTTTACACTACTAACGTAGCAACAGTAAGCTACCAGCATTTGCTGGGACTTAAGGCGTTTACTATCCCTTACCATCAGGCTCTGAGCAAAGCTCTTTTTATGCATCACCACACCCCTCCAATCCATCTTTCACTTTGTTCAAAACATACACCATGTGAGGTATGTTAACAATATTATTTAAATAATACTAAAACCCCTAATTTTTTCCTTTACATTTTATCATAGCTGTCATGGTGAAAGATCCTAATGTAAGAATCAGCAGTTTTAAGATTATACTAAGGTAATTAATTGTCTTTATTCTGAACTTTATCATATTTGTAGTGCATGCTCCAGACAAAGACATTGGTGAAAGTGACACAAATGACTTAAAATTCTCAAGTTTACTAGTGCTCACAAAATCCTTATCTGTTCAAGGTACTTGTCCAACCATTAAACACTAAGTGTGTAAACTTTTGATTTTAAACTTTTGTGTTGTTTCAAACAGTACTTAAGTCACCATTTGTGAATTTAAAAGTATATCATGTACAAGAGGGATTGGCTCAAAATCTGGCTGCCTCCAGTCTTTGCATAGTCAATCACGCATCTCTTCTTGTTTTGTAATCTTTTGCCTCTATATTGTGAGCCAAAGCATACTGATATCAAAGAAGTTGTATTTTTTATTAGATTTTATTTAAAAAATAATTTAAAAATCAGGGGAGGGGCTATTGATTTTTGAACAATGATGGAAAATGAATGGACCAGAAAATGTTTGCACCAGGTGTTATAGATCAGTAGTTAATAGTATAGATCACGGAATCACTAGGCTTGACTTTCAGCCCAGCTCTAATTCTGTGACAGCGACCATGGCTATTGTCCTTATGGCACTTCAGTTTTCCCTTTTATAAACTAGATGATAATAGTGATAGCACATACAGATCTCATACAGCTGTGCTGAACTATATGTTAATCAGTTCATATAAAGACTATACAATAATTGTAGCACACAACAGTGCTCAATAAATTGAGTCATTGTTATATTTGTTTTAACATATTAATAGCCATTCCTTAGCATATTTAACACACAACCTCATTTTGCTTTGTCTAGGCTCTCTTTTCTTACCTGGAGGACTTCAGATAATCTTAAGGACTGCATAATAAATCAATTAAAATTCTATTTGATGCACTGCACAACCATCAACTGGAAGGGTGCAATAAAACTACAGAAAACTATCTTCTGTTAGCTTGCAAGTAGTTGTTTATGCATAGAAAGAAAATAGAAAATGACTACTATTCATTAACCTAAATAACTTTTCCCAAATAGGGTAATAGGCAGATACAGGTAGAACATGCTTTGTATGTTTTCAAGAATACTAAATGGAGCTTTGTAAGCGCCCCCATCCACAGGTGGATGACGTGGGGAAATATAGAACTGAACAGGGGTATAAAGAGAAAACCCGAATTCATATGTCTGTGATTCAGAAAATAATTCCAAAAAAAGCATGCGGGCATTTATTAAGACAAGTAGACACAACACACATCTTCTCATGTCTCATCCTTCCACAAATATGTGCCTTGGCACTTACTGTACCCCCTTTTCTGACCTTCCTGTGTAATCTAGAGTTCTTCCATATATTATCTCAGTAGAATTTCTTCTTGCATTCAGGAAAAAATCCCTGAATTATTCATTTGTACAGTTATCTTGTTAAAGCCTGTCCCTTGAACTGTCAGCCTCACACATCTTTCTTTCACCCCGACCCCCAGCTTTCCACCCAGCACCTGGAACAAAGGGCCTGCAGAGGCCCAGACCCTACAATTCTCCTGAAACCAGAGGGCAGGACTTCAAAGAAAACACTCAGGCCAGAGCCACCAAGGGAGATAAAAGTAGCAAGAGGGTGTCATGTCTAAGATAAGTGTCGGCTAGAACCTGGAAGTCTTGAGTTAGCTAAGAAGGGAGACATGCATGTGTAGGGAGATTTATGTCTGAATAAACAATACGTAAAATGACGGATTCGGAAAATTCAACTTCAACTTTAGCATCAGAAATACTTGTCCTTAATGAGATGCTTGGGCTACATGACTCAGGCTACATGACTGCCTTCTAGCATCCCAAAATAAAGATGCCGCCATAATTTGGGGTGCATATAGCGAAGAACAACATTAGTCACTGAAGAACTGGATAATTAATTGATTATTCTTTTGTCCACAGATCATGTTTTAATGATCATATAATTCATTTGAATTTTAGTTTCTTTTCTCTTATAATGTTTAACATGTGAGTTTATAATCATATACACTGAATTTAGTTAAACTGAAAGACAAGAAATAAAGGAAATCTATGTATGTCAAAATAAGTTTGGAACTCATGTGAAGAAGCAATTAAATTTACTTGAAAAAAAAGTAACAGATGAAGTCTTAAGAAAGACATCTGCCCAATAAAGTAGATATGAAAACTCTATGATAACATCGAATGAGGAGTCATTGTCTGAATATGTGAAGCTGGAGTTCACCCATCTGAGGCTTTTCTGTATAACATGCTTCATTCGAAGCAAGTGGAGAGGTTAAAAGTCTTTCCAGTTAGAACTAATGAGAAAATTTGGTTTCAGTCTTCATTGCTATAGACTTTTGTAGAAGCTACCTCAAATTGGCTAAGAGACATAGCACACATGAATGCCCTCAGAATGCATGCAGCTTTTTAATCACTCACAGTCGAAACAGAATTTCATATATCTTCTTTTTAAACCAGCCAAAGTCTTGCTGGAGTGATTGGATTCAAGATAATTAAGCTAGATCAAAAAGTATGTAAAATAGCGTTCTGAATAACATTAGAGTCATGCTTTGAACAAAGAATAGGCTAGCTGGGTGTGATAATGCACACTGGTAATCCCAATATTCAGAAAGCTGAACCAGGAGGCTCTCTGGGAGTTTGAGGCCAGCCTGGGCTACTTAGTGAGTTCAAGTTCAGCCTACACTACATAGTGAGATCCTGTCTCAAAAATAAATAAATAATAAAAAGGCTAATCATTTAAAAGTTTAAAATTCAGCATAAACACATATATAGCTTGTCCCATGTGCTTTACAATAAATTGCTGGTAAATCTTAACTGCTGAAAATCTTACTTTTACAGTTAAACACTACTCAAAATATATTTGCCATGAGCATAATATTAAAAATAAGAGAAAAGTTAATTCCTCTGAATGTGTAGCAGGTAGTCAATGAAGAGGTTCATTTTCATAGGAAGAAGTGGTCAGTTGATCAAATATAGAAAATATTTAGTATAATGAATTGGATAAAACCACAGCGAGAGTCCAGCTGGGCTTTGACACAGTAACACCATCTATAACCTTGGGTAAGTTATTTCATCTCTCTGTACCTGAATTTTTCATCTCTGAAAGGTGGATTTTATTATTATTCTAATGGCGTAAGCAGTAACAGAATGAATTAGGCTGATCTATATAGAACTATGGGAAAAGGTGGAGAGCTGTGTTTCCCTAAAGTTTCTGTCCTTTAGAATAAGCAAGCATGTATTTCTGTAAAATAAATTCATAACACATCTACTTCAGCACTATAGGAATTTCTTGTGTTCAAACAGAAACACAAGCGTATTAGGTACCAAGTGATCAGGAGAGGTAATGGCAAAACTTGAATCTAAGCACCCAAAGACCAGTTTTGGAGTTGAAGGGAACCTAGCCAGGTGGGGGGGCCGTTTCCTTTGATGCAAGCGGGCGTCCAGTACAGCATTTTCCCCAAGTTCTACACTTGCCCCCTCAAAGTCACACCCTAAGCCCGCGGAAAAGCAGAGATTTCCCACTGCCTCCAGGCAGGGTACCTGAGCCCCAGCACCTCCCTGTCTCTTCTTTGGCTTTGGGCGGACGCCTTCTCTCTTGCGCGCTGCGCGCCAGAACGGACCTCCGCCCGGCCGGTGACAGTGCAGCCCGCAGCGCCCAGCGGGCAGCCGCCGAAGAGCTGGGTGCTGGCGCCGCCCGCAGCCCCGACCCGTCGCCCTCGCCCGCCCTGGTGCCCTGAGCCCCCGCGGGCCGGGGGACCCCACGCGGGTTTCCCGGCCGTGCCCTCCGCCCCAAAGCGTCCTCAGCGTGCGTGTCATCCCTAATGGAGGTGCCACGCCGCCTCGCACAGCTCAGCCCACGAGGGCGGCCCAGAGGGCAGCGGCGCCCCACGGAGCAACTCCTCTGGCCGGCGAGCGGCCGCGTTACCTGCGGCCCGGCCCCCGGGGCCACCCTGCAGCAGCGCTACGCCC
>NW_004524579.1:10418852-10437355 GCF_000260255.1 Octodon degus | reverse complement strand
AGCCTCCGGCCCGCGCCCACCGCGCCCGGCGCCGACCCCGCGCCCTCCGGCCCTCCCCCACGCCCGGCTGTCGGCGCAGAAGCCGCCGTGCACACACCTTGGGATGGACGGGCGCCTCCGTCACCCTCGCCAAACTCTTAGAAGGTGTCCATTGGTCTGTGGGGAGGTTTGGGCATGGAGTAGGAGCCGCTTTCTTATTATTTAATAATGTTGGAAGTGCCGGGTCCGCTGCCAGAGTTGTGGGTCATGTGGGTACGGCAGAGGCTGGCTGCTGCCAGTACCAGGGTTTCCTGAGGATCCTGAAACTATGATCTCATCCTCCTCATCCGCCTCCCCCTCCCTTCTCTCCGCGGGCGCGCACGCACGGCACACACACACACACACACACACACACACACACACTCGCGCGCACACGCGCGTGTACACACACACACACACACACACACACACACACTGCATGCACTCTGTCCCCTGGACCGAAATATTCCTTGAGGAAGCTACAGTGTTCATGCGCCTCACTGAAAATAATAATGACAATAAAGAAATGAAATCTTTCCACATAGGTTTTTTCTCTTTCCAAGCTTGATTTATGGGCTTTGTTTATTTCCTACAGTTTTTCCCACACGTGCAGGGAATTCGAACAGAATCTCAGTATTAAAATTAAAAACGTTCGTTGCTTTGAGGTCGACCCAGATATTGGTTATAATCCAAGGACTCAAGACGGTGCAATTTCCATTTAAAAGAGAGGCAGTAATCTACCAGGCTGGAACGTGGCGTGAAAAGAACACCCTGGGTGTATGCAGTGGGTTTCTAGCTCAAGCTACAAACACTTCCCAAACATTACCTCATTTGTTTGCAGAGCATCCTGCAGAGGAGGTGGATGAGAAGGCAAACAGTGCTGTCGCTCCAGAGACAGAGGCATCGGCAAGATAACACGACCTATCCAAGTACACGTAGTAAGTCAATATCTCAGTATAAATATTCATCACGCAGCCACTCAGGGGTTGTTTATTCACTATAATTGATTCCTGGAAACTTAGGTTACTGAAACTAGAGAATATATCATTGATTTGTTTGTTTCCTACCAACTAAAACTGAAAATTAATTTAGTTTTCAAATATATGCTTTTGAATATTTTCTCTTGTGTATATCTCCACCTTATTTTCACTTCACTTTATTTCTGTTAGGAAGGGTTATGGATTTTGTACTGTGAGCGTGAACATGTGTGCACGTTCATTCACATTCACTTGCGTTTTTAAATACATTAGTTAATATCAGGCAGAAATTTTCGCTTTTAGCCCTAGCGATTTCCAGTTTCCTAATGGTTGGTGTATTTCACTCAACCCACTTTAAGTGCCTGATAAATATGAAGAGCTGTGATATGCTTTGAAGGAAAAAGAAAATTTTAGTGTATAGTTTTTGTCCTTCAGGAGTTTGCTGTAATTATATACATATTGAGGGAGTTCAGGTGAAAAGATTTATTACTTTTTTTTTTTTTTTTGTATTTTAGGGAAGGACCTACCAGGGTGTTCAGGGTCTCACTACTAGATTGGACTCGTAGTGATCTGCCTGTTTACAGCCTCACAAGAGATTTATTACTTTTGATGGTACAAATTATCAGAAATAAAGAATAAGGTATACTATTTTTATTTAATATCTCTTCCATGTTTGAAATAATTTCATTTATCTATGTTCCCCATGTATGTCTGTCATTGACATCCCAAGGTAATATGTTTAACTTTATCCTTCACCTACAAAATCACACTATTCACATAAGCACCAAACAAGATTCGTTGTGTAATTATAAAGTTTATCAGAAAAAGTATTCCTGGGAGGCTACTGTTCAGGCGGAGAGAGACAAATTTAGTGGCTCTTGGACTTCTGGTAATCCTGTGTGAAGAGAAGTGAAGTCCAGTGAGATGGTAGGACAGGTAGTGATGCAAAAAGGGAAGCAAGCCGTTTACAAGAATTAACTGAAGCAGAGCGTAATTTCAAGAAATTATAGAGTTCCTCCTTTTCTAAAATAAATTTAAAAATTAATTAATTAATTTAGTACAGGGTCTCTATGCAACTCAGACTCATACTGATCCTCCTGTCTCAGCCTCCCCAGCACCGGTATTACAGGCATGTGCTACCATGTCCGGTTTCCGTGGCTTGCAGGGCATGCCCAGGGGTCTGGGGTTACCAGGGATGAAACCCTGGTTCTTACACTTGCCAGGCAGGGGCTTAGACTGCTGAGCTATCTTCCCAGTCCTAGAGTTCCTTCTTGTTGCCAAATATTTTCACTCAGTTTTGTTTTCTTGCTTTTTCTGTTTGGTACAGGGTCTTACTATGCAGCTCAGATTCACAGTGATCCTTCTGTCTCTGCCTCCCCAGCACTGAGATTACATGCCTGGTGTTGGTGGCCGGCTCAACATGCCCACGTTTGGGGCTGGCATGGCACGTGGTGCTGGGGTTCAAAGCTAAACCTTTGCATACTTAAAAAAATAAAGAAATTTGTTGGCAAGGATGCCAGTTATCAGTTCTGTGGAGTCTTTTCTGAATGATCTCAACTTTTCAAAACTAAATTACAAAAATATAAAATCACTAGAAGAAACAAGAACACAAACTAGTCAACAATGTGTACTAATAAAAATGTTCTCTCTCTCCATATACATATATACATATGTGTATATTAGTTCAGAATTCCAGAAGAAAAATGGAAAACTAAAGCATAGCTATATTAATGATTAAAGCTTAATGATTTTGCCATTAAGCTTGAATATTTAAAGAAATCATTAAGCTTGCAATATTTAAAGAAAAAACAATACTATCACAATCTTTTAGTTTTAAAACACTTTCAGATTTTTAAAAGTGCTTTTCATAAATTTTAATTTTACTCTAATAATGAGATGCAGACACTTTATGGGTTTCATTTTTAAAGACTATGGTAATTTGTCTGATTTTCTACAAGTTGAATGGAGAGGTGCTGAAAATTTTCTCTTGGTTGCTTTTTATTTTTCCCCTTTTGAGGATAAATTTATACTTTCTGGTCGGTTGTCCATGACGATGTTGCTCAGTATGCCTTTGCACTAATCCTTCTCAGAAAAATACGAAAGATAGATTTCTGGGCATGGGTTGGAAGTGCCAAGGATTTCACAGAGGCTCCAGTAGTGGCAAAACAGCAAAGAGCAAGATCAAAGGGGAGGAGTAGCCACTACTATGAGCTGCTTCCCTCTGCCATGTGCCTCTCTGCCTTGGAACCAACTGAGTATGAACTGAAACCTCCATGAGCTGTGAACTAAATAAATGTTTCCTTCCTTAATTTTGAGTGTTGGGTATTTTGTCCCAGCAATCAGAGAAAAGTAACTGAAACATATATTGTGTATGTTATACATCAAATGACATGACTGCTATTATCTATGGGGTGATAATAGCTTGGAGCATAAAGAATTAATAGTGTTGCACCATTTATAAGACTCATATGACAAGAATAAAAATAAGATAGATTTAAAAATTTGAAAATATATACTCAATGATGAGAAAGGCTTAATGTAGACCACTGTTTCAAGAAAGGATAACATACAAAATATATACATATGTAAATTGTGTTCCCCCAAACAACTGGTTAGATTTCAAGAATGAAAAGTGCATGAGAAGTCCAACAGATTCAAGAAAGTAGGCAAACTGAACTGTGGCTTAGGGAATTTATGCTTAGTTACTTTTCTACATGCATGAGTTGTCAAATGTTGAGGTCAAGGTGAGTTCTGGGAAGAATTAGGAGGTAGATTAATTTAATCCTTCCCCATTTAAAAAAAAAAACCCTCAATGTCTCCCATCTTCTAATAGAAGCCCGACTTTGCTTTAGCTCCCAAACATTCAGCAACACATGGCTGTTCTCTCTCAACACACCCTGACTGTGGAACTCATCAGCCCACTGGTGTGGAAATCATGTCCTAAGCAATCATGAAGCACTAGGAAACGGAAGAGCGTTTCTATTAGTAGATACTATAAGTGTCCTTTCGGTTTCCTTATATATCACTTCAAGATAAATGTTAATATAAAGTTAGTGTACATTTGCCTGGGACATTCTGCATTTAGACACAGTGTGGTTAGCTGTTAAGGAGTAACTGCCACATTCACGAGAGCAGAGATCAGTGGTCCACCTTCCTGTGAGAGATACCTTCCAAAATCCCTGTGGATACTTGAAACTGTGCAGTGCTGAGCTTCAGTTCCACTACATTTTTCTTTATGCCTGTGGTAAACTTCTACCTTCTCACTAATGGGGGCTATTCCTTTCTCACCACCAAGACATCACAGTTGTTGCCCTCAACCTAAGGGAGCAGCAATTTATCCAGGATCATGTGTATATTCCATAGTTGGCCTGGTCTAAGACAAGAAGAAGAGGTCAAAGGGGATGGCAGAGGATGATGCTTGCTTTAGGGCAGCTGGGAAGCAGAAAGTGAAGGAAGGAGTGAAGGAGGGAGATGGGCGCTTCTCGACCGCCCCTGCAATCACCTGCCTCTTCTGACCAGACTCCACCATCTAACACCAAATCAGTTGAAATGCAGTCATAAGCCACCACTCTCAGCACTGCCCCTCCTCTGGGTGGGTGATGCTTTGGGGAAACTTCCAGACATAAGCCATCACATTATCCTATCCCAGTTACCAGCATCACTACTTGCATGTTGGGGCCATTGTGTAAGGGTTAGTTGAAGGCAAACTCAAGAAGGCCTCCTCAACTGATCCAATAACCCAGAGATTAACAGGCAGGTAGTGTACACAGGTTAGATGCAGCATGACAAAGGGGGAGTTCACATCCAGGCAGGATGGAGTTGGATGGTGCAAGATTTCTTCTTGCCCCTCAATATGATGTGAAATAGAAAATTTGTGAATTGCTTTTTTCTGGAATTTTCCATGTGATGTTTTTGGATTGTGGTTGGCTGCAGGTAAATGGAACTGTGGAAAGTGTAATTGAGGACATAGATAGTACTCTGGTCTTCCTTTCATCCCTCTTCTGTTCTGTGCCTTTGGACTGATGCGTTCTGCAGGTGGGAAGGGGCTCATAGCTTAGCTGTTACCGGCACTGTCTATCAGTGTGCCCACTGAAGGGTCTCCTCCTCTGATTTTCCTGTCTGAATCACAGTCTTGGGAGAAATGCTGTTTGCTTTTACTGTGTTCCTCTTGAGCTGAAGGGGAGAATTTAGCTGAAGAGAAGGTGTATATGGTCAAATGCAGCTTGTTTTCTAGTGTTAGACTGATAAACACATTGTCTTTATTTTTTATGTATTTATACAGGATTTCACTACAAAGATCGGACTCATAGTGATACTTCTATGTTCAGCCTCCCAGGTGCTGGGATTACAGGTGTGTGCCACCACGCCTAGTCTCAGTCATCATCTCAGCACACCCTGTGGGTGGGGCCAGCATGGCAGGCAGGGGATTGAACCTGGTCACGGGGCCTGCCTGAGCAGGTACTGTAGTGCACTGAGCTTTTTTTTTTTTTTTTTTTTTTTTTTTTGAGGAACCAGGGGTTGAACTCAGGCCCTTGCACTTGCCAGGCAAGTACTTATTCTACTGAGCCATCTCCCTGGCCCCTCCACTGAGCTATTTGGGTGGGCATCACGTTGTGTTTTTAAATAGTTCTGCTTCTAACTTATAATGGTAATTTATCAAACACATATCATGGTGGTGGGTCACAACCTTCAGTGGCATTATGCTAGCGTACACATAACTCCTGGGAGAATTTATTTTCTCAATGGAACATGAACGAAACATAAATGTTTTACATTTATTAATGCACTGTCCAAGTGAAGATGGAGAGGAAATGTCGGCTAAAGAGTAAAGCTTTTCAGAAGCTACTAGCACTCTTCTTACCCTGCTGCTATACTGGTCTTAGTCCTATTTTAACTGTGTTTGGGTTGACATGTGTGTGTGTGTGTGTGTCTGTATGTGTGTGTGTGTAGAACACAGACTATCTTGATACATGTAACAAAGAACTACATTAAATCAGTAATATCAATGGCATTTAATTTGATCAGTGTAGGTGATGTAACCAAAAACTTCAGGACAAGGTTTTACACTTTATTGCAGATTAATTGACAGAATAATTTTCCAGTTAGTTTTGATGATAGCCAGACAAAATGTTCAGGGACAATTTATAAATAAAATGGGTGTTTTATAAATAATACTGAAGAAAAGGGCACAATGTGAAAAGCTTAGTCAAAACTATTTTATTCGTGTAAAACCAGTTGGCTTGACTTAATTTTTCCCACTGAAATGATTCTTTACCTATCATGTAGACAGAGCACAAATCTCTATAGACTGTTGGGAACTGTGTTAACAAGTGCACATTTTAATATGAATATTAATTCCTACAGTAAATACTATGTAATTTATTTTATGCTGAGAACCCCCATGTTTTATGAAAATCTAATAGAAAAAAATAAAAAAGAAGGAAGTGAAGGTAAACTAACCAAACGGCAATATTTAAAAGTGTAAAACAAACATTTGAGTAGATTCATACTTGAATTTTATTGTTGAAAATAGCATATTGTACCTGCTTAGGAATTTACTTTGAGATAATTCAGAGAAGTGATGATGTGCTTACTAAAATGAAATGTTCTTTGTTAAGACACTTATATTTTATATGTTCCACAAATATCCTCTCTCACTGACTTGGTTTTTCCTTCTTTTCGTCCCTGGCTTCATGTATGGGAAGTGAATGCTCCACCACTCCACCACGTTTCCAGCGCTTCACTTATGTATGTCAATCAGCTAGACTGAAAGAAGTGAATAGCACAGATTTTAGTGTTTTATCAAAAGTAACACTTTAAATTTATATTCAGTACTAATTTATGGTCAATACTATCTATATTGGTACTTTAACATACACGAAAATTTTCCCAGTATGCTTTTGATCTAAAATGTACCCCTGAAGTCTCATGTGTTCAAGGGCCTTTTGAGAGGTGAGCACACCATGGAAGTGACATGTGCATCAGTGGATTCATTCACTGCCAAGTTAGCTCAGTGTGTTATTAGGAGATGGGCCCGGTTGGAGGTAGGTCACAGGCATCTAACTGGGAAGGGTCTACTCTGATCCCCTGCTCTTCCTTCTCCTCTGCTTCCTGGCTGCCAAAGAATGAGCAATGTTCCTCCATCGTACCCTTCTGCCATGCCTTTTTTTCCCTGAAGCCAAATGCAATGGAAGGAACATACTGAAACTCTGAACCAAAGTAAATCTTTCCTCCTTTAAGTTGTGGTCACTGGGTATTGTGTCCAGCAATGAGAAATATGACTAACACATTCCTGATTTTGAAATAGTTTAATGTTTTTGTATTTGCACATATCTCAAAAATATTTTAAGATTCTCAAAGACAGGGTCCATAATAAAGATGCTCTCAGTTTTTCTTCCCTGGAAAATCAAGCATATTTATGTCATGAGGGATGTGTTTGGACAATTATTTGTAGGTGTAAAATGATGATAGTGAGGAAAACTTAAGCTTTCACCCATGGAAGTACTCAGCATATGGAAATCATTCTTTTTAGCTTCAGAGTACCTTAGACAGGCTGTGTTTTCATGTTTTTACATGAACAGGATGAATTTATTGCTCTGTGCGGCTTACTTTTGCTAGTGTGGTGAGTACACCTTTTTCTTTATTTGTTTTAAACAAATAAGCAAAATTGGGATGAAAGAATTTTATCCATATAAGGGTATTTATTTAAATAGTTTATATACCTAGATAATTTGACTTCTTATAATACTTCGTAGATGTAACTACAATAATTGCAAGTTTCCTCATTTCAATTTGTGTTTTGGAAGATTAGAAGAAAAGATTCTAAGTATTAAATAAGGAATACTTTGTAGTTTACACTAAAGGAAATCATGGGTATCAAAAAAACTCTGTCTTTTTGTTTCAATGAAAGTAAAACACTTTGCTTATTTTATAATCCAATTGAAGTGACTACTTTAAAGAATGTATGCAGCGTATAAACGAAGGGCTCCTGATACACTGTGGCATTTTTCCCTAATCATTATTCAGAACATGTTTTCCAGCCCAGTGTTAGGCATCCACCTTGAACTCACCAGAAAGGCTCACCCTTGGAGACATCTCTTAAAGCCTGTTCACATAGTGTATTGCATTGCTGTAGAACCATTTCTTGTGCATTACATGGCAAGATTGCAAACTTCTGATTCCATATACCTCTTGTACCCTTCACGGTATCTTGCAATTGTTCCATAAAAATTCTGATTGTTTTGATAATTAAGTGAAAACAGATCAGAGAACTGTCTTGATGTGACCTTACCTCACATAAGATATCTATTTATACCTAATCTCTTGATGTTTCTGAATATTTAAATGCTCCTATTATGACACAAAATTGTTTAAAGTTAATGCAAAATTTCTTATTACATACTCCATCCATAAATAAATAATAATCAAACCAAAATCAGTGTGCTATTTAGGTTTAAAGAATAATTTGTACCTATGCTCTCATAGATATCTAACTTAATCAAATTAGATGACTGTATTATTTATTTAGATAATATAATTTTATTTCTTTAAAATTAACCTAATGTCATGTAAATATAAATGATTTTCACTCTTTGGTAATATTTTCTCACTATTATAAATTTTGATAATCTAACACTGTAAGCTGATTTACTTTTCTAATTATTGCCTATCATTTTACAAAAATGGTTGTATTTGTTCAAAGAAAATGAACAAGTAGTTCAACAACTGAAAACATTTGTGAAATACTTAATATGTATTGAGCACTTTTGCTTAACAATAGTTCCTATCAAAGAGCTGCTAACTACAAGTTATAGTCTTAGGAAATACAAACTCAAGGGCCAGCCAAATACCTCAGTGGATTAAAGTGCTTGCAAGCAGGCCCAGGGCCTGGGGGTTCAATCCCTGGGCCTGCTGTGCTGGCCCCGCCCCCAGGGTCCACCAAGACAGCAATTGAGACTGGGTGTTGTGGATATGGTGGCATATGCTCTTGGGAGGCTGTAAACAGGAGAATCACTATGAGTCCGATCTAGCAGTGTGACCCTGAACACCCTGTAGACCCTTCCCTAAAATACAGGAAAAAATAGGAAAGACAAACTCACCCCTTCAGGTTTTTGTCCTTAAAAAGATGCCAGTTGTGATGCTTGATACATTGCACCAACTTGAGAAGTTTCAAGGTGCAGCTAAGTGAGTCAGCAGGGGGCACAGAGACCTCACTTTGTAACTGTCCTCAGCCCGTGCAAGAGGAAAGCAGGAAGATGGCCCAAGGGCTGCACTACCTGCACACAGTATAAAGGAAGAAAAAAGGCTTGCTCCTCTGCTTTCGCTTTTGTTGCTCTGCTGTCTTCTGCATCTGTGAGCTGCTGCCCCTCTGCCCTGCCACCTTACTTTGGAACCAGCTAATTATGGACTGAAACCTCTACCAACTGTGAGCTAAATAAACATTTCCCTCCTTAATTTGGGTGTCAGGTATTTTGTCTGAGCAAGGAGAGAAAAGGAACCAATGCACCAGTTATAACTTTTTTTTCACATTCTAAGCACGAAGACAAAATCTATAAGAGTACTTGCTCCAACTGCTTCCCTCTCTGGATCTGTCCTGAAAACACTTCTAGGCCTTTCTCCTGTTAGTTGAATTGTGCCTCCCTGGGACAGTGACAGAGGCTCTGATTGCTTCATTCACTTCTGTGTTCACTGCCTCTCCAGATTACCGGGAGCCTTTAACCTGTAACACCTGTGGACTTCAGAGGAGCAGCAGAAGCCTGCAGGAAGCCTCCACAGGATGACTCGGTAGGCGTACTGCACACGGGCAGCCAGCGTAGCAATGGGGTGCTACCGTGCTTAAAGGCTGTTTCTTTTTAAAGTTTCAAAGTAATCATTCCTGCAAAGTAAATGAAAAAGATTTCCATTCTAGGCACTCTTATTTTGTGGTTACTATGGTTTCTTTAACCATCCATTACTGAGATTTCAAACACACACCCTAATAGTATCCCTCGCCCAACTGTAGGAACTGCTAACCCATGGCCTAACCCCTTCAGATATTTTTCATTCTTTCAACTGTATTATTTTCAAGTTTGCATATTATATCTATCCATCCATTTGTATTTCAGTTTATGGTTAATGAAAATTTAATGCAGAAACATATAATGGAGTTTGCTGAGGCAGAATACCATGATGCTCACTTTGTTCTAAAAACTTGTCCCAGGGGCGGGGGAGATGGCTCGGTAGAATAAGCACTTCCCTGGCGAGTGCAAGGACCTGAGTTCAGTCCCCAGTTCTGCAAAAACAAATAAACAAACACCTTGTCCCATATTGCAGCACAGTGTAGAACACACTCTAGGCTAGTGTGATGGCTTAAAATGCAGACTGTGCACATACAAACACAATTACAAATTCTTAGAAACTGAGCAAGTAACTTTATACAAGCTTGCAGGCTCCTGTCCATTCTCTGGATGCTGCTTCTTCTTAGAGTTTACTTCTGAGTCTTCCAAAAAGTTGGCTGCCTTGGTTGTTTTTCTCTGATTGCTGCACAAAATACCAGAGGCCAAAAATTAGGAGAGGATTGCTTTATTTAGCTTACAGTGTGTGGAGGTTTCAATCCATAATCAGCTGACTCAAAGGCAAAGTGCTGTGGCAGAGGGGCGACCGTTTATGGCAGTAGAAGAGAGCAGAAAGCAACAAATGCAAAAGAGGAGGAGCGAGCCTCCTTCTGTCCCTTATACTGCAGGCCTGCTGCCCACCCTAGGGCACATATAGCACTCAGAGCTCCTGGGATTCTGCTGATCAGTCTCGCTTCCTTCTCTCCCTCCCTTTTTACTTCCCTTCCTCCCTTCCCCCTTCCTCCTCCCCGTTCTTCTCCCTGTCTCCTCTTCCACACTCTTTTTGCCTTCTCTAGTTTTTCACCCTTTATAGCCCCTCTTCTCCCTTCCTTCTCCTCTCCTTCACCTTCCCTATCTCTCTGACTCTTGCCTTCTTATCTTAGGGCCACAGTTGGAAAATGTTGACAAATGTATCCCAGATTGATCAAGAGCCAAGTGTATGCCAAATCTTGCTTCACTGGGAAGATGAAAAGAAACTAATTAACTTCTAGCCAGACTGATGAAATGGCTTTGTGTAAGAGACAGAGACATTGTATGGACATATATCAACTTACTTCTCTACTTTAAGGAAATTGCTTATATATATATTTTTTTCCTTTTGAGTTTTTTAAAATTAATATATGTTTGAGATATAAAATAACTAGATTTAATTTTGGGAACTGGTATGTATTCATAACTGCATCCGATCATTTATACTCCTTTCCCCCAGCCCTCACCTCTGTTCCCTTCCCCAGATCCCTTTTCCATCTCCTGAAAGAATATTTTCCTGTTTCCTACCATCTCTTATTTAGGTCTTCAAATCACTTATATTTTGATTTTCTCTTATTTTACTAGTACACATTTCCAATTCATGTATTTTATACTACAGTTTGTGCCTTTGGTTTTCCCATGTAGAAGGTACTGTAACCTTGGCTTTGTTTCTGTCCTGGTGCCTGTGCCTTTATTCACCCTACTCAACCTACTAGGATCAGTCCTGATTATCACCCCATAATGAGTGTTAAACTATTGGTTATATCAGCAGGTACTGAACCAACCACGTATAAACACATAATTAAAAGTATGTTTTTAAAAAGTTCACACTTCTTATTTCAGTAACCCAGAAAAAAAAAAAAATAAAATGGCACTGATGAAGAATAGGCTGAGATGAACAGGATGAGGAAAAGACAAAGGAAAAAGACAAAGAAGAGAACAATTCATACGAAGGAGAGAAAAAAAAGGGACAAGAGTCATGAAAGCCAGAGAAGAGATAGGACCTTGATGAAATTATGTTTATATCTGAGATGGAGAAAGCTGGGAGAGCTGGTTTGAGAGCTTAGTTTTAGAGGTAAATAAAAAAAGGAAGATGATGGGGGATATATAAATGGAGATTGAGCAAGAGTGCACAACATTTGGAAGCAATAATGTGATGGTAGAAAGTTTGTGCTTGAATCCTTCATCACAGTCCTTTTTGTGAGGGTTAGCCTGAAGTGTCAATGAACGATCCTGCATAAATGAAAGCATAATCAATTCTTCATCACCATTTCACAGATAAGGCTACATCACATCTGTAGTCTAAGAAAGGAAGAAAGTAAAAGCCAGAAAAAGAAAGGAAACGTATATTTCACGTAAAAGCCGGGGAGAGGGAGGGAGATCTGAGAAGATATGAGGGGGAAGTGATTAAAGAGGGAAGGAAAATAGTTTAAAGGAGCATGGTATAAAGTAGAGGGAGGCTGTGTTAGATTTATGGCCAAACTAGAAAACTAACCTTGCTGGCTCTATGAAACAACAAGTGGGAGAACCCAGTGTGACTACATAAGGAACTAAAGATAAAATCATGAGCCCTTTAAAGAAAGTCATGAACCCTTTGTGCTATGTTTTTCTTTATGCCACTTGCCCTCACTTACTAAAAGGAATACTAGATGGAACAGCAGAAGTGCTATGTTGATATATTTGTATAACAAAATAAAGTAGAGGGGGTGTTTGAGAGGGAGTGAGAGAGGAATTAGGTAAAAAGCAAGAGAGTCCGAGGATGTGGAATGATGGGCATGGTACAGCATGACTGAGAACAACTTACAATGAAACCAAGTAGCTAACACAAATAACCCTGAAACAACTCTTGGCATGGGAAAATGTAGCATAACTTAGCCAGACTAATAGCTAAGATTTTACCAGCTACCAACTCTGTACCCCACCTCTTTCAAATAGCTACAGCAGATGAAAGAATAAAAACAAATCCACACCCCTCTCCCAAAGTAAAGAGTTTTCTCAATCCTCTTATGCTACCATCATGTTTTGACCAATATGCTCTTCCTCCTTAATTCAAAAATGGAGGGCTTTCTCCTGTGGCCTTTTGAGGGGGTCTGAGCTCTGTCCATTCTTCTTGATGGATGTGTCAATTAGGGCTTACGTTAGCTCCTCCAAAGATGTATCCATCTTGTCTAACAGGGAGTGGAAGAGATGGAGGCCCTCATGGACTTCTGAGACTGTGCCTCATTCCCTTCATAGGCAGAGCTCTGTGGTCTTTGGCTATGCCCCTGTGTGCAGGACTAGCTACAGGTTTCTGCATCTGTCTTATGACGGAACACCTTCACTGTGTTGGATGGAAGGCACAGGAGAACTGGAGCCCTTAGCCTTCCGCTGATCTCTGGAGGGGCTTCCCCGGTCACCATCCCTTTCTGTCCATAACAACACCACAGTTGTGTGCATCTACTCCTTCTATGCCACGCTGGGTGAGTGAGCTGTGCCAGACCTTCTGTCTGTGCCTCTGTTGTCTGGATTTCTGCCTGCACCAATCTTTCAGTCCCTGTCACGCAAAGAGTGTGTTTCCAGCTTTTGGATTCAGTGATGTGTAGTGCTCAGTGCAGGAGGGCCCTTCTGTGTGGGGACTAGTATAATTTGGGGGGAGCTGAGAGGGATCTCATACTGGTGCATGGCTCAGCAGAGTTTGCTGGGTGGTCAGAAGTGTCCTGCACTGGCAGTGACTTCAGCAGGATTTGGAGAATGGGCAGGGAATGGAGCCACTTGGGTCCAAAGGCAGCAGCGTTTGGAGGGTGGTGGGAAAGTGCCTACTCTGGCACTGCTCCCGTCTTTTCTCCATTCCGGCATCCCACTGAGCACAGCTGCTGAGAGGCCCCTGTGCCTCTTACTGTTCCAAGGAGGCCTAGATGCTTGGCTATGCAGCTTTATTTTTTTTTATTTTTTTTTTCAATTTTATACATAGGATTTTTATTTTGCACTGCTATAACAATTTCAAATTATTATGAAATTGTTATAGCAGTGCAAGGGAGACCAAGGGAGAAAAAAGAAAAACAGGGTAAAAACCATCACATTGCGTAATTACTAAAGCTTTTTCTACTTTTTAATAGGATCTTCCATCCAGTAGATGTATTGTCATATCCCCTTCAAAACAGACAAGATGCTTACCATATCTTAAAGATTATACATTGCCACTAAAAGAAAAGTTTTACAGTCACTGTACATCAAGGTTGAGAAACTGTCCTGCATGAAAAATACGCTAAGAAATCATGTGAATAAAAGATAACATTATTATGTTTAAGGAAAGATCAAGTCCTCATGACGCACCATCTAGACGTGGATATTCACTCTTGGCGGAGTAGCTCGGGTACAGGGTTTTCTCACTTCTGCCCTTTCCACTCATTATACTGTTTTTATGTAACAGTATTCATTAAGGCAAACAAATCCTTTTCTAAAGAGTTCTTAAGGAAACTGTGGACAAATAGCAAACTTTTGGCATTAAAACAGGTTACCACATAAATAGCCTTTAGTAGTATATATTAAGCATATTTTTCTTGGACTAGTGACAAGAAAAGATGAACATGCTTGTTTAACAATGTCAAAAAGTTTAAAATTCAGTCCAAGCAACTCCTAACAATGCTTCTGTAGCTTTAAGCTCTAAACAGTAGAGAATTTATGCAAATGCATTAAAGAATTCAAGCTTGGCAAATTACACCCAAGCAGGTTATTAAACTATATATACAGAAAGTAAACGATAAATACAGAATTAAAAGAGTCCTTCTGCTTTTCCTTGTAGCCTTGAAAACTGATAACTTTTTGAGGACAGTTCTATAATATTAAACATTAGGTAACCACAGGTACTGGGAAACCTAACTACACAAACTGATTTAAAATACTCAAGATGACTTTGTAGTGTTTAATACAATTCAGCTTGTAGTTAAGGGCACTAGACAACATTTAACAAAAATAATCACATCAGTTGACCTAGAAATCAAATGCAAATAGATATGAATACACTTTCCAAAATCTGTCTTTTTAAGTGAACATTAACCATTTATTCAAAGTTATACAAGAATTTGAAGGATTAAAGTCTTCTGTGACATAAAGCCATTTCAAACAGTTTCATGTCTCAGTGGAGCAGGAGCAGAGAGGGTGAAATAATAAGTGAGTAGCCCCACTTGGGCAGTTAGACAGTTAAAAGAGACTCAACAGCAGCCTCCCCCATTGGCTATGCATCTTTAGCCAAGACCTTATCCTTTGTTTTTCTCTGTCCCTAGGGATCACTGGTCCCAACTCTGTCACCGCCCTCTGAATGACTCTCTGGGTTGGGCTCTCCTTAATCCTCTGATCTTAGGAGGCCTTGCTGGTGAATATCTCACTCACTGGACTCCACCTCCCAGTCAGTGAAAGCAGAGTTTTGACAGGTGGGCACTGGGTGGTGGCTGCTAGGCTGTGTGCAGAACCCATCAGAAGCAGGCAGCTGTTACTACTCTTGGCTTCTTTCCTCAGGGCGTTGGATGGTGTGTTTGCTGGACTAGGGCTGTATGCAGTGCTGGGACTGAGAAGCAGCCTATTTTTTTTTTTTTTTTATTCTAAACATACCTTCTCTTGGTTACTTTTCTTGTTGTGGAAACAAGATATCTGATGCCCAAAGTTAAGGGAGAAAGGTTTATTTAGCTCACAGTTTGTTGGAGGTCAGGAAGGAGGTGGTGGTATAGCAACAGCATCCTTAATCTCAGCATTGAACTATGACTCATAAACTAGATTTAACCATCTCTCAGTAGCTCAACTCCTATGACTCTATGGGACTCTGGAGGGATAGTTAGACACAACCTATAATATTCTGCCCTTGACTTCCTAAAAAACTTGAGCATATTTTTTTAAGGCAAAAAGTATTTGGCTATATCTAAGAGCTGTCAAAGGCCTGACATTTTCCACATTGCTGAAAAGTCTAACTCTCAAGTCTCCTCTGAGAGTTAAGGCAAACTCTTAGCTAAGAGACCATTTACAAGCGAAAACAAAGCTAAACACTTCCAGCGTTCAATGGCACAAGATAGACATTCTCATTCCCAAAAGGACAAACAGGAAGATACAAAGGAATGGGATCAAGTCCAAGATCCAGCAGGTCAGACGTTAAATCCTGTATCACCATGTGCAGCATCTGAGGCAATGTGTGGAAAGATGTGAACTCCCAAGGGCATGGGTGGCTCCACCCTTGGGGTACTTCTAGTGATTGTAGCTCTCATGACTCCTCTCTTGGGCCAGCTCTGTTCTCTCCTTGCAGTTTTTCTCAGAAGACCCACATTTGTGGCTTCTCTAAACTTCCAGAGTCTCCATTGCACCTACTGCTTCCCACTTACAGCTTTATTCATTGCACTCTCAGGGGCACACTGCCAGCCCTCCAGGCCTTCTGAAATCTGGGTAGAAGCCTTTCTGACCC
Source organism: Octodon degus (assembly GCF_000260255.1). Taxonomy (NCBI): domain Eukaryota; kingdom Metazoa; phylum Chordata; class Mammalia; order Rodentia; family Octodontidae; genus Octodon; species Octodon degus. The sequence continues at coordinate 10,421,093 of NW_004524579.1, read as the reverse complement.
CACCACTCTTCCATTCTCTACATAGCTAAAAACAGTGCTGCTGAAGGGGAAATTTTTTAAAAAAGTAAGAGCCCACCTAGGTTGCCCACCAAGACCAAGCAGACATGTCTGGTCGGTCTGATAACAAAACACTCCTTCCTTTGTGTAAATCCCTCTTTTTCCTACCTTTATGTAACTGATGACTTTCAATGTAATTGCAAACATTACTGCCCTTCTTCCTTTGTGTAATTCATGCTTGTTTAACTGAAGCCTTGCAATGTAACTTGAGGTGTTTAAACTCACTTAACCATCCATGATGTTACCCAACCCTCCAATCAAACTCACCAAATGTGTCTTTGTCCCTCCCTATAAAGATCTGCAAGCCTCTCTAGGAAGGGTTCTGATTCTTTGGGAGAGAGATTCCAGTCAGGCCCACCAGGATAAATAAACTGCTGCCTAAACCTTTTCAGTGTCACTTGTTCCCATGTTTAGTCTGTTTCTATAATACCACATGGATGATGCCAAGGTCTGCTGCCAGCTGGAGCAGCAGCAAGGCTTCCCTCTCTTGGCTGTAGGGGTTGTGTGCCTGAGTTGCTGAGCACTCTCAGTCCAATTCTGAGGAATGTATTTTCTGGGCTGGAGTCATTCTGGTACATGGTGCTCTGGGGCTGTCTTCTGAAGAAAAGTCTTTTAGTTTTGAAATTTTGAAGAGGCAAAGTTTGGAGTCCTGCTGCTTCTTATAATGCCCTCAGACCATGTTTTTATTCTCCCATTTCTTTTCAGCAGTAAAGATCTCTTCCACTTGATCTTTGCAGTCCACAGCTTTACTGGAGCTTCCTTTCTAGTCAAACTCAAAATGCTTTACATAATTCTGCTGTAGCTTTCATTCTTGATTCTCAACAGAGATCTGGCTAAAAGCCCTCATAGTAGTTGTGACACTAATTCAATAGTCAACCATCTTGAAATTTCTTCTACAAGAATTAGTCTGTGCCCTTAATTTCAGTCTCAGGCAAAGTTTCTGGACATGAGCAAAATGCAGACAAATGTTCTTCCATAAAGTACATTGTCTGGAGTCCAGCATCCAATGCAGTCATTGTTCCCAGGTGAATCCTCCTGAGCTTGCTCTTCACTGGCTCTTTGGACTTCTGAGATTTGATCAGACTCTCTCATACAGTATAGGAATTTTAGCTCTACTTTTTCAGCTGGCATCTCCAAACCTTTCCTCATTCTTCTCCTTACCCCAAGCCAGTTCCCAAGGCTCCTGAGCCACATAGCTAGGTAATGTCACAGAACCTCACTCCTGGTCCCAAATTCTGTCTTAATTACTTTTATTGTTACTGATACAAAATACCTGATGTCCAAAGGTAAGGGAGGGAAGGTTTGTTTGGCTCATAGTTTGTAGTTTTCAGTTCATATTTGGCTGACTCCAAGGCAGAGTGGCACAGAGCAGAAAGGTAACAGTGGTAGAAGATGGCAAACACAAGAAGGAAGAGTGACAGAAGAAAAGCCTTTCTTCCTTTCTGTTGTATGCAGACTACCTACTCTAGAGCAGGAGTAGCACTCATACTCTTAATCCTAGAGTTGGATTATGGATCAGTCACAGACATTAGATCAAACCACTTCTGTAAAGCCCTGTCCACACACTGCATGAGGCTGTGGAAGACATCTACACCCAAACCATAACTCCCCTGTTACTGATTTCATCTGATGAAATTCTCTTGCAAGCTACTTCTGACAGTTGAGATTGTGTTTGCCACCCTATTTCCATGTACCTACATACCTTGATGCAAGTCTTTCAAACATGTTCTGAGCGCTTCTGTCTCTACCTTGTCATGATCATTCAAGGCATGAAATAGATTTGCAAACTGAAATTGCAAACTGAGCAGAGCCCATTCCTGTGAGCTTCCCTTTGCTTCCCACATCATAGTAGGTGAATTGCCATGGGAGTAGATGAAGGAGAGCGCCATAGTTTCTCTGTAAGCTCAAGGAGGCCATGGTAAACATTTTTTGTAGACAGTAATACACATTTTAAAGAAATAAAGAGGGGGGCTGTCCAAATAGCACAGTGGACTAAAACATCTGCAAGCAGGCACAAAGGTCAAGGGTTCAATCCCCAGGACTGCCATGCCAGCCCTGCCCCCGGGGTGTGCTAAGATAACAATTGAGACTGGGTGTGGTAATGTGCACCTGTAATCCCAGCTCTTGGGAGGCTGTAAACAGGTGGATCACTATGAGTCCGATCTAGTAGTGAGACCGTGAACA
>NW_004524579.1:10393254-10418752 GCF_000260255.1 Octodon degus | reverse complement strand
TAAAAGAAAAGAAAAGAGATAAAGACCATGTTATGCCTAAGATGTTTGATGTTCAGACAGATAGTGGGGTTAAGCTCAGCTGCCTATGTTATAGGGTAATAATAATAAGCTTCTCTTCTGGAGGGTTAATGACCTAAGTTTGCAGATCAAGGATTGGAGAAAAGGAAGGGCTGCAAGCCAACATTTGGCTTTGGCCTTTCAAGGTCAGTGAAGACTCAGGACATAGAACCTGCACTGTAACATCATGTAACTCAGTTGTGTCCCAAATTTTCTGATTAAGGAGATTATAGGGCCCCGGGAAAGTGATCAATGATGTAGAGTGTGCCTAGGAGATTCACATGGAGAGAAAACATTCTCTCAGGCTTTCACAGAGAGCAAATTGATCAAGCAGTGGCTGTGGCTCATCCACATGGCTGACACTGACATAGTATCTACAGACTGCGACACAGGGTTTCAGGATAAATCCTGAGGGGATTTGACTGATCATATCAGATATAAAAGTTGTATTTTCTGTTATATAGGTCTTGCTTTATCTTGGTCTTAACCATCCAGCAGAAAAGTATAAAAACAAAGTATAAAAAGTAAAGCCATGTTGATATGCTGAGCTGCAAAAGGCTCGAGTCAACAACTTCTGACATTGCCAGTCTTATAGAAAACCCACTACTATTATGGACTACTGGACTATATTGGAATATTTTGCTGAATTCAAGCACCTGCAATAGTTAAATGACAGTGGAATACTCATCTCTGACAGAGATGAACAAAAAAGGGGATATGAATGAAGAACCATTTTGTATCTGTAGATTCAAAATAGTTAGGACAGATATACAGCTGCATTCTCTTAATTCAGTGAATAGCGATTTGTTCTGGTAGTGTTGTGGATATCATGTCTGCATCTTGTACAATGAATGACCACTAAGACAACAATGTGCAATGTATTAATTATTGAAATTGTGCTGGTGATCAGTTTTGAAACTGTCTCATTGCTGTTTGTTTCTCAATAAAATTATTTTTAAAAAAAAGAAAGAAAAGGGATAATTGTTTTTATATTTACCTAGATACTTACTAAATACTATTTTTCTTTCTTTTGACTATCTGGATATCTGTCCTTTTATCATAAAAAGATATTCTTGTATTTTGGTGAAGAAGTACAAAAGGAAGCAATTTGCTTTTATTAATGCCCGGATTCTTGAAGGGTAGTTGCTGTTGTTTTAAGGCAATAGTTGCAAAGGATTTTGATTCTGTGTTCCCCTAATACTTTAAATATATTTCATCATTGTTTTCCCTGTTACTTCTGAGGTGAAATCAGCTGGTTTTATTTATTATTCTCCTAAGAGTAAACATTTTCCTTTTAGCTAGGTACCTTTGAGAATTTCTTCCAACTTTTGTTTTTCACTAGTTTAACTGTGATTTGCTGATGAGTTCATTTTTTGTCCTTTTGGGATTTTACAAGACTATGGAATCTATAAATAGATGGTTTTTTACAAATTTTGGAAATAACTTCATTGCTCTCTATTCACGTGTCATTTGCACCCTTCCTCGTCTCTTCTCACTTATGCTTTGATCACATGCGTGCTAAACCTACCTGACATTGCTCCCACAGGAGCCAAAGGCCCTGCTCACACTTTCCATCTCTACAGGAATTGCGGCCTTCAGATCCCATGTCTTCAAGTTGGCTGTCTCATTTCCTTGTTTCCTCATTCTGCTCGTGGGCCTACCTTGTGAATTTTGATGTCCCACATCTTATCATTAAATTCTATAGTTTAATTTAATGTTCTTTTTCATACTTTTTAGTTCTTTGATGAAACTGGACATCTTTTATTCACTATAAGAATGTTTTCCTTGAAGTCACAGTGCATAGTGACAATAGTTTCAAGTTCTTGTCTGCTGACACTAATGCTTGTGCCATATGGAGGTGGTGTCCATGTTTTTCTTTTTGGAATTGGCAATGTCTTTTGTTTTTTGTATTTTGAGAAATGTAAAATGTTATTTAGATACTGTGAATATAATGTTGCAAAGAACCTATTTTTAAAAAAGTTTTTTGAAGAGTTTTTTTCACTTTTTAAGCAAGCTGCGAACTTCATTGCACTCAACTTAAATGCTGTTTGTTTGGCGATGGTTCAGGCTAGTCCTTTATCCTCACCCAGCTTATGTGGCCCGCCTTACCCAAGCATGCTTAAAGACTGCAGAGTTTCCATGTAGGATTCAGGTAAACATCTCCAGCTTTCCTTTCCAGTACTATTCTCTCATTTTCCAGGTAGTTTTGATGTCTTTGAACCTGATTCTTTTTTCAGACAGAAAATCTATAGAAACACATACACCTATTGCAGCATTCTTTTAGACTAAGATCTGTTAAAATTTGAAATTCTGTGTTATTCTTCTTTTTTCAAGTATTGGCCACTCCCATATCCATCATTTTGAAAGCCTTCATTCACTGCAATACTTGCAGATAGTAATTTTATTATGAAGATGATCCTCATGTAAACACTACTTTGTTTGTTAAATCTGTGATTCTTGTAACTATATTTTCCCTTTTCATATTAAGTGCCACCACAGAGCAATATAAAGCCATGACATGCTTTCAATACTCATGAATTCCTGTTAAAATGATATTGTGCAATATATCAACATAGGCATATTTTGTCTGAAATCTGTAGTTGTCATTTACAGGAGAGTGCCCTGGTTAGATATTTCTTGTGCACACCAGAAGAGGAACTCTCTCCTGACACAAGGGGTGATGAAAAGTAAATGTTTAAATTAATCATCCTCAAAATACTTCCCTTTGTTTCAAACAGACTCATCTCATTGGTCTTCATACTTCTGGAAATCATCTTTTATTGTTGTCTTTATATGTTTAATCAAAGATATTTTTGGTTACTGACCAGTACAATCCAATGACTGAAAAGGCAGGCTTGTAAAAACATTACAGTCATTTCTCATCCAACTGATAACCAGGTCTAGCATGATATGAGTTCTACCCCTGCCATAAAGGCAAAATGGCTGTGAAAGGTAAATTTTTTTTAATTGATTTGGTACATTGAGGCAGCCACAACAGCACAACTAGAGACACTCATAGAAGAAGACTTCCAGAAGTACTTAAAAAACTATAGGATAATTGTGTTTGAAATGAGGTACATTATTTTAAGAATTAGTGGAAATGTCTTACTATAATCTTTAAAAGAGTTTTAAATACTCAAATTAATTTTGAGTTACACTGGGCAGTTTTGCTAAGTTGATTCATGAGTTTTTGGGGTTATTTTTTCACACTTTTCTTTTGTTCATAACTCTTTTCTCAGCTTACCACAATTTAATTTTATATATATTTATATTCCTGGTTTTTGTTTATGTGTTTGGTACAGGATCTACAGGGTCTATAGGGTCTCACTATGCAGATCGGACTCATAGTGATTCTCCTGTTTTCAGTTTCCTAAGGGCTGGGATTGCAGACACATGCCACCACACCCAGTCTCAATCACCCTCTCGGCATGCCCTGAGGGCGGAGCCAGCACAGCATGCTGGGGATCAAACCCTGGCTGCTGCACTCTGCCTAAACAGGAGCTTTAGTCAGCTGAGCTATCTGGCCAGCCGTACATTCCTATTTTTAAAGTATATCACCAAAATTACATAACAAACATGGGACAATCAACATATACGCAAGGGTAAAAGATTGAAGCACTAAATGACAAAACAGTGTCTCCATAATGATAAAACTCAGATGCAAGAATGATTTTGATTATACTGCCAAGACACTTCAAGGCATCACTAGCTAGTCAATAATATCACCTTAGGAGCCCAGGAAGTTTCTTATTTGTGTTTAAAATGTAAGACAATAGGGCTGAACATAGGGCTTGATGCTCGAAGTGCCGGTCTAGCATGTGAGCAGCCTTGAGCTTCGGGTTCTGTCCTCAGCACCTGAGCAATTTGGAGTGGGAGGGCAGGGCCTCTCAAGGGCCACTTTTGTAGGGAGTTTTCTGAGTAATAATGTGTTGGGCAAATAGAAAGGATTTAAAAGGTTTTTTATGATAAAGCAAAGTTTAAACTATAAAGATGCACCAGATTGTAGCAAAATATGATGAGACTATGTTTCAGTTTTAACCCTTTAGAGCCCCTGGTACCTCATATAAAATCTCTGGTGTGGTATATATTACAGAATGTCTATTCAAAAAGTGTTACATTATGTCTTATTGTCTCACCCCTTTCTTCTCCATAGCAAATCAAGCAAGAATTTTTTTTTTAAAATAAGATCAATGTGCTAGTTTTCAAATGAACGTTTACTTACATGATAAAAACTAAACACTATCCTCTGATAATAAACGTTTAGTTTGGTGTTTAGTCAGCATACCACTGACTTCCTCTTTCAACTGAGATGGGACTGAAGCTCTAAGGTGACTTTTCTGGCTGGAAAGATTTTTGTGGATATAATGAAGAATTGCTCACTTACATCCCTTGCAAATATCACGGAGAATTCTACCAAAAAAAAAACAACAACAACAACAAAAAAACAGAGCTAGGATAAAAGTACTTTTAAATCTCTCAAATTTTATTATGTGCAAGTGGTGGGAGGAAAGTGGACTCATTATGAAAAGTAGATCAACTAATATTTAGTAAGAATATGCCCAGTAAGAAATTGTAGCTAGTATAGTTAATCTCCAATACACTAAGGATAAATAGAATCTGCCACATATAAACTAATATTCATTAGAAAAAAATTAATACACTATATTAACTTTAAAAATAATCCATTTCAGGTCACTTTATTCTTCGGGTAAATTTTGCGAGGTATGTGGCATCACTGGGAAGTGAATATCCTAGAAATATTCTTGATGATTTGGTGTAACCTGGGGTTAGGAAGGATATGATTCCTAGACAGCTCGTGTACTGTGATTTGAATTTTAAGTACAAGATAATTATACATATGTGATAATAACTTGTTAGAATTTGTAGAGAATATTTTCAGTTGACAAAGTACAATGAAACAGTATATACATTTTTCAAAAAAGTCTGCACAACAATAAGACAGAGATACGTGGAAGAATTTTTCATCTTGGCAAGTGTCAGCACAGGGCATGTCAAGTTGCCACCTTCTTACCAATATAATGCTATGAAGACCCCAGAGGGAGTTGGCAGGACCACAGGGAGACGTACAAATATGGAACTTAATTGACTGCATCAATTCTAAATAATTGAAGTTTGCTTGGAAATAACTAAGATTGCAAATGTTGTCAAGTAGTGGCTTAATAGAGGTATAGTTTTAGGAAAATTAATGAAAATATAAATATAATGAATAAATAAAAATAAAAGAACACATACTTAACTTCATAGCATTTACTACAGATTTTCAGGAACAAGTCTACCAACGCGAAAATGGAAGTTTCCATTCAGGTCTGGTTTCTGCAGAGACTGTTCAGTCTGTTAGTGACTTATTTGCTTTAAGGAGCTGCACATATATGTATTGTTGAGATATACTGTTTAGTTTGGGGTATAGAATCATAGCTATGAGAGTTATGTTCATCAGAGACAAATTCAAAGAATAGTCATAACAGCTTTATTCATAATGACCAAACACTTGTAATAACCCAAAAATCCAACATCAGAGAATGAATAAACAGTTGAATATTGGATAACAGAGTGCTATTGATCATCAGTGAAACAGAATCAATTTGCATTGTTTGTTCCATCCCCAACATCTAAAAAGTGCATATATATTATATATGCATATACATGATATGATATAAACATATACTGTATTACATTAAAATTGGTGCCTTTTGGAGGATCTATAAAAAATTGAGCTCACCATTAGCTGATCAAGAAAATGTAGGGCACAAACAATGGAACATCATTCAGTATTAGAAAAGAAGGAAATCTTGTCATCTGTGACATGTATGGGTATGAAGGACGTTAAACTAAGTGAAGTAAGCAGGACATAAAGGATAAATATGACCTGGCCTCATTTATATATAAAGGCTATGTAAGTAAAGTTCACAGCAGTAGCATGCTGGTTACGGAGGCCGGAGAGAAGGTGGGTAGGGAAAGTGGAGATGCTGGTCAGAGGGCACTAAGCAGGAAGCTTTAGTGATTTATTGCACAGATTAATGACTACAGTTACTCTAACACCGTATCCTGAAAATTTGTGTAACAATTAGATTCTAGATGTTTTTACCATAAAAGTTGGATAAATACACAAGGAGATGGATTTGTTAATTAGTCCCTTCCATACGTAAATGTATATTGAAACATCACATTGTACCTCATGGATATGTAAGGTATTATTTGTCAACTAAAAAGCAAAACATATTTTTAAAAACTGAGCTTGGGAAAAAATTTAAATAGTAATTTTGATGACTTGTTGGAGACTGATTATAGACTGGGATGAGAGTGAGGAATTTCTGGAGGCTGAATTTTGGGGTCCCCTGATTTTGTGAGCAATCTAGGAGCTCTTCCAGGCTCTTCTGGTGAAGATACAAGAAGAGCCCCCAGGGCTCTGGGAAGAGGAGGTGAAGATCAATCACTGTGTGAAAATCCCACAGCACTCACCATAATGAAGGCCACTGTCCAAGGAAAATATTACACAAAGGCTTATCTTCATTAGCCTAGTGTATCCCCATTTCAGCTCCTTCTGGGTTTTCTCAATTCCAAAACAGGGAAAACAAATAAGACTGCTAGAGACATACTTGTAAGGGTGACAGACCAGAGATGGACTGCCTAATTGCGTTCTGATTTAAAAGAAATGGAAAAAATTCTCAAAAAATATAAATGATAAAGCTTCTACAAAGAGATTTCCTGAGTAGGACTATATCCATTAAAAAATTGAGTTGATAATTAACACTTTATAGAAAAACAAAGTATCAGGCTCAAATGGTTTCACTGGAAAGTTCTACTGAACATTTAAACAAATTATACCTATTCTCTACAGAAAATAGTAACAAAAGAAACTCCTTGTAGTTCATTAATGAGTCCAGCATGACACTAATGACAAAATCAGTTGAAGATTTACATCCACATTAAAGCATGCATTTGAATGCTTGTAGGAGCTTTATTTATACGTGCTGCAAACTGGAGGAAATAAAAATATCTCTCAATGAGTGAACAGATAAATTAACTATGGTACATTCATGCAATGAAATATTACTCTTCAATAAAAAGAAATGAACTATCAAGCCATGAAAGGACCTGGATAACTTTTAAAATCAAATTGCCAAATGAGAGAAATCAGTATGAAAGGTTATAGGTGATTTTATTATACAACATAATAAAACAAAGCAACGGAGACAATACAGTGCTCACTGGTGACTAGGAATTCAGGGAATGAGGGATAGCAGATGGTTTTGAACAGGGATGGCGTAGGGAACTTTTCAAGTTGGTAAATCTATTCTGCTTGATTCTGTGGTGACAATACATGTCACTGTGCCTTTACCCAAAATCCAAAGAACTTTGCAGTTATAGACTGAGACTTAAGGTATGCAAATCAAAAATGAATTTCAGAGATTGGGGCATAGAATCCAGAATGTGATAAAAACAGTCTTAGTTTAATTATAGGAGATAAGGGAAATGCACTGACCTAGGTAACTTTGGAAACGTGCGGAGTCTATGAGACAAAGGCAAAGACCCTGCATAGAAACTGCTCTAGTCGCTAACGCTGTAGGAGTATGAGTTAACAATTTGGATGCCAATCAGTGTGTATTTTTGGATTAAACAATTAAGTCAACAGATGGCAGATGGTGGGAGACACATTTTAGACTATTGGATTGTCAGGTTCTATGTGAAGAAGCATAGGGGGCTAGGATGCTCGCTGTGATAATAGGTTATAGCTGGAGAAATCAGCATGAACTCGGATTTAGTTTAATGTAAGTACAGCTAGAGGGATATTGGTTTTGCATAGGTGTATTGGTCTTGTTAGGCTACCATAACAACACTGTAAACTGAGTAGCTTAAACAACTATGACTTATTCACTAAAGCATGAGCAATTCAAAGGCCAATGTGGTAGTTTCAGCAGATTTAGCTTCTTCTGAAATCTCTCCTTAGGGGCATGTAGATGGGGACTGTCATGCTTTCTCCTTGTCCAGCCTTTTCTCTGTGCCTGTGTATTGCTGGTGTATCCTGATCGTCTAAGAATACTGTAAATGGGAAATGGAAGAGTCAGAAGTGGGGAGATATGATGATGAAAGCCCAGGAAGAATGATGTGGAGCCACATGCCAAAAAACATGAGCAGCTCAGTAAAACAGAAAGGCAAGGAAAGCGTTCTCCTCATGAGCATCTAGGAGGATAGCCCTGAAAACTCACTCGGTGCTTCCCAACCCTAGAACTAGAAAGATAATAGTCATTGTTTACATTTGTGACAGTTTATGACAAAAGCAAAGGGAAATTAATACAGATATTTTACACAGAAAAATTCATAGGTACATATTTATGCATGGATTATTTAAGGTCTGAAAAAATTAATATCTCTCCAGATAATAAAATTTTACATCACTGTGATGAGATCTAAAATTTTATTTTATTTATGTATGTGTGTGTGTGGGGGGGGGGCAGCTCAGCCCACCAGGGGGCGGGGCTGGCTGGCATGTGGTGCTGGGAGATTGAACCGCTTTCCCTATGCTTTGCCAAGCTTGTTCCAACTAGGTGCTTTAGACCACTGAGCCATCTCACCAGCCCTGTGATGAGATCTAATTCGTGTTATTTTACTATATTTGTTTTCTAACTAGAAAAGAATTTAATAGGATTATATTAACCTGTCTGAGGGAGAGTCTCCAAGGATAGCAGAAGATTATAAGCAGGAGAAGTATTTAAAATTAGGCACAAAGGCCATCTAATATTGGATTGGTAGATTAATATATGCCAGCTTTTCCTCATTATTTTGTCATTAAACAGAGTCAAATACATCGTTTTAAATGTAGCTTTCGTACGCTGCTGCTTGGACTGTGTCGGCGCTCAAGCTGCTGCTACCGTGCTAAGGTCTGCAGCAGATTTTGCAGTAAGAGCAAATGCCCCAAGAGACCCAGGCAGCAGCAACCTCGGATCCAGAGATTTGCAGTTTATGACATACTGATACATAACCGATGGCTTTGGGTTATTTTTTCATGATAATCCGATAAATTAGATAAACATTTTTGAAAAGCTAACAAACAAAAGCTGGTGTGCTGCATAACTGTAACTATAGTACTCCAGGAGGCTGGAGCAGGAGAGTCACTACTTTGAGAACAGCTGCAGCAAATTAGTGACCTAGAAACTGTCTCAAAATCTTGAAAAAGGCTGACATATAGCTCAGTTTGAAGGACCTGGGTTCAAACCTCAGTATTGCCTCTTGAATACAATGTTAACAGATTCTTAACACATAATAGTATTACTTTACTGAAGGATCATTTAACGACTGCACTTTAGTTTGATAAAACAATGGAGATTTCATCATTTCTAAATGGAAGTGCCTAATCTCTTAGTTGGACCTCACCTTCCCTGCTCACCTCTTTTGGCTTCCACAATGAGACATTGCTTTTTCTATGAGCTTTCACAACACTCTATGTTGTACTTACCACCTATCTTTTCACACATCTTGTCAGAACAAGTAGCACAGTGCCAGGCATCTACCAGGTGGTCAACAACGCTGTTCAGCGGAGACATGGCTGACTTCCTGCATGTGCATTGCTTTATGGTCTCTTTGTCGGTTTTGGCTTCTCTATTGGTTGACTCTTCACCCTTGTTTATTCTGTTTGTCTTCATCACTGTGCCTTCCCAAACCTCGTCAAGCAGCGATCAGTTCTATGCCTTTTTGCTCACTAGGATATCCCTGGAGGAACTGGAGAAAGTCAGGAAGATGTAGCACATCCAAAGCCAGGGAAGAAAAAAAGGTGCTCTCTTTAGTGTTCACCCAACTGCAAATTCAAGCATTGTCAAGAGATAATGCGGAGAGCTGGCTAAATGGTTCAGTGGATTAAAGTGCCTGCAAGCAGGTGCAGGGGCCAGCGGTTCGATCCCCAGGCTTGCCTTGCTGGCCCTGCCCCAGGGGCACACTGAGACAGCAATTAAGACTAGGCATGGTGGTGCCCCTGTAATCCCAGCTCTTGGGAGGCTGTAAACTGGTGCATCACTATGAGTCCGATCTAGTAGTGAGACCCTGAACACCCTGTAGATCCTTCCCAAAAAAAAAAAAAAAAAAAAAAAAAAAAAAAGGAAATGAGGCTTCACTACTGTGCAAATGAACTAGCAAGCCAGGGGCACTAAATAGTCTCAATGATAAAGATGAGAAGGAAGGCATAGAACCCCAAGTTCCATCCCCAACTTTACCAGAAGAAAGAGGAGAAGATGGCTGCAACCAGAGTGTGCGTACTTCTCTTAAGATCTGTTTGCTGACTTGCAGAACTTGGGAAATGTTAGTAAAAGTTAATCATCCTTCTAAAGCTTATGACAAGGGTGGGAAACAAGTTTGTAAAACTTTAATTAAACTTTTATTCATAAAACTGTAAATAAAATTTTAAACACATTTATATATTTTAACAGTTTCTGTTTATTTACATATGGCCTGTGGCATACTTTACATCATGTAACATGTAGCAGGATGCTAGCAGAGAGAAGTGGGACACCGAGGCTCTTTCCAAGAAGTAGCGCTTATTTGTGCAGGCACAAGCCTCAATGGGTGGATCCCCGAAAGGCTGAACCTCAAACATGGTGCAGTTTTGCCTTTTATACAGTTTGGTGTCTTTGTTGCCCATAAACAGTAACTCCCTAGCATACTGCAGTCTGATAGGACTCAATTGAGGTTACAGAACAGTGCCAGAACTGCAGGTTGGTGTCTGAAAACTAGCTGGACCACACTGGCTTTCTTGATCCTGAGAAGGCAGCCCACCCCGACCCCCACCCACGGCATTCTTTTGGAGGAGCTGGCCACATCCTCCTGCCACATTCCGCCTTTTGTCCTTTTTTTTTTTTGGAGATAGTCTTGCTGTGCAGTTCAGGCAGGCTGTGAACTCTATATAGCCCAAGCTAGACTCAGACTCAAATCGATCCTCCTGCCTCAGTCTCCTACATGCTGCGATTGCAGGCGTAAGCCGTCTCACCTGGTTACATTCCTTCCACTGCTGCTCAGAGGCCCTTAATTTTAGGTCAAAGACTGTCATCTTTATTTTATTTTTCATTTATCTTTTTAAAGAGAATAAGAAGTAATAAAAAATAGAAATGATATAGAATTTCACTAGCCAAAATAATATGGATTTGTCAGTACTTATCGTATTGCATGGTATTGTCTTCAAAAGAGCATCACCTTGATCTGAAGGTTCACGCCTCCATTGCATCGTCCCTTGTGTGGCCATTTTTCTTTTGGCCAAAGCCTCAGTGACGCTGGAAGCAGACCATATGCTCCAGGGCAGCTAGGCAGGGTAGGGTCGGACAGCTCCCCAAACTAGGAGCACAACACCTGTGAAGGTGTTGAATCCCCAGAAGATTGAAAGGCATCCTCCAAATAACTCTCCAGGGTCCTAGCCTCTCCAGGTCTGTGCTGAGACATGGGCAATGTTTCTCATCGGGTCTATGATTTCCTCTATGACTTTTCTGTCGTCATCTACCTACACGTTGGAGTTGCTCTGGTTGTACTTTCTGCAGACTCTTTCCTCTGAGGCAAGCAGGTGGTCTAAGGTAAGTGGTTTTGAGGAGCACCATCGCACATTTTGGCCATTTCATTACTTGCTGTTGCTACAATTGCTTTTAGTCAGGTTATGTAGTTCACTATGTAAGCGAGTTTCACCAAGACATGCCCTCTGCTCGCATGGCAGTGCCACAAGGGTGGATTAGGAGCATCTAGAAGCCACTCACCGTTCTTCTCATTGCCAGTTTGTAGGGCACATCAATTTCTTTTGAGTTTCTCTGTTCTCACACAGCTGGACTTCCAGATGTTTTCCCTGGGCATGTGGGAGTAAGAAGAAGATGGATGGATTGTTCCTAATGCACAGGACTCTGCCTATTTTGGGGGTACAGTGCAGGCTGTTCTCCCACATATCCAGTATCCTTCACCTGGAGCTTGCCATTCAATGGGAAGCCTGCCCAATCATCACTGAGGGAGTACTAATGGTCAAAATGAGTATATTGACCCCAGTTCGGCAGACAGAAAAGCTTGTCTTGTTGTGTGTGCAGGTTCCCTTGGCATGAGAAGTGGATGTGGCAGAATAAAGTTCAAGTAACTCTCTGGCCTGACTGGGTTACATGAATACATGGGTCACATGATGGGGAGCTCAGATCCAGCAATGGGGCCCTGAGTAAAAACAACCAATACTAGCAAAACATTGAACCCATAAAAGGAAGGTGATTTCTAGAAGGAGTCTCAAGTACAGTTAAGAACCCAGGATGGCAGTATATAATAGATGGCCAATCACAAAGAGGGATGCAGTCAATTCATGTCACCAGTCAAAGGCACCCTCAAACTTCTTCCATGTGTAGACAGGTCAGCCTCTAGAGTGACCAGAGCAGAGCTGTTGTCTCCCAGTGTCTCTGAGGTCATGCCCAGGTTTTTTAGGATTTTCAAGTTGACAGGTCAGAGATGCACTCTTATTTCTGAGAGTTGGGCTTTACTCTACCCAGGGGACTCTCTTGGTCACCCTTACTGCAGTGGGTGCTTATAGGATAACAATGAGTGAGCTTCCCAAAGGGGCTTTAAGGATTAGATATTCCATTCTTTCATCCACATAGCATCCCCTGGTTTAAAGGGGATCTATGACATTTATGGTAGAACTTACAAGCAATTGGTCCTTAACCCACTTGTGTAGAGTGGCTAAAGTTCAGCCTAATGCCTGCTTCTGTTGCCTCAGGGAAAGATTACCAATTTCCTTTAAATCCCCCTTTATACCCTTAATAAGAGGAGGGATCTTCCATAGAGAATTCTGTATGGGGAAAAAATCTATTTGTTTAGTAAAACTAAACCTAATCCTCAGCAGGACTATTGACCAGAGCTGATCCCAGTGCAAGTTCAGTTTTAACTTTGCAGTCCACTTCATTCATTCATTCCACTTTTCCTGCACTCTGGGGACAGAATGCCAGTATGCAGGGCTGTGGTAATCTTTAGCCCTTTGACCAGTGGCTATACCACCAAAATGCTGACCAGTTGTCTGATCCCATGGTAAAGAGGATTCCAAAATTGGAAACGATCTCTCTTATAAGGAATCAGACCACCTCAGACACCTTCTCCATGCAGGTGGGGGAGGCCTCTACCCAGCCTGAGAAGGTGCACACAAAGTTAACCAATACTTACAGCCATGGACTTGGGGAATTTCAGCGAAGTCCACAACCTCATTCTCAAATGGGCCTCACCTACCACTATGTGCCACAGGCAAGGTCTTTGGTCCTTGACAAGGATTATTATGGGTACAGGTTTCATACCATCCACACACTACTAGGGCTATGCTGGAGAGACACGGGAGGTAGACATAATGACGCACAGTGGGCTCAAGAGCCGTCTGGCCCATAGGGGTGTCTTGAGGAAAATATATGACCAAAGTTGGAGCTAATGCCATGGGTTAGCACTCTGTCATCTCCAAATTTCCACTTTCCCCCTGAGAGGTAGCTTTCATCCTCCATTTTAATCCAAGTACTCTCATGTGGTAACTAGGATCCCATTCAGCAAAATGAACTAGGGAAAACACAGTAGCCACAGACATTGGTCTTGTTGTTCCACTGCAGTCCGCAAGCTTTGCTTCTCCATTAGCTTTCCTAAGTTGCCACAGTGTCTCCCTCCCAGTGTCCCTGAAAGTGCATGACTGCCACTCTTTTAGGGGCCCAAACGGCATCTAGGAATCCAAGAATCATATTTTATGTATTTTCCTCCTGAGCTTAATAGACTCTTTCCTTTATATAAAGCTCCATGTACATGGAGTTAGTGAACTATATTCACAGGCATCCCTACTGCTGGTTGGAGGGGGCAGGATAGCACAATAAGCTCTGCCTTTTGTGTTGGTGTCCCTTTTGGAAGACTTGGCCTCAGTGATGGAATTCAGGGTTACCACAAGTACCTGCAAGGTATTCTCCCTCTTTCACAAAACTGATATAGTTAGTGAAATACTCATTTTCAGGGTCTTTCAGGAGCCAGTCCCCTAAGTCTGATCAGCTATAGAACACCTCCTCCATGAACTCAGTGCAGTCATAGTTTGCCTGGCCTAGGCTTAAGGGCAATAGAGTGGCTGGATTCAGGGTCTGCACAAATTCTAAGTGCATGTGTGGATTTTCACATAGCATTCCCTGGGCATTATTCAGCTAATATTGTCCCTTATACTCTATTAATCTCAAATATGAGTGTGGCACTTGGATAGTCAGTTCTTGTCCCATTCACGTTTTGACAGCATCTGCAACCAAGAGGACCATAGGTGAAAGCACTCCCAAATAGTGTGGCCAGCCCTGAGCAATGGGCTGAACTTGTCCAGAGAGGTATGCTACTGGTCAACACCATGACTCAATATCTGAGTTAAAACGCCCTGTGCTGTGCCAGTAGCACCATGGCGGTGCAAGAAGAAGGGCACGGACATGTCTGGAAGCCCCAGGGCCCGTGCCTTGGTAAGGACCTGCTTGATCTCTTTTATTTATTTTATTATTATTTTTGTGGAACCAGGGATTGAACTCAGGCCCTTGTGCTTGCCAGGGAAGTGCTTATTCCACTGAGCCATCTTCCCGGCCCTTGATCTCTTTTAAAGTCTTTGTTGTACTTGTTCCCATAACAGAATTCTCATTCTTCTGTTTGTGACTTCATAAAGAGGTTTTGCTAAGACCAAGAAATTAGCTGTCCAAACTGTAGAAAAACCTGCACCCCCATTGAAACCCCAGACCTGGTGTTAGGTTGTAGGTACAGGGATTAAGCAAATGCCTGCCTTTTCTCAAACCCAAGTTCATGTTCTCCTTGTGACAAATGAAAAATGAGGTATTTGATCCTCTTCTAGCAAATCTGGGCATGTTCTCCTAAGACCTTGTGATCAGCCTCCCATCGGACCTGCAGGGTTCCTTCCTTGAAATCCTTCCAAGACCTTCTGGCCAATAGGTCATGTACATCTTGGAGCAAGACACAGGCATGCTGAGCCCCTGGAAAAGCTATCAGATCAATAGCCAGTAACTTGCGAAAGATGGGGGATTTTTTGAACCTCTGGGTAAGGCTTGTCAAAATCTGCTAGATTTGTCACCATTTTCTGGAATTTCTAATTGGAAGGTAAAAATGCCTGGCTTCTTGGGGCTAGGCAGATGCAGAAGAAAGCATCTTTGAGGTCCAGCCATGTAAAGAAGGCAGTTTCAGCAAGGATGAAACCTGGAAGAGTGTAAGGATTGGTGCAACAGGGTGCAGGGTGATAGTGGTGGCCTGGTTCATTGCTTGCAAATACTGAACTGGCTGATAGTCACCAGTCTCATTTCTCCAGTAGCAGGAGAGCTGTGTTCCAAGGTGACTGGCAAGATTAGAGGATCCCAGAGTTTAGAAGCCTCTCCAGGTGTCTCTAGATCCCAATCTGTGCCTTTTGAGGAACGAAACATTTCCTTTTGGTGAATTGGCTTTGTCCCTGGCTTTAGTTTCACAATTGCTGGAGGTATGCTCCAGTGGATCTTTAGTCCATATACCAGGTATCCTGACAGAAAGCTCCGGTCCCTGTGACAGCCTCTCTTCGAAACTGTAGAGGTGCCATTCTTCTTGGGGAATCATAATGGTCATGATTTTTGCCTCTGGATTATGGAAAGGCAGAGCAGCCTGTGTGTGGGAGTTGAAAGTTCTTTGGGCCTGAAGCTTTCCTAATGGATCTTGATTAGACATCTGGGGAGGTATAGGAACTCTTAATTGACTTCTTGGCTGCCTCAGCTGGATTTCAGGGCAGCAGGCAAGAGCAGCATGGTCAGTTACCCATGGAGCCCAGGACAGTGAATTATCTCTGTGAGAGGGGCTATGAGCTGAGTCACCACATAATGCTCTGCCCACCATGAAGTCAGTGGGCCAATTCCCTACATTCATTCAGATCATATGCTCTGAGGGCCTAATAAAATAGATCTTGGCCTTTTCTGGCCCTTTTCATATTCTCCCATGGTGACCAGACCTACAGAATCATCTTCTAGAATCCCATGTGCCTCTAAACTGGCAGGTATTGGCACTGGACTACCTGATATTTGCTTCCTGGCTCATGGGAAGAGGGAGTGTCTTCCATTCAGTAGGGACATTCATTCTTCCAGTGCCTGTGCCTGTGATAGTGGGCACATTGGTTCCAATCCCCGATTTGCTTTCAGGCAGGGTGGCCCTTTCCATTGGCTTCTTCACTGGCATCTTCTTTGGCCCTGCACTTTGATCCTGGACATATTCCACCAGGGTGACTTCCAGTGACCTTTTCATCATTTTGCCACCCTCCTCCCATTTAGGTTCCTGGTCACAATTGACAAGCATCTTTTATGAAACCTCTAATAGCTGGCTGGTATTCATTCCAATGAAACCCTTCAACTTCTGCACCTTGTGCCAGATACCTCCCTGAGCTTGGCTGCTGAACCATGTTTACTATCCTTTGGTTCTCAGCCGCTTCTGAGTCAGACGGGGTACACAGAAGGAGTGCCCCATACAGCCTCTCATAGAATGGGCTTGGACCATCTTCTGACTCCTGGAGTACTGCTGATGCCTTGATCACATTCGTGCCTCTTTCCTCCAGGCTTCAGAGCATTTGGAGGACCTCCTGGTATTATTATGGGTGACAAGGACACAAAAAAAGTTAAAACCTTGCCATGTTCAAGGCTCAGCCTGTCAGGGTTGCAATCCACTGAGCCCTGAGTCTGCACAAGCAAAATGCTACTTCCTGGGGAGAACTTCAGTGTCCCGCCTCTTTGCGAGAGTCCTGCTACAACTGTTGGAGGCTCTTGAGATTTAGAGAGCCTGAGATGATATGTTCCACTTCCTCAGGGTTAGGATGCAAACCTCAGAGCACCAGGAACTGGAGCTGACCGTGCCAGTCAGCAATCTGATCTGTAAGGAAAGAGACCTTGCCGGCCTGGGGGAGCGAGGATCCCTTTGTTGTCCATAAATGGTAATATGCTTCTATGCCACAGCCTGAGTGGGTACAATCCTTAGTACAAAGCACGTGGGTATATAGGACTTGACTGGGCCATGTTGTCCTTGATTCTGAGAAGCCTTCGCACCACCACGTTCTTTCTTGAGGGGCCTGGCCACAGTCCCCACTGGCAGGGTCCTACCACAGTGTTGCATATTATGTTACTAAAATGTTTGTAATTTAATACTTAATTATATGGAAAAGAAAGTTGCACTAGGTTAAATTAATAAGTAAGCAAAATGAAAATTACTGTGTTCATGAGGAAGAAGTAAATATTTATATTATGTTACATTACAATACACTATACTAATATGTATTGTATTGTGTTGTGTTGTATTGTATTGTGTTACTTTCTGGAAGGATCTACACCAAAATATTGATTGTGATTTGGGGAGTGAGATTAAAGGTGTTTTTTTTTTTACTTTCTTCTTGTAATTTCTTATTTGCACATTTAAAAATTAAATGAGAAACTAAGTGTGGTGGTGTAAATTATAGTCTCAGTATTGAGGAGGCTGAGGCAGGAAGATTGCTGTGAGTTCAAGGCCAGTATGGGTAATATAGTGAGAGTCTGTCTCAATTATACAGTGAAACTCTTTTTCAAAGCACCAAAAAAGAAAAACAAATGAAAAAGAAAAAGAAAAAAACAAAAACCAAAAAACAAAGAAATAATAAATCTATTTGAACTTTGAAAGCCAAAAGAATCTAGGATAGTTATTCTCAGTAGTTTCTTTGTGTTTTGTGACACCACCTGTTGCTAATCTATGACACTACTAAATCACATTTAGGGCTCAGACAGGGAGGAGAAAGGACACATACACACAAATGAGAATGTGTTCACTAAACACAAACATTCCAAAGATATGTAAAAGTTGTAGTTAGGTTCTTGGGGAAGACTTTATTTCTTCCTTAAAATTTCTCCTTATCAATATTGCATAGCATACAAGGAGTTTGAGAATGGGGACCTCATCAGATCGGGGCAGCAGTGAGAATGTGCTATTCCCAGTTGGGAGAATGGAAGAAGGAAGGCAGGAAGATGACCCATTAGTGAAAGATGCTTCTCTTTGGCATTTGTCAAGTAAAGTACCACATAATCTACTTAACTGGTTTTTAAAGTCTTAAAGCAATTTTCTTGAAATTTGCTTACATCAGCTAACTGGAATTTGTTTAATGTCTTTCAGCAGATTAAACAAACGATAAAGGAAGTCAAATATTATTCTTAATATTCTTCACTCCTCATTTATAGAATCTGAGTATTATAGACTACAAAATCATTAGCTACATTATCAAAATATAATATACTTAGTTAATGCCACTTTATTTTAAGAGTAGATTTGAAATTACTATTCTTCAACTTTGTACTTTTATTTTTCTATGAAAGTTTTTTGGGGAGTGGAGGAACAAATCAAAGGAGAACTGTAATTTGTATGGTATTGTTGAAAATATAAAATGACTCTAATAAAAGAAAAATATTTATTAATTGCATAAGGTTTGAATTTTATTCTAATTCTAAAATACCTATTACCATCACATTGTACAAGCATAATGAATCAATTTAATGATAAAAATTGATGTCAAGACTAGTGAACAAGTTCTACAATGTACAATTTTCATCCAAGTGATAAACTGTGTGCATTGAAAATTTTGATAATATCAGATTTATGGCATTGTGGCTTAGCCTCCTTGCTTGTGTGTGAGAAAACGTATTTGTTGATCCTAGGATCTCATTTTCATTAGTGGCCTTCAAATGAACCTTAAGAGTTAGTTTACAGGGCTGAGGACATAGCTTAGTAGAATAAGTGCTTGCCTGGCAAAATTCAATCCCTGGTTCCACCAAAAAAAAAAAAAAAAAAGAGTTAGCTTATAGTTGTTTTCCCAAAACATGCTTTCCATGATTAGGAGATAACAGAAAGCAAAGATGAAAAACATACAATTTAATCATTTTCCTTAATTCTGCACTTTATTGTTTTCAAAATAACAAATTATAATTCCTTTAGGACACTTGTACATATATTTTAGTAACCATAGTATAGAGAAACTCATTAAAGAAATTCAAACTTCGAACTATAATTTGGCATTACCCTTACCAGATTATCTTATTCCAAGCTTGTTTCTTTAACTTTATCTGCAAGTTTGGATAATCATGCACTGTGAACTTGAAATACTTAAAACTGTTTTGTTTCTGTCTCTGATTTTTAATGCCATATTTCATGTTTCAAATCCAATTTGGAACTTTTCAGGGAAAAGTTAAATTGCTTTTCTAGCATATGCCTTATATACATGAAAATGCTGGATAACTGTAAGCTTTAATGGTATATTAGTGTTAGCTATTGCCATTCTTTTATCAAAGAAAACTGATGTTTGAAATGAATATAAGAAGGAATAAAGATCGCTGGAAGTGATACAGATTCATGATATCATTCGTGTATTTGATAAACTCCAAACTTAGTGAGAAATAAATGATTACTACCAGAATTCCAACTATGTGACAACTAAAAACAACTTTAAACATGACTCCACTTTCTGTGGTTTGAATGAAGGAGCCGCCACAGAAGAAGGTCTTCCTGCTAAGTGAAAGGGTTTTCTCATGTGTATTGATCTCATGTACTGGCATTAGACTCAGGTGGTCTTGGATTATTCTTCAAAACTACATTAATTTTTAATCACACAAGTGCCTCATGCATAATTTTCCTGATAAGAATTCTTGTATGGTAATAAATCTAAAGCCCTTTTGACTATTATTCTTCCATTCAAATCCCAATCACTTTATAGCAATAACTATTGTCAGATCAGGTACATTTCCCCGGTGTTTTTGTAAATCTTTCATAAATATATAACCATAAATACAGTTGTTAGTAGATATAAATTGAGTTCCATAAAAATATATCATTGATATTTCATTCAATGGTTTTTTTTTTTAGGAATTTCCACAGCTATCAATGAACATAAGTGTTTATTTCCATTTATTTGCTATAATAAATGATACAAATGAAAGTGGAACATTCTTGTGTCACCTAGTGTACACAAATATGGGAAGAGTGCAATTGCTAGCACATGGTGTAGGGGCAGTTTTGTGTGCAAAGCACTTACGTGCCTAGAGTGCTTAGAAGTGTGAAGTAAGGTGTTATTTTCCCTTTTTTATAGAAAAGAAAACTGAAACATGAATAGGTTGAATATTTTTAATAAGACAGAAAGTAAAGAGTACGATATTAAGTGAACTGCTGAAAGCCTCACAGAGATTAAGTGTCAGAGCAGCAACTTGAACCCAGAGATTGTTAGAGAGCTTTGGTATGCTGTAGGACCATCACCATAATAGACACTAATGCTCTGAACAACTAGCTTGAAGGTGTGTACTCTCTGGTAGGGCCTGTACTTTTCCAAGCTGCCTCATTATTTACAATTATTTATATAATAAATTATTTAATAATTTAAAACAATAATTATACATAAAGATGAATTGAATCCATCTTCTGGGTTCCTGTTTGTCTCTCTGCAGCTCTGTCTTTTCACACCCATCACCCCCACAGAGTTCCACATGTGTTCCTATATGTGTAAAAGTAAATATATGTAGCACGTATAAAATATGTGATTTATAAATGCATACATAGAATACAAATAGGTTACATACAGACTTACTATATAGCTTTGGTATTTCATGATACATTATGCTGATTATTACTGTCAACTTGTTCTCCTCTTTTTCCATTTTTTGCCTTTATGTACCCTGCCCAGGGAGAAAGACACTTTGGGATTATTTAACACCAGTTCCTTTGTAATCTGGCTTTACCTGGTTTAATTCAATGGGAAGAGCTGCAAAGTAGCAGGAGAAGCAAGCACCGTGTTCACCTCTTCTCTTACCTGCTTCCTCGTTGTTTTTACTGTAGTTGCCTGCTCCATGCAGTGTCTCTGGTAGGGAACACCACATGCATGCTTCTACTTATTTTAGGTTATACAGTGTTTTCCATGTTATGGTTTATGTGTGTTTGTTCTCATGCAGTCATTGAGGTGCAGTCCTAGAGCTTGTGATTCGGCTGGGATTACAGTTCTGAGTACTGCTGAGATTATGGGTCTGAGTGCCACACCCGGCCTGGGGTAGACAGTCTGAATGTAACATAAGAGAGACAGAGAGACAGGCTGCCTCTCTACAGCCATTGTTGCTGCTCCTCCTCCCTTTTGCTCTTGCCATTTTGCTGCCTTTCACTGCCATGAACTGCTGCCCCCTGCCATGTGCCAGTCTGCCTTGGAGCCAGCAGAGTACGGACTGGAACCTCCAGTAACTGTGAGCTAAATAAACTTTTCCTTCCTTCATTTTGGGTGTCGGGCATTTGTCCCAGCAATGAGAGAAGAGTAACCAAGACTCTCCCCTTCATTAAATGATTTTGAGTATCTCATCTGTTTCTTTTGGCCTACTGCAGGACATGACTTTTAATTAAAGTACTAATGACATGCTAATCTAAGAACAGCTAGGCAATTTCTTTCCTCATTTGGGTTCAAATTCCTCCTTTTTAGAAAACCAGATTTTATATAATCTACTTACTTTTTCCACATGGACCAGATTTAACATCACTCAGCTCTGTACTGAGCGTTTCCATGTTTCATAGCTGTGATGCTTTCTAGTGAGAATACAATCTGAAATTCAAGCTGACAGATAATTTCACAATTGTTTTGTTTAGGCTAAACTTCTGCCTCAAATACAATGATATTCTGTTACTTTTGGAGAGTTTTGAACATATATAAAAGTAGGCAGAATAACAAAATGAGCTCATATATACCTATAAATCAGTTTCTGTAATTAGTTATTAACATATTAGTAGTTTCATTTTGTCTATAACTCAGTTCACTTGTTCCCTTCCCATATTATTTTCAAAATATCTTAATTATATTGGCAGGTTACTCTACAAAGACTAGGGATCTTTTAAAAGTATTCAGTTATGTGCCATTGCTAGGAAAATTATAATTACTCATTAACTATATTTAAATATTCAAATTTTAATTATCTTACATTATTAATAGTCTTAATCTGGATTGTAATAAAGAACCACCTTTCCATTTATTATCATGCCTTTTAATTCTTTTAATCTTTAGGTCCCTACTGCTTATTATTTTATTTCCTTTGCAATTTGTTTGTTAAGGACACAAATTTATTTTATTTTATTTTTTTAAGGACACAAATTTAGTTGTTTGAAGAATTTCCCACAGTTTGAAATTTTCTTACTTGCATCTCTGTCATGTTATATAATATATTTCTTTCAATGATATATTTCCTATAAGTTAACAATCATACTGTGGGAAGAGTTTTATCTGACTTCAGTTTTTTTAAGGCCTGCCTTACAGGTGGTGGTGCTGGTGGTGTGTTGTTTCCTCAGGAAAGATCTTATCTCTGACTGATGCTCTTTAGATGATGGAAGTAGCCATTTCTTTTCAAATCTCCACTAGGCCTAACAAACTGGTAATAGCTATTTCTGTGTCTTAGACTTAAAATGCCCTGCAAATGTCTCATGTGTTTGGAGGTGGTATCTCCTCAGAAGTGGCGGGTCACTGAAGAAATGGCCTGTAGCACCTTGGCCTCTCCAGTGTGTCTCTCTGATTCATGACCACCATGAGCTAAGCAGTTTTCTTCCAGCAGACATTTTCACTATGCTGGTTCTACTTTGAAACTGACAAATCATAGATTGAACTCCTTGAAGCAGTGATCCAAAACAAACCTCCTTTCCTTTATAATACTGGTATCAGGTGTTTCATCCCGTAATGAGAAAGTAATGAATACAGAAAGTTGGTACAAGGAGTGGGATTACTGCTGTGACTAAACCTGAGCATACGGGTCTGAAGCTTGTGAAACTGGTTTTTGGAAGAAGTTTGAAAAGGCTTCTAAATATTGACTAAAGGAGCTTTAGGATATTATGAATAACTACTGAGGAAGCATTTTGATCAGAAGTCAGAATGGCTGTGTGCATGCAGACAATAAAGGTAAATCTTATGAAGTTTCAGATGGAAAAGAGAACACCATTAGAAACTGAGGCGTATGCTGTGGGGAGCAGCTAAAGCTGGAAATAGATCACATGTGTGTGAGTGAGGCACGACCAGTCTAAAAACAAAAAGCACCTGAGGCAAACCACACAAACAAGCTTCTCCAGTCCAAAAGACCACAATCTGACCTTGAAATCCAAGAATAGGTTACTAGGCAGAGAACTGCCACATGATACTAACCTGAGCAATGTATAAAGGAATGTGCTGAAGTGGTTGAATGGTTGCTTTTCTTCCCACCAGAGAGAGGGTTCCACCTGACATCAGCTTTCTGTGCATTGTCTCTTATTTTTTTCTCCATCCTCTCACCATCCTTCTCCTTGAGAACTTTGACAGCTGCCCTGGATACTTTCACATGCCATTGTGGTGAAGATTCATCTATATTTTTTTCTGTATCCTCAGATTTTATGCAAGACTACACTTAAATGTGGAGGCCTAATTAATCTACCAGAAAAAATTTCAAGGCATCTCAACATTTAGATTGTCCCAAGAGTACTTCTGACCCAAATGACTAAAAGTTTGTAATAGTGCCACAAATGAAGTGCCTGTAAAGTTGGTGAGAGGACAGGGTAGTTGATGAAAAGATTAGCATGAAAATGATGCCAGGAAACTAGAAAAGATGCCTTGAGGGTGTGTTTTACAAACCACCAAGGCCTCAAGCATCACAGGCTCGTGTGTAAAACTCTAAAGCTTTCATTTGGGAATAACGTTTGTGGAGCACATACACAAGAAGGGCCTCTGAGGAATTGGTTCTCTGGAATTCAGTAGTCCAGACACTCAGTAGCTTCTACAGCCATCATCTAGAGGTTCCTGGCTCCTACTTGAGCAGTGGCAGACCTTGGTGTCATCCACATAGCACTGCTTTTACAAGCATGTACAATGTTAGAGTTGTGGGGTCATGAAGATTTCTAGCCATGTTTCAAATGAGAGTCTGGAAGGACAGGAAATATTTCTCTGAGTTTTCTATGCATGAAGAACAGAATAGAGACCTCAGAAAGTTGGAGGTGACAAATGCACAGAATATCTGTCAAGGAAAGCCACAGACATTAAGAGAAGCAAAATGAAGAGAGCAGCCATGTGTGCTGTAATCATCTGGGTCATATAGGACTGGCTGTCCAAGCTTTTTGGAGGTCATGTATCACCTTAGCCCACCCTAGATGCTGGTCATGAAACTACAGGATTTAATATTTGACCTGTTTAGTTTCATTGCTTTGTCCAATTTTTACTCATCTACTCCTCCCTTCTGAAATTGGAATGCTTACTTTGTACCAATGTATATTGGAAGTACTTAACTTTATTTTTAACGGCCCTCTGTTAAAAGTTAGCCTTGAGTCTCAAAAGAAACTTTGAATTTGGACTTTTTAGCAATGTTGGTAGTGTCAAGACTTTGATGACTCTTAGAGATAAATTAGAAACATTTCACACAATGAGATGGACATAGACCTTTTGGATAGCTAGGGAGAATTTCAAGGCCTAAAACTAAATGTCTCACTTATCTAGAGGTAGGGCCTGGTCAGGAGTGGGAGGACATTGGAGTGCTTTTTAGCTCTTCTCCTCTCTACCTTTCTCTTCCCTTCTCTCCCATCCCTTTTTACCCTTTCCTCCCCTCTTCTCTGTTTCCCAACCTCTTCCCTTGACTTCTCTTCATTCAATTTCTTTATTTCCTTCACTACTTTGTTGCCTAACTGGAAAATAATTTTTTAAAACCATAATCTGGGCATGAACAGTATTTGTTGCTGTTAGTTTGGTGATTATTTGTAGATCTTTCTATTGGCAGGATTCAGAGGAAAAAAAATAAGATAAAATAGCTCCTGAGTTTTTGTTTATACCTCCGTCTCAAATTTATTTCTACATTTCAATTATTTTTCATTCACATAAAATGTAGATCTCTTATTTTTTTATATCTTGAAATTATTTTCAGTTGTGCTTCTCTATGTGGTGATTGTATCAAGTTAAATGTGATTCCAAATAAATATTTCCTCTTAAATATTGTAAATTAGGTACAGATGTTTTTAGAATATTTTCACAATAATTGGTCATACTCAAAATGGAATTTCTTTTAGCCTTTACTACTTTTTTTCCCCTTCCAACAACTGTTACATATACAGACATGTAACCAGTGATAACCAAAAGCAGTTTTCTCATTTCAGTCTGGTCCGATCTTCTAATCTGCTAGATCATAACATTTATAAAGTTCTTCTTTGTTTCATCTCCTCCCTTATATCATGCATATACTCCTTAATCTCCAATTTCACTGCATAGTCTCTTACAAGTAATGTTTATTTAAAACATTTTAAGGATTTTTTTTTATTTTAAAGAAACAAAATGGTAGACCCAGTCCTAGCCAAGGTCCGGTGAGTGTGTGGAGAGCTTCCTGCTACCCTGCGCCGGCGGGACCAGTCCCAGCCCAGGCGCAGTGTGGGCCGGACCCTCTCCCACCCCCTC
>NW_004524579.1:10344430-10389829 GCF_000260255.1 Octodon degus | reverse complement strand
TCTGTTTATCAATAAAACTGTAGAAAAAAATAAAAAAAATAAAAAAAGAAACAAAATGGTAAAAACAATGGTATAAAATTAGAAATGAATATTATAGGAGAGTAATAATGGTTAGTACACTACGCATGGTATCTTTAAATAGTTACTCATAAAGGGCTGGCCAAATAGCTCAGTGGATTAAAGCACCTGCAAGCAGGCCCAGTGGCCAGGGGTTCCATCCCCAGGCCTTCCATGCCGGCCCCACCCCTGAGGCTTGCTGAAGCAGTGATTGAGACTTGGCGTGGTGGCACGCGCCTGTAATCCCAGCTCTTGGGAGGCTGTAAAACAGGAGAATCACTACAAGTCTGATCTAGTAGTGAGCCCCTGAGCCCCGTAGATCCTTCCCTAAATAAAAAAAAAATAGTTACTCATATTGAAAGATAGAGGCATAAACCTGATAAAAATGTATATATTTTATCTAATATAAAAATATTAGTATAAATCTTTCTTTTTGATGAACTAATACCAATTCATAGTAAAATGGCCACAATTATTTTCTATGTAGAGAGAAATTGACTTATTTATTAATTTTTCCTTTTCCTTCCTTCCTTTCTCCTTTACCCCATTCTGCTTTCTCTTTCCTTTTGAGGAGTTTCTTTCCACTTCATAATATCTACATATCTTTTGGGTCTTATTTACTCTTTCTGGTTCTTACACTAGGAAGAAAATACAATCTTTACATAGGAGATACTAATTTATTTAACTTCTAAGTATGGACTCAAGTTGCATACACTTCCCTATGAATGTCTTGTTTATTCTTCTTCATAGCTGAGTAGTATTCCATTGTATTAAAATATTTTTTTCATATTCATTCTCCAGTTGATGTGCATTTGGATTGGTTCCAAAATTTAGCTATCACAATTCCTATTCAATATAGATCTGGAAACATTAGCCGAGCAATTATACAAGAGAGAAAGAAAATGAATGGGGATAGGGAAAGAAGACATTAAATTATCATTACTCACAGATGACATAATACTGTACATATAAAACACCCAAAACTACACCAAATGACTCATAGATTTAGTAACCTAATTCAGTTGTGTAGCTGGATAAAAAGTCAATACTCAAAAATCAATAGCATTCCTGCACACAATAAACAAACTCACAAAGAGAGAAATTAGGAAAACCACAACTTTCACAACAACATCCAAAAAATGAAATATTTAGGAACAAATATAACAAAGGAAGTATTTATATTTTGTAAATTACAGAACTCCAAAAGAAGAGATTGAAGAGCATATCAGAAATAGCCCTTGCTCATGATAGAAAGAGCCAACATACTGAAAATGGTCATATTCCCAAAATTGTTGTACAGATTTCAGGTAACCCTGATAAAAATACCATTAGCACATCTCACAGAACTCAAGAAGGCATCTCTAAAATTCAACAGGAGCCAGAAGAGACCTAGAATAACAAAGGCAATCCTGTACAAGAAAGGAAAGGCTGGAGGCATCACAATTCTTGACTTGAAATTATACTACAAAACTATTGTGATAAAATTAGCCTGGCAGTGGCAAAAAAAGAGATGAATATGATACAAGATCTTGACACAACTACAGACATTCTCAGCCGCACTTATCTTTGACAAAGGTGCCTAATATGTTTGCCAGAAGACAGTCTGCAATAAATGGTGCTGGGAAAACTGGCTCTCCACATGCCAAAGACTAAAACTAGTGTCATGTTTATTACCATGCATGAAACTATGAATTTTTTTGGCCTGGCTCAGGCTGCCTTAAGGGCAGGTCTGGTAATGCAGGTGGGGCTTGAATCGCAGTATCCTACACCAGACTGCATTTGCATGAACAGGCACAACCATGCACTAAACTAAAGCAAAAATGGACCAAATATTTGAAGAGAAACCCTTAATATACTGAAAGAGAAAGTAGGTACAAATCTTGACTATACAAGGGTAGGCAGAGACTTCAAGAACAAAGCCCAATTTCATAGGAAAAATATAAAAGGATCAACAACTGAGATCTCATTTTATTAAAAAGATTTTGCACTCAAAAGAAATCATCAGCAGAGTAAAAAAACAGCTCACAAGGTGGGAAAAAATTTAGCTAACTGTCCCCCAGATAAAGGGACAGTTCTATCTGAACATCTAAAGAATTAAAAAACAACCAGAACCCCCAAATTCAAAGACCTGATCCACAAATGGGCACCTGAGATGAAAACACACTTCTCTGATGAAGAAATAAAACTGGTAAATAAATATATGAAAAATGTTCAACATCATCAGTCATTCAAGGGATGCAATTTAAAACAACACTGAGATTCCATCTCACCCCAGTAAGAATAGCTACCATAAAGAAACCAACTAAAAACAAATTAGAATTAAAACAGAAAAAATTATAAATGATATGTAATTTCAATTAAAAAGTAATATGAATTTAATAATATTTGTTTTAATACATAGTGTTGTCATCCAACCAGTTATTCATATTAGCAGATATATGCATGTAAAATTAGAAGTAGGAAAAAAAGAAAGAAATGTTTAAGAAAATAAGAATAGAAAAAGTACAAACAATTAAAAAAAGGAGACAAAACAAATTAAATATTATCTGCTCCTTTCCATAGACCAGCAGAAATGCACAATACAGTTGCCCGAACCATCCTGTTTACATACATAGATAAATCTCTTGCCCTTGCTTCCTCTCCTGTCCTTTTCCTCAACTCAGTAACTCTTTCCATTTGAATAAGCTCATTCCTTTTTTCTAGTGTCTATTGTACTCTTCATATTCCATTTTTCCCTTTCAAGTTCTCACACTAAGTAGACAATACAACATTTGAACATGAGGGTCTGATTTCTTCCACTTAAGAGTATGTTCTCTAGTTGCATCCATTTACTGACAAAAGACTCAAAGTTATTCTGTTTTATAGCTGAATAATGCTGCATGGTAGGGCCAGCAAAATAGCTCAGCAAATTAAAGCGCTTGCTTAGGCAGATGCAGGAGCCAGGAGTTCAATCCCCTGGCCTGCCCTGCTGGCCCTGCTCCTGGGGTGCACTGAGATGGTAACTGGGTGTGGTGAAGCATACCTGTAATCCCAGCACTTGGGAGGCTGTAAACAGAAGGATCATTATGAGTCCGATCTATGAAGTAAGACCCTGTACACCCTGTAATCTTGTCCTAAAATACAAAATCAATGAATAATAAAATAAAATACTCCATGGTGTAAAAATACCATATCTTATTTATTCATTCTTCAGTTGATGGACATCTGCATTGTTTCCAGGATTTAGCTATGAGAAATTGTGCTGCAATAAACATGGGTGCACATATATCACTGTGGTATGAAGTTTTCAGTTCTTCTGGAAAAGTACCCAGAGGGTGAACAGCTGACTTGAATGGGATCTCCAATCTTAGCTTTTGAAGGAATCTCCACACTGATTTTCACAGTGGTTGTACCAGTCTGCACTCCCACCAACAATGGAGAAGAGTTCCTTTTGCTCACAGCCCCTCTAGCATTTGTTATTGACTGAATTCTTTTTTTTTAAATGTATTTTGTACAGGGTCTCACTACACAGCTTGAACTCTTAGTGATCCTCCTGTTTTCAGCCTCACCAGTGCTGGGATTACAAGTGTGTGCCACCACCCCCACACTTGTTCACTGCCTAAGCAAGTCCAGGGGTGTTCTTGCCTAAGTAGGTGTTTAGTCCACTGAGCTATCTCACCGGCCCTTGGCTGACTTCTTGATATTACCCATTCTTTCTGGGGTGAGGTGGAATCTCAGTGTCATTTTAATTTGCATTTCTCAAATGTCCAATGATGTTGAACATTTTTTTCGTATATGTACTTGCCATTTGTATTTTTTCCTCTAAGAAGTATATATTCATCTCTGATGCCCAATTTTGGATTGGGTCTTTGAATGTGGGAGCCCTGATTTTTAAAAATTCTTTGTGTTCTAGATAGAAGGCCTTTGTCAGAGGGACAGTCAGCTACAATTTTTTCCCCCAGTTTGTGGGTTTTCTATTTGCTTTATTGGAGATTTGTTTTGAAGCACAGAAGCTTTTCAAAAGGATGAGATCCAAGTTGTTGATTCCGTGGAGAACTTCCCATGCAGTTAGATTTTTGTTTATGAACTCTCTACCTACTCCTATGTTTTTAAGATTTACACCTAGTTACATTCTCTTAATGAATAGAGGGATTGAACCCCGGTCCCTGTTCTTGCCTAAGCAGGCACTTAGTACACTGAGCTATCTCAGCAGCCTTTGTGATGGTTAATCTTGATGTTCAACCTGATTGGATTAAGGTAGGCCTAGAGAGGTGATTGCATTGTGAGGTCCAGATCTCTTCAGTTGATCAGTCCCTTGGTAAGTTCAAAGCTGAACTGGCTATTAGGAGGCAGAGCCAAGTCAGAGGGAGCAAGCTGTTAAAAATGTGCCTTTTGAGGGGTGTGTATTTTCTCTGGCTTGTTCGCATTTTCTGCCTTTCTTTCCTGGCTGCCACGTTGTGGGTAGTTTTCCTTTTCCATGATCTTCTGTCATGATGTTTCTCTATTGGAGTTAGCTGACTGAGGACTGCAACTTCTGAAACCATGAGCCAAAATAATTATGTTACCTTTAAACTGCATATGTTGGAGGGCTGGACAGATAGCTCAGTGGACTAAAGCACCTTCTTTGACCAAGCGCAGCTGGCAGGGTTCAATCCCCAGTGTGCTGTGCCAGCCCCGCTCCTGGGACACACTGAGACAGAGACTGAGACTGGGAATGGTGGTGCCTAAATGTAGGCAAAATTTGAATAAGCTTGTAATCCCAGCACTTGGAAGGCTGAAAACAGGAGAATCATTATGAGTCCAATCTACTAGTGAGACCCTGAAGACCCTGTAGACCCTGTCCTAAATTCAAAGCAACAACAAAAACAAACAAACAAAAAACCCCCTGCATATGTTGGATATTTTGTCCCATTGATATAAATGTGATTAATGCACCACCTTTTCTAATTAATGCTTCATCTCCAGTGAAGCTTAGAATGGTATCTGATGTACCATAGGTGCTTAATAAGTATTTCTTCTTTTATTTTTTTTTAAATAAATATAACGGTGAAACTGAGTTTCAAAACAGGTTAATGGAACAGTTACTATAGTTGATACACTATGTATCATTGTTTTTGTAATAGTTATTCAGAGTTCAAGACACAGGTGTGATACCTTGTCCAAACAATATTAGCGCAAAATGCTTTTTTCAATGAAACAAGAGAAACTAGCTGTATAACTATCATATATATATATATATATATATATATATGATTTTCCCCTTTCTTTCCCCCTTTATAGCTTTTCTTTTCTTTTGAATACTTTCTTCCCAATTCACAGTATCAATTGTGCATTTTGGATCTTATTTATTCACTCAGTTTCTCACACTAGAGAGACAATATGATGTTTACACATATGGGTCTGATTTATTTCACATATGTTTTTCTTTAATACAGTGGAGTACTACTGAGTCATAAATAAGGATAAGCTGGACACTTCTATAGGCAAATGAATGCAACTTATGACCATATATATATATATATATATATTTTTTTTTTTTTTCAGAACCGGGGATTGAACTCAGACCCTTGCACTTGCCAGGGAAGCACTTATTCCACTGAGCCATCTCTCCCTCCCCCATATTAATATTTTTTGGATTAATGACTGTATCAGCCTTTTAAATACAAGTTATTGTTGCAAATTTTGGAAAATATTTCAGATGCAGAAATAAAATTCTAACATCTAAGTGGACATAGATTAAGTTCATATGCATTTGTATTTTCATAATATATACTTTATAGTCAATTGTTTAGGGAGGTTGTTATTCTATGGATGCTACCCTTTTATCACCTCAGGCATAAAACAGAGTAGAGAGGTCTTTCTAAAATAGAAACACTTCTCGGTATTGTCATAGAATACCTGTGTTGTTCTCTCTCCTTTGATCATTCTTCCAGTCCTTGAAAAGGAGAAGTTGGCATCCCACCTCCCCCACCTTTCTCCTTTTCTGTCTTTCCCTACTTACTACCAGAATGCTAACAAGAACTAATTCAGCATGGCCTTTATTCTGCCTAGTCATCTGTGCTTGAACTCCAGTTGTCCTACTAATGAATTAGTTATGCATTTAGGGTGAGAGATCAGATTTATATATAGTGCTCAAAGATTAAAAAGAAAGTGAATTTATAGTGTAAGGTACTATTAAAATGCAAGAAATATATTAAGATGTGCCATTCTGGTAAAGCAACATATTCTAAAAAGGGAGTGGAATATATTAAGAAACATCTAAATATGAAGCAGCTACATACAGTTATAGAAACAAGGTTTTTAAGAATGTGAATCAATTTTTTATTACAGACCTGAATTTTTTCTTTGCACAGTTCTTGTGAATTGTTATTTTGGATAGCATGAGTGAAGTGTGTGTGTGTGTGTGTTTTTTTAACAAATTATGTTGTATCAGTGGCTTCATGTAAATGTAAATTTATTTGTGTTTTATTATTATAATATAGACTATGGCTCTATGATGTTAGAGAATTAATGTCTAAATGTTAACATTTAAATTTATATTATTTTGACCAATGGAGCTCACAAAAAAACAACAAGCAAGTGCTTTAAAATTCTAGGAGTCTATTTTGCCATTTGTGTGAAGAATACAATATATTTGACAGAAGTACAAGAGTGGCTGGATTTATAAAATTTAAAATTACACATTCTTTGATACATAAATTCTTATAATTTTTCTTATAGAAATTCATGTTTGTGGGCTGTGGAGATAGTTCAGCAGTCTAAGCACCTGCCTGGCAAGCACAAGGACCTGGTTCAATCCCTGGTACCACATGCCACACCGGCCCTGCCCTGGGTGTTCCACGCTAGCCACTGAAACCAGGCGTGGTAATGTATACCTGTAATCCCAGTGCTGAAGAGGCTGAGCCAGGAGGACACTCTGAGTGCAAGCTGTGTAGTGAGACCCTATACCAGATAAATAAATAAAATTTAAAAAAGAAATTTATATTTATGTGCCTAAAGATATATAATAATGCAAGATGCTACACTTTATTTAATAGACAAAAAATAATAAAATTCTGTTTATCCAAGAATTATGTAAATCAAGGGACATGTATGCAACAGAATGCAACTCATAGCCTAAAATCTGACAGTAGGACTGTATATATACAAACATAAAATTTAAGAAAAAATAATCAAATTTCCAAAGAAAATCATGCATGATTTTATTTTTCTAAGTACAAAATATACCTGTACACATATTATTATTTTTACATAAGAACAAATTTTCTATTAATGTACCTTAAATATGCCTCTGGGAACAAAGAAGAGGAAGAAGATTTCTGCTTTGTGTTTTTGTAGTTCTGTATTCATGAATATATTTTTATATGATTTCAGCCTCTAGTGTCATGGAAGTAACAGCTATTATTGCCTGCAAATAGTAGCAACAATATGGGCAAAATATGAAAATAGTGCTTTTCAAATATCAGGAAATTATTAGTATTTATTATCATGATATGATTACTATGATTATTGAAAGAAGGGAAACTAATGAAGTTATAGCTGTCACTGTTCCCAGCTACAGCCTGGAGACAACGCATGAGCAGAAATTTAAAAGGGAAACAGACTGATCTCAAGAACTGGGTAAGTTCAGAAAACAGAAAGTTGTTCATGGAGGCAGACATTACTGAGCTAAAATATCATCGAAAATGGAGCTGCACAGAGACAGATTAGAATAACTGTGAGAATAAACCGAAGAGAATTGCATTATAATCCAATACATCATAATCCAAGTTCTAAGAACCAGTAATGATGAAGAGTCTAAACACTCAACAGTGGAACATTGGAAAGTTCTGTAAGGGCACAACGGAGGCATGGATTCCAAGCAAATTTCAGATTGAGGGATGTCATCATTCAGTCAGAGCCTAAATCTGAGAGCTCTGTGTAGTTCTGTGCTGTATGTCTGAAAACCAAGGGGTGGGGAGCAAGCGTGGCCACACTTACCCACCCAGGCAGTGCATAGGAGGGTTTGTGCCTCCAATCAGCACAAGCCTCGGATCTGCTTGCTTAAAGGTGTGGACTCATGAAGAGGAAGCTCTCTTGATGGCAGACGTACTGTGGTAACTTTGTGGTAACTTTGATCTGTGGTCACAGATCACACCTCCTCACTTTTATCTGCTTGTTTCCAGGGACTGAAAATATTGGGAAGAAGTTGTATACTAACCTGGGCAATGGCCTCTGATTAGTAGGAGAAAATAAGGCTTATTTGATAATAGGAGGCAAGGTCAAATGCATATGAATCAAGGTGATTCTTAACACTCCTCGCTGACTTATAAATGTGAGTGGTACATACAATAGCTTTATCCTGAAAAGCATGTGCTTGCCTAATGAAAGAAACCCTGTGCAAGTGAAGACTAGGGAAAAGCAATGTGGATACAGGGAGTGTCATTTGGTGTAGCCATTAAGGTCAGCACAAGTTGGGTTTGGTAAACTATTTTTCATGGTTATAGATTTCTTTGCTTTTTAAAATTAGGTTTCTTGGTACATCTTAAGTATACGTGACAATCACTTTTATCATAGAGACTTTGAACCTGTACACGAATATCTAAATTTCTCTTTTTTTTCTGGAAAAGCTACTGAGGTATACAAAAGTGATATTTAGAGGTGTGCCAACTTGGAGTAGAGAGTGGAGCATGATCATGCACTGCCTGTGGTCCAGAGATCAAATGAGCGGACGCAGATTGCCATTGGTCCCAGTGTGCCTCTTTCAAGTTTCCTTTCATGAGGAGAGAGCCGTGAAACTTCAGGGATCTGTTTCTTTAAAGCAATGTAGAAATGGGTCCTTGTGGCAGCAAGGGTGGACAGTGAGGAAACTTGCTTCAAGGAGTGCTGTTGGTGAGTCCTGTCTGTTGGCCACAACTTCAGAATCTGTGGTAGAAATCAAGCCAAGGTTTTGCTACTAACAGATTGCTGCTGATGCACTGTTAATGGACATGGAAGGAGCTATAAAGCCAGAGTGTCTTGCTCTAAGAAAGTCCCCTCTCACAGGCGGTGCTTACACTCGGACTTTCTGGCAGTGAGTGAGATTTTTCTGAGAGGCCCACTGAAGCTTCATGTTCTCTGTGCACAGTCCACCTAGCTTCCTTCTCTTCCTTTACAGGCATACCTGCCATTTAGGCTGGAGTTTCGCTAGGGTTTCTCTTCCCTTCCAACTGTACCTTTTCTTAAATAGATGCTTTTTAAAATTTATTTATTTATTCTTTTTTTTATTTTTGTATTTTAGGAAAGGGTCTACAGGGTGTTCAGAGTCTCACTACTAGATCAGACTCATAGCGATCCACCTGTTTATAGCTTCCTAAGAGCTGGGATTATAGTAGGCACAAGCCACCAAGCCTAGTCTCAGTTGCTGTCTCAGTGTGCCCCAGGAGCGGGGTCTGCACAGCAGGCCTGGGGATTGAACTTCTGATCCCTGCACCTCCTTGCAGGCACTTTAATCCACTGCACTGTTTGGCCAGCCCCTTAAATAGATGCTTTGAATATGTAAT
This sequence comes from Octodon degus, assembly GCF_000260255.1. Classification (NCBI taxonomy): domain Eukaryota; kingdom Metazoa; phylum Chordata; class Mammalia; order Rodentia; family Octodontidae; genus Octodon; species Octodon degus. Next base: position 10,380,272 of record NW_004524579.1, on the reverse strand, counting down.
TTCATCTTTAAATATTTTGAAGAACTGAGATAGCACAATAACTTATCAAGATTTGTGACATGCAGGCAAAGCAGTGCTTACGGGAAAGCTCACATTGTTATACCCTATGTTATAGAAGAAAAGCCTCAGTGATCGAAGCCTTAATGAAATAGGAATATAGCTAAGTGCACCCCAAGCAAGCAGAAAGAGAGAAATTAAAAATCAAAGTATAGGGATCGGGGAGATGGCTCAGTAGAACAAGTGCTTACCTGGCAAGCACAAGGGCCTGAGTTCAATCCCTGGTTCTGCAAAAATAAATAAATAAATAAATAAATAAAAAATAAATAAATAAAAAAATAAATAAAAAATAAAAATCAAAATATTAATGAAATGGAATATTAAAAATAGAAGAAAATCAATGGAATTAAAAGTTTTGAAAAGATCAACAAAATTGATAATTTCCAAACTAGTCAAACATATAGAGAATGCGGTTTCTAATATTAAGAATGAAAAGTAAACATCACTGTGAACCGTGTAAGCTTTGGACAATAAAAATTAATCTGAACAACATATGCAAATAAAATCAGCATATTAGATTAATGAAAAAATGTTGAATTACGCAAACTGCCAACTTACTTTCGAAAAATACTTTTATCTGAATCCCAATATATATGAACGAAATATAATTATAAACTTATCTAAAAATCTTCATACAAAGTAAGCTGTTGCTCAGATACCTTTCTCTCCTCTCTCTCTCTCTCTCTCTCTCCTTCTTTCTTTCTTTTTTTTTCAGTACCAGGGATCAAACTTGGGACCTTGCACCTGCCAGGCAGGTACTTAAACTGCTGAGCTATCTTCCAGGCAACTTTTACTTTTAAATTTTACCAGTGTTCCCTGGGGCATGCTGGCCCTATCCCCAGGGCATGCTGATACAGCAAGATTGGGTGTGGTGGCCTGCAATCCCAGCACTCAGGAAGCTTAAAACATGAGAATCACTATGAATCCCATCTACTTAGTGAGACCCTGTAGACCCTAGACCCTGTACCAAATACATTAAATAAATAAATAAATTCTACCAGTGTTGAAAAAAAAATATGAAAATAGACATAAACTTCCTCAAGAAATAGAATAAGTGGTAATTCTTTTCAGATAATTTTATAAGGGTAGAATTAACCTGACACCAAAAGCAGAAAAAATACATTATAGGAACAGTGATACCTTGGTTCAAAAATTTAATTATTTCCCCAATTCTGGTCAAAAAGTGAATTGGATGAGCAACCAACCAAATCCAGTGGTTAGTCTCAATGTTGACCTCATGAGGAGAGTCACAGACCAACGTCCTTCATGAGGATAGCTAAAAGAATTCTTGGGGCTGGTGAGATGGCTCAGTGGTCTAAAGCATCTACTTAGAACAAGCTTAGCAAAGCACAGGGACCACGGTTCAATCCCCTAGCACCACATGCCAGCCAGCCCTGCCCCCTGGTGGGCTGAGCTGGCCACACACACACACACACACACACACACACACACACACAAAATAAAATTAAAAAAAAGAATTCTTAGCTCAAACATAAGTAGTTGAATCTAGTATCATATAAAAAGGCAATCTATCATAACAAATTGAGGATTATCTCAGGAATATGTTTAACAAACAACAACCAAGGCAATTCCTGTGATCAGTAGATTATGTGATGATCTTCTTTATGCAAAAAAACTGTTTGACAGAATTCTAAAATTATTTCTCCATAAAAATTCTCAGGAAAACAGGAATAGAAGAAAACTTCTTCAACTTGATCAAAGATATCTTACAGAAAACCTCTGTATAATACTATTTTGAGTAGTGGAAGACAAAATCATCTCTTAAGTCTGGGGAAAGGTATGTATGGTCTTTTGTTCCTGCCATGTCTTTTTAACCATTGTGTTGGGCATTCTATTTATGTCATAAAGCAAGCGAAATTCATAAAAGGCAAAAGATCGCAGAACAAAAAGTAGAGTTGCCATTAATTTATTTTTGTAACTTAGAAAGCCAATAAAATTTGAGAGTGGTTGGAGAAAATGAATCATACTTCAATTTTATTGCTTCTTTTGTTGTTGACAAATATGCAAAGTGATTTTATTTTATCTAAGAGAAGAACATAAATGTTGGATGCATGTACTTTTTAAAGCTATCAACTACCAGTGGCTATGAAATACACTACCTGCAAAGTCTAAGCATCGTGAAGGTGCTACAGCTAATTTGGCAAAGTAGCTTGACCAGTAAAGCATGAAGAAAATTACATATAGAAATTGGGATGGAGAGGTGTGATGGTACTTTCTTTCTTTAGGTTTATCCATACAATTAAACATTCATTTCAGTAGAGTGTAAGCAATTTAAAAATCTGGGAGAAACTGCTATATACTGTGTACTTTATAAAGAAGATGGTGAATAAATTCTATAAACATAATCATGACTGTTGGGCTCATAATTTAACTGTTAAGCATACATTATGTAAAATTACAGTGAAATAATGGGTAAATCCAGGTAATGATCAATCAGTCACAGAGGTAATTTTTGGTTTTTAGCTTCAATTCTTAGATTGTCTTTGTAATAATTGTGGTCTATAAGTTCTGCTCTAAGAACTTTATAGTGGAAATAATGCCATTGTTATGCATTATGATCTTACATGCAAAATAACATATTTTGGCAAAAAAGTATTTTCTACCTGGGGATTTTATTATGAACAGTACAGAAAAATGTTGCCGTAACAAAGTTATAAAATTTCTGCACAAATATATTGCATGCTGAACACTGTACAAATATTTTGTCCAAATTCTTATCTTATATCAAGTAAATAGCCTGCAATTTTTTGCTATAATTTATCATATTCAGAGATTGAGTGACCATGTTCCATAAAGTGAGAAAATTGTATCTCTACCATGTTTTCCTACTATTTTAGGGAGGTAAATGTAAAAAAATAATGTCTTTTCCATCATTTCATTCCAGATTACCAGTGTTGGGGGATCTTTCTGCACTCCTGCAATAAACTCCATCATTACTGTGAAGTAGAGAAGACCTAACAGTCAGCATAAACAGGCTCTGGTTTTATCTCTGCCACTAACTTACTTTGTATCTATGATTATTTCAATTCTGGGGGCTTCATTAGCTGATGAGTAAAATATAAATAATGATAATTACCCACGTATCTCAGAAATTAAATGTGTAAAATAATTTATGTAATTCATTTAAATGTAACATTAATTGGGAAATAGGTCATTTAATCTTATTTTTTGAATTGATAACTTCTCTCTCCACAAAATTTGTGTGCAACTTGTATGTGCCACAAATTTGTGTCTTAAAAGGAGCACTGAGTAGTAGAAAGAGCAGCTAGGATCAGACAGCTGTGCATTTGAATCCTGGCCCTCCCACTGCCAGCTGTGAAACCTGAGGCAAGTTACTCAATCCTTTTGAGGAACTTTGTAAAATAAAATCAATACCTTCTCGTGGAGTTTTGGACATTAGAGCTGATATACAGTTCACCTAGCACAGAGTATCTTCTAAGTGCAGGTGCAATTATTATTAGGTAATAATCCCCTTTCTCATGTGCTTCAGGGAGGGTTACAGATCTGGGAACGGAATGATAGACAGCCACGTCCTCGCTTCATATTACTCTGAGCTTGAAGCCAAGTATGGGTGGAGTATCGGTAGGAATTTTGTCTCTTCATGGTACTAGCTGGATGACCTTGAGCAAGGTCTTTAATTTCTCTGCTCATTCATCTGTAAAAGTACACAATAATATCATTTTTCTGGGGATTTGAAGGGAGGATATGTAAACATATAGAGGTAGATGTATGGAAACGAAATTTCTTTTGTTTCACCTGTGTGTGCATGTAAGTAATTAATAGGGGGCATCTATAGCTGCATCTATGTCTATATATCAATTTCACCTAGGCTATGCCTGGCAAATAATAAATAATTGTTTAATATGTAATCTTTTTCACTGAGCTTGCTAATTAGCAAGGATATAAACCATTTCATTTTACAACTGTCCATTAACCTCATCCAGTGAATTCATGCTTCCTCTTTCTTGCATAAGAGCACTAATATGCACTACAGGCTTGCTCATCTTTATTAGTCACAGGACAAATCAGATTTACCTCAGCAATTTAAATGTCTGCTCCAGTGTAATACAAAAAAATTACAAAGTCACTCAAATTCCTTCAATTTTCCCAGCTCAGGCCTGTAAGCCTGCAGTGGTGGAACAGATCAGAATTCACACCTCAAAGAACCAGTGTCACCTGTCATCCTCATCTCCTTCCTGGATCTTGCTCTTCAGAGATGTCCTTTATCTACAAGCTGGTTGTTCTGCCTCAGCAGAGGTAAGACCAGGAAAAACCACTATATTACCTGTCTGTTTCTTTGGGGATTCATGTACTCTTTCTGAGTCTTTCTCTCATGGTTACATTTTTCTTTGTTTTGAATTCCTAAAATTCTGTAGGAATTTTATCTCTTCATGGTACTATCTGGATGACCTTGAGCAAGATCTTCTATTTCTCTGCTTCTTCATCTATGAAAGGATACAATAATATCTTCTTTCAGGGGATTTGAAGGGAGGATACATAAACATATAGAGGTAGATATATAGAAACAGAGTTTCTATACATTCTGTTTAGGATCCTTCAAGAGCACACCTTGTTTAGGGCAATGAGTCTCTTAAGACTGGCCATTATCCACTCTCCTTGCACATGCTGGTGTTCTGGCCTCCACAGACCAGACAGAATCCTTGTACACTCCAGACTGGCTGAATAGAGCTGCTCTGGCATTGATGTTCAGACTCTTCTGATAGGAATGGTGGGGGTTGTGGTGGACTGACAACTGGTGAGCAACTTGTAACATCCAGTTGAGTCTTTTGAAGTAAATCAATGTGGTGCTAGACATGAAAGGGCCACTTGAGGATTGTTGCCAACCAAATCAAAAGGAGAACTGGAGAAGAAGAGATGTGTTAGGGGGCTTCTGGATCTCCTGGGACTGTTGGTTCTCCTGGAGGATCTTGTCATATGGTCTTCTTGATATGGATTTGGCTTCTCTTATCATCAAAGGAGCTCGAGACCTTGTCACTGAGAATGGCTGTTATGGTTTGTGTCTAGTTGTCCCCCCAAAGCCTCATGCAGTCATGGAGTGAGGACTTCTAGAGTTTGTGTTAACTCATGATCCACTGGGATTATGTGTGATCCAAGTCTGGGATTATGGGTCTTAGTACTGCTGGGATTACCCATAGGTGGGTAAGTACTGGGAAGTACCCATAGGTGTGAGTACTTCCCCTACCCTGGGGCAGGTAATTTGCATTACAATGTAAGGTGGGAAGAGAAGCTAGCTGCTTCTACCCCTCCCTTGCGCTCTTGCTCTTTGCCGCTGCCATGAAAGGTTGCCCTCTGTTATGTGCTGCTCTGCGTTGGACCCAGCTGAGTATGGACTGAAGCCTCCAGTAACTGTGAGCTAAATAAACCTTTCCTTCCTTCATTTTGAGTGTCGGGTATTTGTCCTAGCAACGAGAAGATTAACTAAGACAATGGCTATGGTTCACTTTGAGGGAACACTGGTCCTTACTTTGAGTATCACTTCCTGGTTTTGGAGGGGAAGATGGTGCACTATTCAGTCTCCTGGAGAAGCTTGTCACACTGGCTTTCCTGATATGAACTTGGCTGTTCTAATTGTCAGAGGAGCTTGGAACCTCACTGTTGCTGAAGATGGCTGTAGTACTTTTCAGGGGAGCACTGGTTCGTAGAATGTCACTTCCTGACTCCAGCAGAGATCCCTCAGCCTGCTGGCACAGATCCTTCATCCACTGGCATAGACTTTCCAGCTTCCACCACTGACATTTGGGCCTTCACAGCACAGATCCATGATGCAGGACTGCACGAGATAGCCATGGGTTCTTGGCTTCAGTTGGACTCCTGGCATTGTGATAGGCTCTAGGCTTTCAGCTGGACTCATACAGGATATTGCCATGGGATCCAGGCTCCCAGCTAGATTCTTTGGTCTTTAGTTTGTGGACAGATTTGCTACACTTTTCTTGTATATTACTCTTTGAGTGGCTATCATAAAATAATCCTATAAGTTATGCATCCTGTATTGTATTGCTTTCCTTGCAAGCTCTGATCAAAACAGAGTTCAATACCAAGTGCTGTTTTTGTTGGATCTCTTTGTTCTCCAAAGGCCCGTATGTTAAAGACTTTGTCCCAAAACAGTAGCTCTATTGGGAAGTTGTGAAATCTTTAACTCATGGGGCTTAGTGAGAGGAAGTTAAGTCACTGAGGAATGCCCTTATGGAGAATCTTGAGAGGACAGGTCCCTTCCTCGTCTGGAGATGAGCAAAGGATGCTCTGCCACATCCTCTTTGCTGTCACATGCTGCCTGAACACAGGCCTGGCAGTGTGTGAGGACAGGTACCTCCAGTGAAGCCATGGAAACTGAGCCAAAAGAACACTTCCTTCCTTGCAAGTTCATTGTTTCTAGAACTTGCTTCCAAAATTTGTTTCAGTAACAGGAAGCTAAAACATAGCAAAAATTGGAGGGAAATAACATAAATCTAGATGTAGCAGGGCCAATTTCACAACTGAGTAGCATATTTTGCATTTAATCTCCTACTTTAAGATTTCACTTGTATTTTTCTCAGATTTCAGACTATGGCAGAGTAATTATATTTCAGTATCTGTTTGAGATATTTAATGTTTTAACTCAAATTAAAGTTGGTTTCCTAATGCACAAACATAACATAGTTTCTGTTGTTTTTTAAATACAATGTCTATAGCTAATGTTAAAAAGAGAAAAAGAAAAGTGTTCTACAATAATTTATGATTTATAATTTACAATTTGGTGTCACCTAAAAATAGTGAGAAAGGTACTTTCAAATAATGAAAAAAATATATATATATGGTGTATATCCTATATATGATATATCTGACTATAAATAATTTTTCACTTAGTATTATATTGAAAGAACTTTCTTGTGTAATAAAAAGTATAATAAAAGCATATTTTATTATAAAAAATAAAATAAAATAAAAATAGTGAGATAGGAACTATATTATATCATACTTTCTTTTTTTACTTTATGAAAATAAACAAAATTTCATAACAACATAATAAGAGTATAGCAATAGTGAATACATTGTACATTGTTATCTTTAAAGTATTCAGAGCACAAGATATGGAAATAAAAGTTCTCTAACTGATATTAGCACAACATTGTGCTCTCATACTATTATTAACTAGGATGCAAGCATTTATAAGATATTATAGTTAGATAAGTTAATTCTTTAGTATTTATGAATGTCATGTGGAAGATAGAAAAGATAAATATGTACAACCTTAATTAATGCCAGGACTAAAGTTACATAATTAGTCAGCAGTCTTTCTTGGCATGGGGGTTCTTTTCATTACATAGAAATAGTCTTTAAAATGTCTAAAAAATTCAGAAATATTCTTGTTTTGCTAATTTGCTTACCAAAATAAGACACTGAAGAATTTCTCGTGATATAGACATAGTCCCAAAGGCATTGTTCTCACTAATTCAAAGCTTATTTTGAAGGACAAATTTCCTTAGGAAAGTGACAATTAACCAATCAACAGAAGAGAAAGGCAATGTTGTCCTTTAGATTGATGGGCAGTTGAGCATCTTCAGTGTTCCCAGCATCAACAAGGAAAATGAAGCAGAAACAGCACCAACCCTCGCAACTAAAATCTAACCACAACTTATTGAAGTAAAGCTGGGCAGATGACTGTCGAGGTAGTAGATATTTTGAGGAAGATAATTTTAGTACCTTAAATTTCAGGATGGCTAGATATTAGAATCTGGTGTATGAGGAAATAGATGATCTGCATAAAAGAATAAGGTTTATATGAAGAGGTGAGACCAGGTCATGCTGTCTTGTTAAGGAGCTTAGAGAGTACCCACGGTATAACTGTCGGTCGAACAAGACTTCTACATTAGATATTAACCTCATGTGTTTTGACTTTTTGTTTTACATATTGTAATCCTTTAATATCTGGGTCCATTTATCAATGCTGCCAATAATATTAGCATTTCGTACAGTGCTATGTCCATGCTAGCTGCTAAATAAATATGCTTATTAGTTAGGAGGAAGACCTTCTCCTAGAAAATCAGTTTTATGAAAACATATAAAACTAATCTCCTAAGAGCTGAAGAGTTCCAGGTTAAAAGAGAGTGGAACTTGTAATAAGAGTTATTTTATCTATATATGACAATTTGTTGTAGATATGAGTTTTGCTAAAGGAAAAAGCAGAGAATTTAAAGTCAGAAAAAGTTAGCTTTCTTTCTCTCCTTGAACAGATTTACTTACTGTACATTTTCCTATGTCCTCTATTTCTCTACTTTCTTTATTCATGAGGCAAAGTTAATAATAATCCACTTATGAATTTATTGTGAATATTACATGATAAGATGAAGGTAACAAGTACCTAATTCAATAAATAATGATGACAATGTATATATAATCATTTTAAAAGATATCTTAGTTTCACAATTTTTTTCTAATTACCAAATAACATATGATAATTCAAATTTCTTTTTTTCAAAAATGTTGATGGTAACTGTGATGAATACCTGGCCTGAAACTCTGAGATCAAAAAAAAAAAAGTTGATTGTATTTTATTTTTTCATAGATAGTAAATAGCCACGTGTTGAAAAAAACACATATGCAAATAACCTATAGATAAAAATAAACAATGAATTCAACTTCTAGAAAGAGGGAAGTTTATATGGGACAAGGATTTGCATTTGAATAAAAGCTTATAGTCAGCAAGGGAACTCCATAATTTTGGGTGACTAAATCCAGGATTCCTTTCAAAATGTTAGTAGCAGTTTATCTACATTTTGTGTTGAGAACTGCTAGTGTAGGAATATTAAAGTAGTAGTAGAACTGTAAGTGTAGGAATTTTAAAGTAGTTTTTTATCAAAATTTATGTGCTAATCATGTGCCATTTGGAGTGAAAATTAAATGTAGAAAATAGAATGCAAGCTTATCTCTTCTAAGGTAATTATAACTAATAATACAGTTTTATAGTAAAAAAGAAATTCCAAATTGCTCTATTACTTATAATGCAGTTACATAAACCTATGATCTAAATAAAAGCATTAGAAAAATATTTGTTCAGAATAAAAGCACATAGAATTGCTTTATCATGCGGATCTGTGACTGTCCAATAGATGCCGTCATCATAACCAGTTAGGAGCTGCCCTTGCGCAATTGCTTCTCTTTAAAATGTTAGGGTTTTAGATAGAAGTCTAGAACTATAGGAATCGTGACAACTGAAGGTAGAAATAATGGAACAGTAGCAAATCCAATGTAGGTCTGGAGTGCATGTCTGTATTATAGTTCTTCAGAGATCCAAACTCACTGTTAGGTGTTGACTCAAGATGATCTTCTTGGGGTGTTCTTCCCTAGGCCCTCTGAATGGTGCTCAACCCCGTGGGGGGTTCCAGTTCTAACCCTCTAATGAAAGAGCCTTGGCAACAGGGAGACACACAAGGAAGAAAGCCTTATAATACACAGTATGAGATTGGAGTAAGACAGCTACAAGTCAAAGGATGATAAGAATTGCCATAAATTTCCAGAAGACAGCAAGAGTCACAGGACTTTTCCTGCAAGCCTTCAGAAGTCATATGGGCCTACCAACACCTTGGTTTCTGACATTATCCTCTAGAACTTCAAATGTTAGTTTTTTGTTATTTTAAGTCACTCAATTAGTGGTTATGTTATATAGTAATCATAGAAGCCTAACACACCTGAGAGCACATCTAGTCCCTTTTCATAATCTGCCACGAGACTTTGTTCCTCTTCCTCAAAGCCCTTTCAAAAGTAAAGACAATGGATTAAGGTACAGTTTTCCATGTTGTGGTAGCTGATACATTGTGTCAACATGAGATGTCAAAAGCTTGTCTGGACCGGCTAAGTGCAGTTCTGGCCTGCCCTGGGGCTGAATGGCCCCACCCCAGGGTGACTCAGCACAAAAAGTGTATATAAGGGAGTTGAGGAAGGCTTTTCTGCCTGCATCCTTGGAGAAGTCCCAGTCTTCATTGTGCCACTTTGCATCTGTGTCACTTCAGAGGAGCTTGGTCTTCACTTCATAGTCAGCCTACAAGGAAGAGAGAGAGGCTTGACAGACACCGCAGCTGCTGCTCCTCAGCCGCTCTTCATTCCTTCTGCTGCCATGAACTGCTGCCATTTGCCTTGGAGCCAGTGGAGTATGGACCGAAACCTCCAAAAACTTGTGAGCTAAATAAACCTTTCTTTCCTTCATTTGGAGTGTCGGATGTTTGTCCCAGCAATTAGTGAAAAGTAGCTAAGACACATGTGTGTCTTGCCTGCTGCAATGTAAGAAGGATGCCTGTGAGAGGGACAAGGTGTATTTTGCTTTTCACTATATCTTCAACACTTCTACATTGTCTAGAAAAAACAAAACAAAACAGGTACTCAGTAAATATTTGTAAAAATGCAGAAATGTTGTGTTTCTCCTTAAAAGGGTAGAGTTATAATTCTGAGTTTAAAGCTGTTAGTTCTTATGTCGGAAATCTTTATTAGGTGTAATTTTAAAAAGCACAAATAGTTAAAATAGACAAAGGAACAAGTGATATATACTGCTTTTATATCTTACAAGCCCAGTAACAAAACTAGGTCTGAATGAGAATTGATCCAGCTGCTTAAACAGCATCAACAGAATCTGTATCTCCTGCAGGCTGACAGTGTTTAAGACATCTGCAAGTTTCACACACTTACAGCGCACCGGATCATTTGAAAGGAGAAAGCTCAAGTTTGCAGTTTGTACACGTCATATTATTTCTGTTCTTTATTGACCCACGTTTGGACAAATCTGCATCCCTGAACCAGTAAAATAGTTCAAGTTAAAAGCTGCAGATGGGGATTCATTCCATTCCAACTACAAGGTAAAAAACTGGAGGGGAGTAAACTCACTAAGCAAAAGCTGCCAACAGAAAAAGGTGGATGCCAGAGTGGCAACCAGCACATTTGCATATAGGTTACAAAAGATCTCTTCCAGTTTTAAATATTTTATTCATAAAAACTTTTGTGTAGTAGAATAAACTAGTTGGATTGGCTTTTAAGTGAATAGAAGTGTCTCAACAAAAGATTGCTAAGTCAAGATTATAGCCTTGGCTTTATTATATTGAATCTATTTAAATCATCTAATTTGTATTACATTGTGTAGATGGCATAAAGAGTAGAACAAAGAGTTTTTCATTTGTAATGCCTCTTATTAACTTTCAATAAAATCATGGACATAATAGGGGATAAACTATTAATTGCAGAATTGAATGAACATAGAATTTATTCTCAAGTTTAATCGACATTCTTCAAAAGGCTCATAAACAATTCCACAGGAGAGATTTAATTTACAAAAATAGCTGACAATAAAGTGATCTAAAATGTCCTGCTAAAACTTAGAAGTAAAGTACCAACTACATTTTCTAATTCACTTTTATATGTGGCAATGAATTGTCTAGTAAGAATGTTACTAGACAATAAGAATGTTAGCCTATGAAATGAATTATTTGAAACATATATGAGCCTTTGTGATTTATACAAAGATTGTATAAGACAATTATCTTAAGGCCATTTGAAGTATTAATGTGAAAGTTTGATGATAATAGATGATTTTATGGACTATAAGTACATACAAAATATGACTTGAATGATGATTTTACAGAGGTTTTAATATACTCAAAACTATGCATGAAGTCATACTTCATTATGTAAAGTTGCCTTCTCTTGTCCATAATAAGAAGTAAGGAGAATATACATGCATATAAAACATACCTTTTGAAGGAAAGACTAGTATTAATCTGACAGGGTTTGTACTGTGTCTCTAATGAAAGGTTATGGAGGGGACTGATAGCCTTCTGTAAAATATGAATAAAATATTTTTTAAGAATACCCAGAAATCCATTGTTTTATGTTTACAGAACAGATTTTCTGATTAATTTTTAAAATGTCTAATTTATAGGAAAATATTTGCCCTGGATAGTAGACAAATGTATTGATGTACACTGTAATTGAAATTAATAAGCTGATACTCAGGTTTTTAAGCAGTGTCTTGTGAGCTTGACAAATTGGAAATTTAGCAGTGTGAAGAGGAGTGACAGAAGTATAAAGATTTACACGCACAAGAAGTGCTCAAGGACCAGTTGGCTAAATTAGGTGCGCAATACCCTATAGGCTACATGGTTAGGGGGCCATTCCTGCTCCTTCTGAAATCAATCAAGAGTTAGGTAGTCAAGACGTGATTAAAGACAGAGAAGGACAAACCATTCAGCCCGTGTATCAGAAATGACTGTATCAGAACGTTGTGTTTGTGAGTCTGGATGACGTCATGCACAGGTATTTATTTTCATTTCCTCTTCCTCTCTTTTGTGATCTTGAAACTTTTTTATAGTCTGTATTTTCTTTAGTTTCCAAAATGAGAAAAAATTCAATTAGAAGAACGGCCTTATTCTGTGTATTTGCTGTTATCTTTAATGACTGACTTAGTAGAATAAAGTCAGATCCTCATACCTGCATTTAATCTTTTTTGCAATTGATTTTCATGGCTGCAGTTCAAGTAATTGGAAAGGAGAACAATATTTCGGTAGTGTATTTTTTCAGATAGCTGTGAATATTCTTCATTACTGTACCAAACTTAATCATTAGTAGTTTCTTAGGATTTGCAAACGTATTGTCCAAAACACAAAGAAAGTTTCCTTGATCACATGAAAATCCACTTGACAGTTTTGCATTTTGAATGGATAATTTTTCCACAAAAGATTTTATAACAAGATATACTGGCTGCTGGAATTGTGTATATCCTTTAAATATGATATACAATACATTATATTTATTTTAAAATCTATTACCTATTTTGTCACTTAGTATTACACAGATGAATAAGTCATGTGGCCAGATAAAAGTTTTACAAAGTCTGAATTTTTGCTTGAAAATAAAGTTCTATTGTTGACCACAAATAGGATCTAAAAATGAGTTTGCTTTTATTCATGTTTAAAAACAGGTCTGATATATTACCTGATTTAGTCATTGCAAGTTAGATGTATACCAGAAGATTATATGACAACCAATAAATATTTTTGTAATGTTTATGTATGAGTTAAAAAAATCAAGTATGTTTTTTTTTAAAAGATGTGTGCTATATAGTCTGGATATTTATAGGATGTGTGCTAATTTTTCTTAGCAGAAATGGTGTTCTATAAAACATGTATTTTTGGGCCAGCCAAATAGCTCAGTGGACTAAAAGCACAGTGCAACAGCCGGGGGTTCGATCCCTGGTGTGTGGCGCCAGCCCCTTCCTGGATGCGCTGAGACAGTGATTGAGACGGCGTGGTGGCGCAGGCCTGTAATCGCAGAGCTTGGGAGGCTGGAAACAGGAGACTCACTATGAATCCGATCTGCGTAGTGAGACCCTGTACACCCTGTACTACATGCATAAAAAACCCAAAACAAAACATGCAGTTTTCTCAGTGTACAACCCCATCATGAGAGCTTTTCCCACAGACAGCCAGCAAAATCTGGAATGCAGCAGAAATGCCTTATGTAAACGTTCCATTTGGCTGTACATAATACTAAAAGTAGATATCCTCAAGCTTTGTGATAAAGGAATTAATTTAGCAGGTTCTTAGAAGGCCCTTTGAAGTGGATCTAGCGATTTTTTATGAGTGAGTATCTGAGATCATTGGCAGTGTGGCGCCGCCACCTTGAGTCATAGCAAGTGCTGGCCTCCCTGCTCATCACTGTATGTGTACCTTCTGTACAAAAAGAAAGTCTAACAGTAAAAAGGACTAATATTTTAGACACACATTGATCTAGTACTTGTGGTGCTTCAAGGGGCCCCTATCATTACTCAAATTAATTTTTGTATTATATTATGCCAAATTACATTAATACATTATTATACAACTTACATTTCCCCTTCTATAATATGGCTGTATATTTATTCACAGGCTATCCGTATATACACATCCTTCATTTAATAAATTGTACAATATCTCACTTTATAAATATTCTAATTTTCAAGTACAGATAAGCATATTTTTTATCTACTTTCTTTCAGCTGTCAAGATATACCTGTGTGGTTTCAGAGCCTTAGGGATTACAAATCATCAACTTCTTATGTATTATTGATAGCATAATCCATAACATTTCTAGCTGGCTATGTTATGACACATGTGAAAATATAGTCCTGCTTTTCAACAAAGTGGATCAAAAGACAGTGTTTTGGAATATAATATGGTTTTAACTCAAGAACTACTTGTTTTTTTAATTTCTTACTCCAGACTAATAATACCAGTTAATAACTCTCAGATGCAATGTTAGTATGTAGCACATCCATTTCTATAATATTGTGCTCAGCAAAGTAGGTGTAAAGATAATCCCACTTCCTAGTATGTAAGAAAATAAATAAGAAGATAGGGACTATTTTGACCTGAGCCTATAGCCATTTTTCCAATTTTTAAGGACTGAAGATAAACTAAAAATGTTGGATAATGGAGATTCATTATCATGACTTAAAGGAAACAAATTACGCTCCCACATATTCTGGGTAATTTGTCTTTTTCAAGCTACCTAGTAATGAATTTCTATTTGTTTGTAGATTGAGTAGGAACACCTTTTTCCACATGGCCAGGGCAATTCAACATCTTTTATCAATCTACATTTATCGGAAGCTGTGTGAACCTAGAATTTTATTTCCTTCTGACCCCAAAGCACATAGATAGATAAGCAGCTCTATGTTTACCAGCTGAGAAGGCACAACCATTCCTAAGGGCTAACTTCATTTAGTCACTAGTGTACTATGGTACCTTGTCAGGAAGAATCTGCATGGAATTCTCAGTATGCAGGGGGACTTCAACTACTGCACTGGGTGTGACTTAATAGAAAACCAAACCGTAGCCTCTTCCTTTAACACAACGTTCTTATTAAGCTTCTTCATACAGCAGAGGGAAAAATATTTTTATATCCATTTTTCCACAACAGAGAGCTGATAAATTGCTAGTTTTGTGCATTTTATTTATTCCTCTTAAAAGATATGTCCTGCCTGTGGGGATTTCAGAAGGCACTTAAGTACGGCAGTACTTCTAAGACACACGTCAGAAGCTCTTAAGACTTGGAGTAGTTAGCTGTAGTCATTTTCAAAAACTCTAATAAATAGATTTTTGCTTGTAAATAATCAGGAAGTTTAGCAACTTTGCAAAGCTGTTAATGGTTGTATTTTCAAGATCCATTTGAAAGAAAGGATGAAAGCCTAATTTTAAAAAAAATAAGATAGTTGGAAACATAATTGTAGGGTTTTGAATTACTTGTAGCTTTGATGATGATGATGATGATGATGATGATGATAATAATAGTCTTATGAGATGTAGCCAGGCATGGTGGTGCAGTGCTGTAAGCCCAGAAGTCGTACAAGTGGAGGCAGAAGAATTGCCAGAGCTGGAACTCAGTGTGGGCACTGGAGTGACTTAGCAAGTTCCTGTCTGTAAGTAAACGTGGAGGGTTCTGGGATGGGCATATACTCGTGGTATGTTAATAATACTCTTCTGTACATGTGCTTTCAAACTTTATGTCAATGTTCTGAGACTGTGCCTCCTCATAAGCAAAAGCCAAGATGGAAGTGAATGCATAGAAACAGGAGTTACTTAGCATGCAGATGTCATTTAGGCTGTCCACACCTTCCTTCTTATGGGCTAGAATTTATTTTAATCATTTATTTATTTGGTACAGGGTCTCGCTAAGCAGCTCAGACTCATAGTGATCATCCTGTCTCAGTCTCCCCAGCTCTGGGATTGCAGGCTTGTACCACCACCAGCCTGGTTTCAGTGGCTGGCTTCAGGGCCTGCATGGCATGTGGTACTGGGTATCAAACCCAGGTCCTTGCACTTGCCAGGCAGGCACTTACACCTCTGAGCTATCTCCTCAGCCAGGCTAGAAATTTTAAGATGTCAAACTGCTTTAAACCTGCTGTGTACATGATAAAATATAAATCATGTGTTTTCTTGTAGTAATATTAAAAACCAGAAATATTCTCTAACATCAGAACATCAAATCACAGAAGAGATCTGACTCACTTTTTTTCCGGGAAGGACCACTCCCTATCACAGTCAACAATAGGCATATATCCTTTTTCAGCACTTCAATCATGGCAAGATTTAGGTCTCTGTATTTCTTAATTTATTTCAGAGATTTTGTCAGTGAAGTGATTTATCCACAATAACTGAAGTGACAAAAATCTATGTGTGGTAATGTTTTGCTATGACAAAATTAGTATCTGCTGTTAGCTAGCTGTTATTGTCCACCTCTCTCTCTCTTAAGAGGTGGTAGACGATAATGTTTCAGACAATATAGCAATTTATAGCCTGAATCAGGGCCACTATTTGCTATACGTATAACACTGTATGGATTATTTAATTCTATGCCTCACTTTTTTCATCTGCCAAATGGAAATCAGGTTCCTTTTTACAACATTTCCCCCTGAGGATGAGATGTTTTAATAGTATACGTAAAATACTTAACAAAGTATCACATGTTAAACACTATAAAAGTGTTTGGTATTATCTGTTCTAATATGGTCATAAGTTTCATTTTCATTTCATTTTAATTATTTTTAAAGAGGATAAAAATAGTGAAAGCATTATAAATGATACAGAATCTTACTAAATAAACTAATAGGAATCCAAGGCTAGCTGAGTCAAGAAGGAAACGGGATGCCAGAGAGCAGAATGAAGATGTGTAAGGGAGGTAAGGCACCTGCCACTGAGGGGGAAATGCACCCGCTGCTCCTGAATGGCTCAGCTTGAGTCCCCCTCTGTTCATCACCAGGTGAGCCTCAACCTACCGGCATTTCACAAGACCTGTGCTTCTTCTAGGAACAGAGTTGCAGCCAGGCATAAAGCAGTACTCCAGGTCAGGCTCACTTCTGGTCCTCTTCTCCAAGAATTTTACTGAGTTGGCCCTGGGGGAGGAAGCTTTCAGTTTTCTAAGACTGTACTGACTTCATTGATTCAGTACTAAGATTCGGTATTTGGAAGCTCAGATGCATGTTACAGTCATCTTGTCTATAGGTGCGACCTTCCATGTAAGTGCTAGAAAAATGAAAGAAAAGGGAAAACAGACAAAATCTTTTGTCTTCATACTTGCCTGATCATTTTTTTTTCTTCTATTATGGGTTTGGAATTAGGAAAGAAAGAAGAGAGACAAATTGAATTTTAAGAATGTCTATTCTTTCATAAAACCTTTACAACAATAGGAAATATAATTTATAAAGTTTTAAAAAATTTTAAATAATAATAATAATTAGTAGTAGTAGTTCTGGGAGAGAGGTTCTAAAATTTTACTACACTTAAGAATAACAGAAAATAATCACACTTTACAAGGTCAAATGGATTCTTAAGAGAGAGGTAGGTGCTATTACATCTAAACATGTGAAGGAAAATATGAACCCAACACCTACCTGAAACAGTTATCTACCTAGACCGAGAGCATTCCTCAAGCAAATATGTGAATGCATCCTCTGCTTTGTGAACCCACAAATAGAATTATACTGGGGCAATGGCACTAGCAACGTTATTCTATATGCTCAGCATTAGAAAGATGAACTATACTTTTGCTTTAGGAAATCAGGATTCTTTTATTCTGATATGTACCAAAAACAGATAAGGTTGAGTAATTAACACTGGCTAAGAATAGGCTGGTAACAGATGGGGGAAAAACTTGTGTATGAACCCAAGATATTTCAAGGTGACAGATAATTTTAAAATAGCCATGTTTTATTTATAGAAGTCTAAAAACAAATCAGTTTACCATCATGATTATTTACATCATTGGTTTTTAGTTTTAGTTTTTCTGACATTTAGTTGTGAGTAGGAATTGGTTTTATTAAGAATATTGCTTCCGTAGAGACTTTATGGGAAATAAAACTCAAAAAAGTGATACATCATTGTTTTTGTTATTGTTGTTGGTTTTGTACTGTGGTTGAACTCAGGGCCTCGCATTTGCCAGGCAAGCACTGAAGCCACTGAAAATATATATTATTGATCATCTAAATCATCTATTTCTAATCTTCCAAGGGTTTACACTCCTTATTGCTTTCTGTGTTATAAAACATTGATCTAAACACTTTGCTTCTTTTAAGTAACTACCTTGTAGGTAGTTCTAATGTCATCCCTATTCGACAGATAAAGAGGGAAATTAGGTGACATCATCAAAAATGTGAAGCAAAGCTTATTCCTGATTTGTGAAACTTCACTTATCAGTCAAGAATCTTATATAACAACTCTATTTCAAAAATGGAGACAAATTAAAGATATCCAAGTCTCTTAGTTACATTTCTCTCATTGCTGAAGCAAAGTACCTGACACCCAAGGTAAAAGCAGGCAAAGTTTATTTAGCTTATAATTTGTAGTTCTGGTCCATAATCAGCTAGCTGTAAGGAAGGGTGGTGTGACAGAGAGGACACAGTTCACAGTGGAGCAAAGACCAAAAGCAAAAGAGAGGAGCAAAGACCAAACCTCTTTCTGTCTCTTGCATTTTTTAAAATTTTTGTTCTTATTTCTTTTTATCTTTTTTCCTAACCCTAACACTCTAACCCTAACCCTACCCTAACCGTAACCTTAACCCTAACTCCAACCCTAACCCTAACCCTAACCCTAACCCCTAATCCTAACTCTAACCCTAAACCCTAGCCCTAACCTTAAACCTATGTCTCTTGTATTGTATGCAGGTTACCTGCCCCAGCACAGGTGTAGTGCTCACACCCTTGACCCCAGTATTAGACCATGAATCGGTCACAAACTCCAGATTCAGCCATGTCCAAAAGCCCAGCTTGATGACCACGTGAGGCTTTGTGGGAACATTCAGACACAAACCATAACTCCAAGATAAGCAAGACCTGAGAGAATTTCTGGTCAACAAACTTGCCTTACAGGAAAAATACTTCTTTAGGGTCAATAGAATTACTTTAGAGAGTCATATAAATTCACATGGAAGCTTCATTGTTTTTATTTTTTATTTTTTTTGAGGTACCAGGAATTGAACTCAGGATCTTGTGCTTGCCAGGCAGGCACTTATGCTGCTGCACTATATCCCTAGCCATGGAAGCTTCATTTTAATGATTGTATAATATTCAATTGTAGAAAGTAATCACAAACATGAAAGAGCAGAGATTTTCACAAATGCTAATATCATTCCGATGCAGCAAGGTGGATGAGTTTTCTTTATGTACTTCCAACTTTAGTAAGTCTAGCCAATGAAAACAGTCTCCTGAGGGTTTTCTTGAACATTTCAGATATCCAAATATAAATCCAGACTACAGCATTTGAGGTCTTTGATGTGTCCTCAGCAGTTCTTTATTTTTCACCCAGTACAATTCGATGTCCTTGGGCTGTGCTAATTTTCAAGTCCCTGCTGTGTGTTAGTCAAACTTAGCCATTCTCTGCTCCGTATTTATGGTATGCCCCACATTCTCATGCCTTTAGGTTGTTCTCATGATGTCAAACTGCTTAGTTATTTTCTTGGGTTTCTCATTTGCAAAGTCTTCTTGTCTTCAAGGACCCCTTTCTGGTTCATTCTCTCATGGAGTTTGCCTTCTACTCATCAGCCAGGAAGGTCTATTACTTAACTCTTTGTCAATGTGAGTTTTTTTTTTTTCCTACAAGTTTCATTGCTCTCTACTTTGAACTATTTGAAAAGGAGTTTATATCAGTAGCTAATACATGCGTCTCTGAGCAGCCTAATATATAACAGCTACCTCTTTCCTGTCTGAGTTCTGAGCCAAATAACAAACAAAAATAACAAATGGGAATTAAATAGCTCTTGAATTATTAATAAGGCCAAAACATGGTTTCCATCACTAATTATCTGCTTTGTCACCAATAATGTACCTTATAGCATAGATGGGGTATAAGAAGGGACTGCAGTTAGTGCTTCCTAAAAACAGCTAACTCTGAAGTGGAAGGAGATGACAGGAACTGAAGTTTGAATACCAGTTTGTCTCTTCTGCTCAGTCTCAGGCAACTTTTTTCGTTTATCTGGGGCCAGCTACGACAAGGGAGGAGATTTAGTTACAGCTGCTTTTTATGAAAATTAAAAATTCTTCACTAATACAGCTCAATTTTGGGGTCTTTTTTTTTTTTTTTGCATTTCAGTGAAGGGTCAACAAGGTCTCACTACTGGATAAGACTCAGTAGTAATCTGCCTGTTTACAGCCTCCCAAGAGCTGGGATTACAGGTGTGTGCCTCCACACCGAGTCTCAGTTGTAGTTTCAGAGCGCCCTGTGGGCAGGGCCTGCACAGAAGGCCAGGGAATCAAATCCCTGGCCCCTGATCCTGCTTGCAGGCACTGTAATCCACTGAGCTATTTTGCCAGCCCAATTTTTGGGTCTTTTAACTCCTGGGATTAATCATTAAGTCTTAGTTCCCCAAAAGTGTTTTTCCTTTAGAAAGATGATCAGTACTCTACTAGGAATTCCTGTTCCAATTTTCCTAAGGCTGATTCTGAAAAACCACACTTTTACAGATTTTACAAGAGTGCCTTTCAGGATATTTTGTAGCAGAAGACTCAGAAATACACCTGGACAGTTATTTTTAAAGATTCCAAGGTCATCTGAATTCTCTAAAATTTAACTCCCTATTCTATTCCTATCTCACATGATGCCAGGCATTGTGCTCTTCAAGATAGCCAGCTTCTTCAATTTTGCATTTGGGGCTGAGGTCACTAGAATGGTCACAGTTCCTTCAGGGTTATGATGCACTTTGGTATTGAAGAGTTTAGAAGTCACCTAGAGTGATCACAATATTGACTGTAATCTTACTCATAAGTGAAGGACACAATTACTCTATTTAAGCAATCACAGACAAACCTACATTGCTAGAATCCTTAAAGATTGCTAGAATCCTTAAAGAACTGTGGGCAAAGCAGAGGCCCAGTGATACCTAGAAGCCTGAAAGCTGCTCAAGAAAAACCTGGGTGCTTGCTTCTCCAGCTGTAATACAGTCTATGCTGGTTGTCTAGAGTTCATGACCTGCAAGCAGTAGGAGAGCCCACCTGCTTGAGAGATTCAACACACCTGGGGAATGAAGATTCATCAATGCATATGGGTCTTCTCCCATTGTCAGGTAATGCATATGTTTCTTTATTAATGCATTAAATCTATAATATTGAATGTAATATTGAATTATTGAAATATTACAATTAGTGAAATTAGTTACCTAATTTCAAAGTAATAAATATAGTGATGTTTTATATTATAAATATGTAATGTGATATAAAAACACTGTGATATGTTATTATGATACTGTCATAACTGTTGCACATGCCAGTGTAGTCTGTTACCCATAGTTGTAATTGAAGGAAACACTGAACTTCATTTCTCTGCCTGAAATGGAATCCAAGTTCATGGACTGGCTTAAGTCAAAGGAGCTTATTTGAGCAGATGTGCTCCTTAATGAAATGCTTTAGAACTTTGGGATGGGAGATTATAGTATGAAGGAAGGCAAAAATAGATTACTCTCTAACACCTAGTATATGTAAGGCACTTTTCTAAATCAAAAGGGCTAATCAAAACTATGTTATGTGTTGAAATAAAGATTTTTATTACAGTAGAAGACACATTGCCATGAGTCCTTCTCAAGCACTTGCTTCCCCTAGGTTTGCACTTATGTGCCTCATTGTTCTTGACTCTATCTGGGGCAATTCTGGAAGTCATGCTTTGTGAGTGGTTTTACAAGATGTGAGAAAACAAATGCAGTGAATGCTGCCTCTGAGTGCCACCCAATGGACAGGCAGGCTCATTAAAACATTATGGTGCATCTTCATCCACCTTATTTATTGAATCTGGCATCATGTGGCTTTCGGCTCTTCTCAAGGTCAAAATGACTGTAAAGGGTGTCACAGTTACCTTCCTCCTTGCTGAGACCAAGTACCCAACACCCACAAGTTAAGGGAGGAAAGGTTTATTTAGTTCACAGTTTGTAAAGGTTTTAGTCTACAATGGATTTGCTCTAGGGCAGGGTAGCATTGCAGAAGAGATCAGCTTATGGAGGCAGAAGACAGCAAAATTGGCAACAGCATCTTTCTGCCCCTTTTATACTCTTCCTGGGCTGCTGAAATTGGGGTACTGCAAAAGTAAGCAGAGAAGTGGCAACACACCATTCACCCCAGGATCACCTACTCCAGATTCAGCCACCTCTGAAAAGTGTCTTCCTCTCTCCCCGGTGTGAGCCATAACAAGAGGCTTTGGAGTTACGTCTAGATACGAAGCATAACAAAAGGAAAGATGAAGTTCTGAGTCAATTTAGGACATTGAGGCAGCTAGGATAGTACAAGTAAAGACAATAATGAAAGCAGACTTCCAGAACTTCTTCAGAAAATGACAAGAATGATGAGATGTGTGCTCAAAGCAAGGAAAGTATTTGGAGGGCGATTAATGGCGAAGTGTCTTGCTGTATATTAATTTAAAAAGCCCTAAACAGTCACTGTATTTTGTGATTGTGCCTGTTATGGTTCATGTCTAGATGTCTCCCAAAGCCTCAGGCAGTCATGAGGGGCAGGCTTTTCCGAAGTGGCTACGTCCAGCTTGTGTTTGGTTCACTGTCTAGCACCGCGATTGGTGGCATGAGTGCTGCACCCCTGGGGTGCATAGCCTGCATACAGGGTGAGGGATGGAAAGAGGATTGTACCTTCCTTTTGCTTCTTGCTACTGTGGCTGTCTTCTGCTGCCATGAACTGCTACCCTTGTGCCATGACACCCTGCCTTGGAGCCAACTGGTTGTAGACTGAAACCTCTACAAATTGTGAACTAAATCAACCTTGTTTTCCCTAGTTTGGGTGTTGAGTTTTTTGGCCCAGCAGTGAAAGAAAAGCAACTAAGACAATACCCATACATCACATCATTGAATTGTGTAAGCAATGTTGCATGTTAAATATTGTTCCATATCATGGAGTAGAAATTTGAGGCACTGAGATTCAGAATGATTTGCCCAAGTTTCCATAATAGCTGTGTCATTCCTCAGACATGCATCCCAGGCCTGCCCTACTCTAAAGTTTGATGTATGAGTCACTATGACCTCTCAGTATCTGGGTAGAAATCTTCACTATTGTTCAAATCAACAAGCTCCCTCACATCAAGGTTCAAGAAAAAAATAGTGTCACTATTCTCCCGTATCTTTGCAGAAGTTTACATGTAGCACTAAGCCTCTTACATCTTGACTTGTCAATTATTAAACTAATTGGATGTCTTCAGAATACAAAAGAAATATCGAAATATGTTCAAATGCTACTACTGCTTTTGCCATCTTTGTAGAAAAGCAGCTCAGGAGTAAATGGAGGTGACTACCAGAAAATCTGATATCTGGAGACATCCTGGATAAACTTAAACTGTGTTGGCTACTGAATTGCAGACTAAATTAAAAGACTTCCTGGAGGGCCTCAACACGCCAATGGATGTATTCTTGGTTATGAATTACATAGACAGGCTCTGCAGGGAATGGTGTCCAACTCTCTAAATTAATGAGAATCACTCTAAAAATAAACAAACTCAAACTAATTAGCATTAACTATAATGAAAACACAACTTCTTATTCAGTGGTTCTGATTATATAGTTAGTAAAACACAGGGTTAGAAATGTCTTTAACTGAAAGAAGTAATGGTTGCTAGCACTAAATCTTCTTTTTCCATTAAAGGCCTCTAGCATATTAATTGCATCATCAGCCTGTTTATTGATTTTAATTCCTTGCAGTTTGCTAAAAATGAAAGTCTCTAAAGTTACTTTAAGATTCCTTGAAATTTAATACACACAGTGATTTGGGGATAAAGAAGTTCCACTGGCCAGTTTTAATTAAAAAATACAATACAGTGAAAAATAAAACCCTAGGTTGGCCAAATTACTTTTTGCTCAGTAGGGAAAAAATACAGATAAATCAGACTTTTTTGCATTTACTTTAATAATGAGGAAGTATGAACCAAGCAAAATAAATCTCTTTTTTGCAGAAATGGTGATTTGTTAGTGCTAGAAGTTTTATTTCTTATTGATTGGGTAATAGATATAAAGAGACTCATTACTCTGAAGTGTCCTGACTTGAAGAATGTTAGCAAGAGACAAATTCAGAGAAATTTTGAGTAATTCTCTGAGTGTGCATAAAAGGGATGTACATTTTCTATTTTGTTTGAACTGCATTCTTTAAAAACATAAGCAAGTATGGTAGTTATATGCCACCATTTACAATTTAGTTTTTAAAAATTTAACTCTGCACTTAAACATACTTTGAAAAATAGTGTTTCCTTAATATTTTAAATTTCTCAAGCTGAATGCTTGTGTTTGTTACAAAACAATAATATCATACTGGATTATTGAAAAGCTTCTGAAACTTAAGATATCTGTAAGTAGCAGGAGTTCCAGATAAATCTTACGTTCACTGCTCCAAAGAGATGTTTGTACAAATAGACTAACTACACCTGAACTATTCCTAATGTAACATTTTATTGAACATCTTTTTTATTTGTTGCTATTTGACAAAGTACAGGACAGAGATTAAAAATAGCCATTTTCATCTATGTTATACTATTGTGCATTAAATGGTTTGACTCAACTATATTGCTAGAAGAATTCTGAGCCCACACAATAATATGATGAAACTCTGGTGAAGCTTAATTAATAAGTCCTGAAGTGTGCTTTGTTTCTCAGTAGAATTCCATTGTACTACTATGGAAAACAGGTAACTGTCAGATTTCAGATGTTACAAGCCGAGGGGTGGACTGAAATTTTTGTTTGTTTGTTTGTTTAGAACTCTGGTATTGTCAGTATACCCTCATCTTCAGACTGGTAAGGATGCTAAAATACAATTTAGGGGCAAGACTCTTCCACCTGGACAAAAGTTCCAGTTCAGACAGATGACAGCTTTTTGGCCTAGACAAACATGTTCAAGTTGTTTGAACCTCATTTTCTTCCAATGCAAAATGAGGAGCATACTGTGGGTCTGTGATGAGGAAACGTGGCAATAAGTGAAAACATTCTGATGGAATCTGAGCACACAGAAAGTGCTCAATAGAGCAGGGTGGTTGTATGGCCCAATGTAGGGATCTGAAATACACCCTTTTATTTTAGAAAGAGAAGTCCAACGAACAGTAGAATGAGGCCTTGAAGTGAAGGCAAATCCTAGAAGCAGAACAGCCAACTGAAAAATCTAGGACAGTAACCAAACACAAAAGGCTGATTGCTAAAGCAAATACTAAGTTGTTCATTTGAGGTAAGTTGACTTCAATTTTGGAGTCTAACACATGTTCATATTGGTTTTGTCTACCTATTAAAAATGTTGTGAACACAATATGGGGAAAATATAAAGTGTGATTGATTTTCCTACCTAAGTTATGCCTGCAACTGCACTATCATTCTGCCTCTGTAGGAAGAAAAACAAAGAGTGTTTCTCTCGACAATGAAATATGAATTGTGTGTTTCTCAAGATTCTAAAAAGCACTCAGATTATTACTGTCATGGACACTTTATATAGGAATAATATAGCAAGTGATTCCTCAAAATTAAGCAAAGATGGATAGGCTGGTAGCCTTGTAATTCACATTCACTGTGTATCATTTTTTGTATCAGTGAGGCCATTTCTAGAGCCCACTCTCTCAGCAAGGGTCCTAGAATAACAAATCTATATCAATTATCAGGTCCTGCTAGCAACCAGCACTCTTTGGCCTGGATCTATATAAAATCATCAGGCCAGGTACTCTTTCTGTATGCAGTTGTACAGTTAGTCTCAATGATCATCTAGCCTCCAGCTCAGTAGATTGATCTCTTGTATGGTCATGATTACAGCCAATACTCTCACCCATGACACAGTACTTTCTTTTTAATAATTTTATTGAGAAGCAAATAGCAGTAAGACAGTTTCAAAACTGAGTAGTAGGACAGTTTCAATAATTAATACATTGCATATTGTTGTCTTTGTAGTGGTTATTCATAGTAGAAGATGCAGACATGGTATCCTAGCACATTTTCAATAATTAATACATTGCATATTGTTGTCTTAGTGGTAATTCATTGTACAAGATGTAGACATGATATGCTGTCTTAAACACTATTATAAAAAACTGCTGTATTCATTGAATTAAGAGAATGGAGCTGTATATCTATCCTAACAATTTTGAGTACATAGATAGAAAGGGTCATTCATTTCTTTTTTTTAGATTTCATATTTAATCAGCCTTGCCTTAATTTTACATATGACATAAGATAAGAATCAATTTTCATGTTTTCCTTCTTGAAGTTACTTGGTGACTTCAGTGCTATTCATTGGATACACTTACTGTATATATATATTTTTTCCCATAATTTTATTGATAAACAAATAGTGATGAGACAGTTTCAAACCAAATTTGTAGGACAATTTCAAGAATTAACACATTGCATACCTTCTTCCTAGTTGTTATTTGCTGTACAAGATGCAGACACGGTATCCTATTTACAAACTCTATTAGAACAAATCCCTCTATTCATTAAGAGAATGTAACTATATATCTATCCTAACCATTTTGAATACACCGATACAAAATGGACATTCATATATATCCCCTATTTTGTTTAGTTCTGTCATTTGAATATTACAGGTGTGTTAACTCAGAAAAATATTCTTTTTTTTTGAAAGTGTTTTAATTCTTTTTTTTCTTTTCAAAGTTTTATTGATAAAAATATAGCAATGAGACAGTTTCAAATCAAATCAAAAGTACAGTTTCAACAAATAATACACTGCATATATTCTTCTTAGTGGTTAATTGCTGTACAAGATGCAGACTTGTGATCCTATTTACAAACACCATTAGAAAAAATCATTCTATTCATTAAGAGAATGCAACTGTATATCTATCCCAACCACTTTGAATACACAGATACAAAATGGACATTCATAATTATACCCCATTTTTTTCAAGTTCCGGTTATTGAATATTATAGGTGTGTAAATTCAGCAAAATATTCTAAAAGAGTCCAGTAGTCCATAATAGTATTGGGTCTTCCACTTCACTGGCAATGTCAGAAATTGTGACCTGATTCCCCTACAGCTCAATGCAACAAGAGTTGTAGCTTTTGGGTCTGATAAGGTCAGTGAAATCTGCTCAGGATTTTTCTTGAGATCCTGTACCTCAAATTGTAGTTCTTTTGTCAGTGTCAGCCATATGGATGAGTCACGGCCATTGCTTGGTCAATGTGCTCTCTGTGAAAACCTGAGAGAATGTTTTCTTTCCATGTGACTCTCCTTAGGCACACTCTACATCATCGATCACTTTCCTCTTTGGCCCCATAATCTCCTTGATCAGCAAATTTGGGATACTACTGAGTTACAGACATTACAGTACAATTCTCATATGTCCTGAGTCTTAATTGACCTTGGAAGGCTAGGGCCAAAATTTTGGCTTTCTTTGCTGCCCTCCTTTTTCTCTGATTTTGGTCTGCAAACTTAGGTTGTTAACCCTCCAGAAGAGAAGCTTATTGTTATTACCATACAACCTAGGTTGTTAAGCTTGAGCTCACTCTCTATCTGAATATCAAACATCTTAAGCATAACATGGAACAGGTATTTTTCATCAAGTATTAGTATGTTGAGCTTTAAGTCCCTACAGAATATGATGAAAAAACATTTAAAAATTAAAATATATTCTAAAAATAGGCATAAAGAATTATATAATTCTTACGTTTACATATAAGTCCAGAAATCTAACCATATACAACCTTGAAGCAGAACAGTCCCACAACATTCCTTTTCCTGTCTCCTGCCTTCATTGACCACCTCCTTCTTTTTGAACAGTCATCTACCTGAGAGACAGCACAGCAGCAACTGGCATGTCATGATATCCTGTCCGCAAACACGATTAGTACAAATCTTTCTGTTCATTGAATTAAGATAAAGTAGCTGTATATCTATCCTATTTTGAATATACAGATATGAAATGATCCTTCATTTGTATCTTTTTATAAATTTTGTTTTGTCAGAGATGGATATCCTATTGTCATTTAAATATTGTAGGTGTATGAATTCAGCAAAATAATCCAATATAGTCCAATAGTCCATAATAGTAGTGGGTTATCCTTAGGACTTGCAATGTCAGAAGTTGTTGATGTGAGCCTTTTACAGCTCAGTGTATTAATATATCTTTGTTTTTTGTACTTCATTTTAATACTTTTCTGTTTAATGGTTAAGACCCAGATAAACCAAGACCTATATAACAAGAAATGTAACTTTTGTGTCTGACAAAGTCAGTCAGATCACCTCAGGATTTATCCTGAAACCCTATACTGTAGTTTGTAGATCCTTTGTAAGTGTCAGTCATGTGAATGAGTCATGGCCACTGCTTGATCAATTTGCTCTCTGTGAAAGCATGAGAGAATATTTTCTCTCCATGTGACTCTCCTTAGGCACACTCTACATCATTGATCACTTTCCTCTGTGGCCCCATAATCTTGAAAATTTGGTCCTAGCCTTCCAAGGTCAGTGAGGACTCAGGATATAGGAGAAACTGTACAGTAACATCATGTAACACAGTGTTTTCTCCAAGTGACAAGGCATCCAGTGCTTCACAACTATTTGAGGTGCTGATTGTGGGATTAAACCCAGACCTTCTGAATCTTTTGGGAGAAGGTATTAGGAATCTGAATGGGATCCACTGTTGGTGTTGATGGAAAAGCTATGAAAATGTTCCCTTCTACTGCCAAGAGGAGCTTAGAAACTACCTGGGATCCCACTGTGTGGGGTTTTGTGGGGCGAATGCCATGACCACTTCATGAATACTTGGTTTTGCCTCTTAAGATACATCCTCATATGATACTGAAAGTGTGTGAACCCAAACCATTAATCCCTGCTTATTAAACTGAGGAATAAGAAACAAAACTGGACCATCACAAGGAAATCACTAGGCTCCTACCTGGCCTTGCTCATGTCACACATACAAGAGATTGAATACAGGTTAGGGGCTCACATTCCAGCTAGTAACAAAAAGCAGGCATTTGCTGCAAAAGCAATTTTCAAACTTTTTGATTTTAGTACCCCTTCACACACTTAACCATTACTGAAGATCCCAGGAAGTTTGGTTCAACCTATCTATGCTTATTATATTAGAAATTAAAAATGATTTTCAATATATTAATTGGAACATTATAAACTAATTTTAAGGAAACCTGTTGATCATGATTTTACTTGAAAAATTCAAAGGTGTAAAAAATGTAGATGTTTTATATTTTTACAAATATATAATTTTACAATATATGAGAATTCCTATTTTTTCAGTCATTCTGTTGCAATATATTATTTTGCTTTCAGTACATGAAAAAAAATGGTATCTTGGGCCACCCAGGCAGCTCAGCAGACTAAATCAGGCGCAGGGACTGGGGTTCGATCCCCGGCGTCCTGTGCCAGCCCCAGCCCCAGGGTGTGCTGAGATAGCAACCGAGACTCGGCATGGTAGCACACCTGTAATCCAGCACTTGGGAGCCTGAAAATAAGAGGATAGCTGTGAGTTCCATTTGTGTAGTGAAACCCTGGAGACTCTGTACTAAATACATTTTTAAAAAATAGTATCTTATGTAGATATATAGGAAGAAGTATTTTCTTCATTTATTGTTTTTATTTGCAGGAGGAGTTGAAACAGATTTTGTGTTTTTCTTTTTCCCCTAAACATGAATCATTCAAGTAAAACTAACTTAACTATAGAAATGTAGCAAAGTAAATGGAAAGCACAACAACCCAAAAGCAAAGGTTGGGGGAAGAGGAGGGTAGAGTCCACCTAGAGCATATGCACAGACACCCTGTGGCTCTCCTGCTCAGGACAGCCTCCTCAGAAGCTGAGCACAGGGCCCACTGTAAGAGGCTGTTTCCCACAAACATCTGAGAATGTTTCAACTTAAAGTGTAAGATTAAAAAGATAAAGAAAAAAAATAACCAAAAAGACACATAACCCCAACAACCACCCGGCCATAACCACCTTCCTTAATCTATCATAGGTGTTTCTTTCATTTTATAAAAAGATTAATAATTTTTTTCTCATATTATATTTGTGAAGATAATAGAATTCAGAAGTATCTCAGAAAACCAAGCAGAGACTGCTCTCCAGTTTGCACCCCTGTTGCTGAGGATCAGCAGGACTAGAAAGTTTGGGACACTGGAGCTGCTGGTGAAGAATGCAAAGCCCCACCCAAGAGAAATCAGAAAATACAGGAGCAGGCACCTGGGAAGGGGTCAGGGGCAGCTCCGTGTGACAGATGGCTGCACAGAAAAGGGGACACAATGCGGTCAGAAAGGCCTTAAACTCCCCTCGTACATACAAAACTGGATTTTTTGCAAAGATCCAAGCAGTTTGGTTCCAAACTGAGGTGAACACGTCCATGTTTATTCACATGCTTTGCTTTTTCTCTTTTAAGATTCAAAGTTGCCAAAACTAAATCTTACTGCTATTACTACATATGCCAAAAAGAAAGAAAAAAAAAAAAAAGGGAAAAAGGGGGTGTTTCAAAAATCAGGTAAGGGGAGAAGACACTGAAAATTATTGAATTAGTCCTTTTAGCTCCAAATGAAATGAAAATTGAAAACTAAAATTGGTTTCTAATATTAAACAAACCAGAATCAAGTATCGTTGCCGCTCCCTGCCCCTAACTCCCACCCCATACACCAACAACAAATGAGAAACACAGCTGGAGCCCAATGTGTAATGTTATGCTGAGAGCAGGTCCTGACCCCAGGCGCTGTGGTGGCCATCCCTGTCCAGTGGGACTCAGCACCAGGGACTTTCTGCTGTAGCGGGGGTCTGCATGTTTGGTCAGGGTGAATGGGATGTTCAGAATGTTCTTGAAGCTCCTCACCAGCCATCTTCAATCTCTGCTTCCTCCTCACTGAACTTGTCATGGGCCCACTTGGGACTGATACTGGATTTCCCAAATGTGAACCAGCCCTGGGGAAGGCTTCTTGCCCCAGCCTCAGCTCGCCCACTTGTCACTGCCTTCACCTTCTTGGTCATCATGTAATACTTCTTGTTTTGGAGTGTATACTCTGGATCCCATTGCTCTTTCTGGCTTCTCTCTTGAAAGTCTTTGTTACTGTTACCAGAATTGTTGCCTCTGCCCCAGCCTCTCCCTCTGGCTCCAGATTGAAAGGTTCCCCGAGCTCTGCTGCCACCCCTTTCACTTGGACCCATGAAGTCTTTGGTCCCCAGTCTGGACTTGTGAAAGCCCGTGGGGCTGTTTTCTCTTTCCTCTGTCTCTTCAGGATACTCCTCCACTTTGTAGGAGTGAGATGAGTGCAACGAGGAAGAGGAGGAGGAGGAGGAGGAGGAGGAGGAGGAGGAGGAAGAGGAGCAAGAAGAAGAGGAGGAAGAGGAGGAGGACCTGGACCGGTCTCATGTTCTCTGATGCTTCTGCTTCTTCTTTGATCCTTCATGTGTTTTCTGTTTTCTCAATTGGCCTTTCCCTTGAATGGCTTGATGATCCTGTTGATCTTCACCTTGATACTGAATGTTGTAAAAAACACAAGGAGAGATCCTAAGTGAGGTAAATCAAGAGAATCAGTGGATTCCCAAGACCTAAGCCATTCAAGGGAGAAGCATTTTTAAATAACTTTTCAAGTAAGTGTGGAGATCCTTGTTTGATATTTTATTAAAATTTAATAATTGATCATATTTTAAATCTTAATTGCAATATAGTCTGTCAAATTTATTAATGACCTTTTCACACTCTCTTGTATTAAAACACATTAAAACTTTAAATTTATATTTTATTGACACATAATTTTATAACCACAATTGTTAATAGAAAATTATACTTTATTTTAGAATAGATATATTTCAAATGTTGACATGACTTAGTTTACAGTTCAACAAAATTACTTGACTAGCATCTTGTGGCTACTTCAACAAAATATCAACTGGGTGATTTAAAACAGCAGATATCTATTGTCTTCCAGATCTGGAGGCCAAAAAGCCAAAAGCAAGGTGTCAACAGACTCACACCCCTGAGAAACCCATGTCGACCCCTTCTTTACCTCTTTCTAGTGTCTGACGAGTGCCCTCAGCCTCTCAGGCACCTTCCCATGAAGGTGTGTTGCTCCAGTCCTGCGTTTTCACACAGTGATTTCCTCTGTGTGTCCGTCTCTGTGCCCAGCCCTTCTATTTTTGGCAGTAGTAGAGGTATGAACCCAGGGCCTTTATAGTTACCTACATTTTTGAGCCTTTTATAATTTTTTTTATAATTTTGAGGCTAGTTTTCACTACCTCATTCAATTACCCAGACTTACTCAGCCTCCCCGAGAGCTGGGACAACCCTTCCTACTTTTGATAAAGACACCAAACATATTGAAGTACAGCCTACGTCAATTGTCACATTTTAATCTCATTACCTTTGTAAAGACCCTTATTTCTGGGCCGGGGAGATGGCTCAGTAGAATAAGTGCTTCCATAGCAAGCTCAAGAGCCTGAGTTCAATCCCCAGTTCTGCAAAAAAACCCCAAACAAAATAAAACAAAAAAACCCACTTATTTCTAAGTAAAATCTTATTCTGTGGTACTCAGTTTTAGGATATTACTGTGTCTTTTTTTTAGGGGACATGGTTTAAGCCATAATAATTACCATCCCTAACATACCACTGAACTCAATTTTAAAAGTCACTAATTATTATGGAGTTTCAAAACTCTCCATGGTGGATATAAGTTTTCTAAATTCTAACTCTTGCTTGTATTTTTTTTTTTTTTTTTTTTTGGTGGTGGTACCAGTGGTCAAACTCAGGACCTTGCACTTGCCAGGCAAGCACTTATTCCATTGAGTTATCTTCCTGGCCCCTCTTGCTTGTATTTAATCTCTGACACTAAACACCATCACTTGTATTCATTTTCTTTAATGTATTTTGTACATGTCTATAGGGTCTCAGTACACAGATCAGACTTGTAGTGATCCTCCTGTCTTCAGCCTCCCAAATGCTGGGATTACAGACATGCACCACCATACCCAGTCTCAATCACTGTCTTGGTGCTCCCTTGGGGCAGGGCTGATGTGGCACTCCAGGGATTGAACCCTAGTCCCTGCATCCACATAAGCATGTGCTTTAATCAGCTAAACTATCTGGCCAGCCCTACTGTTATTCCTTGAAATGAAGTTTCAAGTAAGTTTCAGTAATCGCAGTTTGTGTATCAATTTTCTTTGCAATGAAAGTAGTGCCCCATTTTCACATTTCATGTTAATCATTTTTTCCTGTGATGTCCTGAATGAAGATTCAGGGTCCTGGTTAAAACCCAAGTGTGCTTCTTAGGGCCTATCTCAGTTACTTTTTCCTCACTGCTTGGACAGAATAACAGACACCCAAAATTAAGGAAGCAAAGGTTTATTTACTTCACAATTTGTGGAGGTTTCAGTACATACTTGGCTGGCTCCAAGGCAGGGTGGCACACAGCAGAAGGTAGCAGGTCATGACAATGGAAAACAGTAAAGAGCAAAGAGAAGAGCAGCAGCTGCAGCAGCAAGCAAGCCTCTGTCTCTCCCTTACATTGTATGATGACTACCTATCCCAGGGCAGGTGCAACATTCACACCCATAATCCCAGTATTGCATCATGAATTAATCACAAACAATCAAAGCTACCCCAATGGCTGCATGAGGATTTTGGGAGACAATTAGATATGAACCATAACAGGGCCTGGTTGAGGACACTTACTAAGAAGCTACCTGACCACCTCAGGAGGAAGCCACCCTTCTGTGCTAGTAGACTTGGAGAATAAGCGACTTGGAGTGCACCTCAGTCTCTGCAAAGAACTGCAGGCAAAGGCTCAGCATCCTGAGGCATTGTGCATAGTCCAGTTTTACAGACCTAGCCTCTGTGCCTTTGTTCCTAGGTCTGTTTGTTTGAGGTGCTGGGCAGAGGTCTCAGCAAGGACCTTCTTTTTGAGAGAAGGGAGAACTCTGAAGACAGTTTTCTTTCCTCTGCCTCAGTACCCTGGACTTTTCACTTCTAGTGCTTCCCTCCTCCCTGTCCCATTCCCACCTCCTGGTTCAGGAACCTTCTTTTAGGGAGGCCCATATACCCACCTCACATATGTACTCCTCTAACTGAGTCTCAACAAATATAACATTCCACAGAGATAAATGGAATAAGAGGTGTTATGATTCATATATAGGTGTCCCCCTAAAGCCTCATGCAGTCATGAGGTGGCTTCTGGAGTTTGTGATTGATTATTGTGGGTGTAGATGCTGCACCTTCCCTGGAGCAGATAATTTGCTTTTTTAGGAGAGGAGAGGCTAGCTAGGTGCCTCAGCTGCTGCCATTCCCTTCACTCTCTGCTGCCACCATGAAATATTGCTCTTAGCTCCAGTAATTGTGAGCTAAATAAACCTTTCCTTCCTTAATTTTGAGTGTCAGGTATTTGTCCCAGCAATGAGAGAACAATAATTAAGACAGGATTTGGTACCAGGAGTGGGGTCATTGTTGTGGCTACTATGTTGATTACCAGTTTTTGAGAGTGGCTTATGGGAAGAGATAGGAAAGGTTTGGAGATGTCACCTATGAATGAAGCACTGGAATAGCTTCAACTATTCTGTATGGGAGATTCTTGTCAGAGTTCAAGACCAAAAAGCTGATATAAAGCCTACCTATAAAGACCAGGCTAGGAAGGCTGCTTCTGGGAAGAAGGTCTGCACTGGTTGTTGGACTCCAGGTGATTTGTGTTAGTGTTATAGCTTGGTAGAAACTTTGTCTGTATTTAGCTCATGTCCATAGACTGCCTGAGACTGAGATTAAGCATAGTCAACTGATTAATCTGGCAAAAGATATGTCAAAGCCATTGAATATTAAGGCAATGGCATAGCTATTGTCAGGGCTTTTAGTAAGATTTATGTTGAGAATCAAGAACAAAGAGCTCAGCAGCATGGTTTAAAGTGTGAATTTGTCCAGAAAGGAAGCTACAATAAAACTGTGGAATGTAAAGATAGAGCTAAAAGGCTCTCCATTTCCTGGAAGGAACAAGAGAATAAAAAGGATAGCCTGAGGATATCAGTCAGAGGCAGGTGTCCACCCTTTTCAGCCTCAGAATTGCAAAGATCAGGGACTTTGCCTTGAGGAAAAGCCACAAAGTCCCATGTTTTAGAAGGGTGGCAGCAGCCACCAAGTTTCAGAATGGTGTTGGCATGTAGAATTTTCCCCTCGTAATCAAATTCAGAGTGGTCTGCAATCTAGGCACTCGACTCCTACATCCAAGAGTGAAGGAAGCCTGGTTACTGCTCTAGTTCAGGGAAGACCTTGGCATCATCCATGTGGTATTGGTTTTAGGTGCTTGCAGAAGGTAGGAGTTCTGAGGTTAAAAATGTTTCCACCTAGATTTTGGAAAAAGGCCTGGGAGGCCAGGCAGTGTGTTCCTGAGAGGGCAATGTGTAAATCTGTGAGTGAGAAGCCTATTCAATGGAAACCTTGAAGCTTGAAAATGCCAGGAATGTAGATTGTCTAAAAAGATATGCAAGGAAAGAACAAAACCAGCCTCAGAGAAAAGCCATGGGAGCTACCAGTAGAAGTACTGTAGGGGTGGAGTCATGTAAGACTTTTCGAGCTCACAACTCATTGCAGATTGCTTCAGATGTTTCACATGAAACTGCAGGATTTAACATTTACCCTTCTGGATTTTCTTTTTTCTTTTTTTTTTTTTTTCCAAAGTTTTATTGACAAACAGATAGCAATGAGACAGTTTCAAATCATATCGGAAAGACAGTTTCAACAAATAATACACTGCATATATTCTTCTTAGTGGTTAATTGCTGTACAAGATGCGGACTTGTGATCCCATTTACAAACACCATTA
>NW_004524579.1:10323115-10337125 GCF_000260255.1 Octodon degus | reverse complement strand
GGAGTGGTGGGGGGCGGCCGAGGGGCTGGGAGAGGGTCCGGCCCACGCTGCGCCTGGGCTGGGACTGGTCCCGCTGGCGCAGGGTAGCAGGAAACTCTCCGCACACTCACTGGACCTGGGCTAGGACTCCCCTTCTGGATTTTCAACTTTTTTTGGTCCCAATAGTTTGTATCCTGCTGTGTATACGTTTTGGAATGGTAATGTTTATCTTTTGCCATTGAATGTCAGAAGTGTTTAACTTTTCATTTGTACAGGGGCTCACAGGTGCGAGTTTGCCTTGGATCTTGGAGGAGACTTGGGACTTAGACTTTTTAGCAATGCTGAAACTGGAGGACTTTGCCAACTCTTAGAGATGAACTAAAATGTCTTTTGTATAAAGGGATGTATGTGTATGAGTCTTTGAGGGTCCAGGGGCAGAATGTTACGGTTTGTGTATAGGTGACCCTCCATGCCTCATGCAGTCATGGGGTGGCTTCTGCAGTTTGTGATTGATTATTGTGGGTGTGTGTACTGCACCTTCCCTGGAGTGGGTAGTTTGCATTATAATATAGTGGGGAGGGCTAGCTAGCTGCCTGAGCTGATGCCCCTCCCTTTGCTTTCTGCTCTTTGCTGCTATCATGAAATGTTGCTTTCTGCCAAATGGTGCTCTGCCTTGGACCCAGCTGAGTATGGACTGAAACCTCCAGTAACTGTGTGCTAAATAAACCTCTCCTTTCCTAATTTTGAGTGTCGGGTATTTGTCCCAGCAAGGAGAGAAGAGTAAGTGAGACAGGAGGGCTGGGGTTTTTTCATTTTAGCCTGTTGCTTAAATCATCACAGTAAGTGATTTACACTGGTAACTTTGCATTTTGGGCTTGTGGCTTAATTGACTACTCTGACACCTAACAGCTCCACTCTCTCATTCCCAACTCAGGTTTGCTTCCTGCCACTTAGCAGACCTTTTCCTAGCAGCTAATTTTTGCAATGCAGGAGTAGCACTTGCTATGTACTTCCCATTTAATTGTATGGAATATAAAAGGTCATGTACTCATGGATTGAGTTTAATATTATTTAAATATGGCTTACTATATACTATATAACCGTGTGTGTGTGTGTGTGTGTGTGTGTGTGTGTGTGTCTTATTGGGGACTAAATATGGACTTACTGCTCCACTCTTTTTTATATTTTTACACTTTAAGACAGGGCCCCACAAAAGTTCCCAGGCAGCCCCCAACTTGCTGTTTTCTGGACTCAGCCTACCAAGTAGCTGGGATACAAGTGTGAAACACTGCTCTTGGTACCAAGAGCTCTCTTAAGTGAATTTTCCTTCCTTGCAAGTACATGAAGTTACAGATGACAGTGACTGAGCTAGGGAGATAGCTTGGAGGTCTAAGCACCTGCCTGGCAAGTGTAAGGTCCCAAGTTCGATCCCTGGTACCACATGTCATGCTGGCTCCAGGATGGCAGGCCACTATGATGGTCCCCAAAGCAGGTGTGGTGGTGGAGGCCTGTGATCCCTGTGCTGGTGAGGCTGAGACAGGAGGATCACTAAGAGTCTGAGTTGCATAGTGAGAACCTGTATCAAAAAGAAAAAGGCACTAGTTTTTTCACCCATTGCCTCTGGGTCAACAGTGAAAATATCACTACAGTGAAAAGGCAAACTATATTTTAATATTGTTCTACAAATAGTTTTGACCTCTAGGACCATCTGGAAAGGGTTCATAGACTCTCCAAGGATCTCTGCACCACATTCAGAGAATATTCACTGAGCTACTTATCCTTTCAAATGGGTGTATAGCCTGTGACTTTGGAGAAAAGGATTTGGAAATTCATGATCTCAGCTCTTCTCCTACCGATGATCTGTGCTACTATAGCTTTTCAGGCTAAGTCAAATGTCAAGGAGTTTGGAAATCTCAGAGGTTGGCACATCCAAGCATATTGAGCAAAATCACAGAAACAAGAGAGGCTCAGATGAAGAGTTGCTTTCTGGAAGCCAGTCAGTTGTGTCCTTCCTTCCCGTGGGATAGAGAGAGGACACGGTGTCTTACGTGATAGGAGACTATTCCCTCCTGCTGCTGGCAAGGTTGGAAATGCTAGAAATAGTTTCTCAAAAACTTTCATTGATCTCAAACTACAATTTAATGTTTCCACTTGAAGAGTCCTCTGTGTAATGTCTTTGCTAAGGTGTGATGACAGTGGTTGGTATTGGTGCACGGAAGTTGTAGTCAGTAAATACAGCCCTATAAAAGAATCTAGAGGGACCATGTGCTTCTATTTATCTTTGTAAAACAAAAATAGGAGCATTTAGATCCCTGGGTCCAGCCCTGCAGTAGACAAGACAAAGATCACGCTTCACTGAGAACAGAACACCTTAGTTTTGATTATCTCCAGCTGCCCAGAATGAGACAGGTAATGTTCTCTCAATTCCACCCCCATCTGTCCTTCTGCTCTGACAGCTTTCTTCGGCCTTCTAGTTTCCTCAATCAGCCAATCTCAATCCATCCTTCAGGAGCAGAATCAGGTTTTCAACATTGCTTTCTGCTCATAGGCCTAGCTGCAGCCCTGGTAGTGAGGTCATCAGAAAGCTGTAACCATTGGAATCCAAAGTAAATCCACAACTTCCTCCTGCAGGAGCATCAGAGAATACCGAAAGCTTTGCTTCTAAGAAAACGAAAAAGACAAGGACGCACCCTCTCACCACTTCTAATGAGGATAGCACTAGAAGTCCTAGCCAGAAAAATATAAATAAGAAAAATGATTGAGAATCTTAGAGGAAGAAGCAAAATGACATCTATCTGTACATGACATGATCTTACATGCAAAAAACTCTGAAGATGCTACAAAATGTTATTAGAAATAACAAGTGAATTCAGCAGTGATAAGTCACAAATGAGGCATATAAAATCAGTTCTCTCTCTCTCTCTCTCTCTCTCTCTCTCTCTCTTTTTTTCTTGAGACAAGGTCTTGCTATGCAGTTTAGGCTGGCCTTGAACTCACAGCAATCCTCCTGCCTCAGCCTACCAAGTGCTGGGATTACAGGGTACACCATCATTCCTGGCCTTTCAGCTGCACTTCTACACACCAGTAGTAAATTATCAAAAAGTATATGGTATTTGCACAAGGGAGTACTATTGAGCTATTAAAAAGATGAATTTGAGGCCTTTGTAGTTAAGTGGATGCAACTAGAGACTATATTGATTAGTGAAATAAATCAGATCCACGTGTGCACTCAGTGGATTGTTATGCTCCTGTGAGAACGTGAAAGAGTAAAAAAATTAAAAGGTACAATAGATACTGTGAAAGGGAAAGAATTTGTTCAATGGGAAGGAAATGTGGGATGAGGAAAAGAACAAAAGATAGAAGAGGAAAAGATACATTTAGGTACATATGTGGGATAGTTTACATAATTGTGTTGCAGATTATTGTGGGTCCTTTGAAAGCAATAGTTGTTTTTCTTTTTCTTCTTTTTTTTCTTTTCTTGAACTTCCTATAACTTTTTGGTTATTATTCTACTTTTACTTTTCTTTAAGTCATTGCACATCTGTATCTGGTAACCTAAACAACTAATTTGAAGATAACATCATGCAGTACAGCAATCATTGTTGAATTCCTATTACTTTGTTTAGTGAAATTTTGTATCATTTCTAATACTGTTTTATCTATTATCATTTTGTGTTCTTTAAAAGATTAAAAAAATTTTAAAAGGAAATTATCTCTATATTTATAACATTCTTCTAATCTTTAGTCTAATGGAAGTAATATTACCACTACATTTTAAAAATATAAAAATGTTTCATAACAATATAATTATGATAAGTAATTTGAGGGTTTGTGCAAAATAACTATTGCCTTTCCTCATGTAAAATTTAAATATAAAGTCAGTGGTAACATTATCTATATAACTAGGATTGCATCTAATACCAATAGATTGTATTTCTTCAATGAGAAATGCTCATTTCTGCTCTGGGGAGATAAAATGGCCTAAGGGCCTGCCTGGCAAGCACACAGTCCAGAGTTTGATGTCATGATGGCCCTGAAACCAAGTGTG
Source organism: Octodon degus (assembly GCF_000260255.1). Taxonomy (NCBI): domain Eukaryota; kingdom Metazoa; phylum Chordata; class Mammalia; order Rodentia; family Octodontidae; genus Octodon; species Octodon degus. Next base: position 10,333,098 of record NW_004524579.1, on the reverse strand, counting down.
CTGTTGCACATCTGGTACCCCAGAGGTGGGGAGGCTGAGCCAGGAGGATCATGAGGAGTCGGAACTGCATAGTGAGATTCTGTATCCAAAACAAAAATAAACAAACAACTGTTCTTTTCTTTTTTGCTTCAGTATTTATTTGTCATCTCCTATAGCTCAGATGTCAGATGTCCTAGTATTTAAGTTCTCTCTCTCTCTCTCTCTCTCTCTCTCTCTCTGCTTCTTTATCTTTTTATGTTTTTGGTACAGGTTCTCACTACACAGCTCAGACTCCTGTTTCAGCCTCCCCAGTGCTGGTATTACAGGCATGCACCACCACGCCCAGATTTGGTCACCAGCTCAACATGTGCAGGGGCAGGGTCAGAATTGCCTATGTGCCAGGGATCGAACCCTGGTCCCTGCGCTTGCCTAAGCAGGAGCTTAGACTACTCTGCTAACTCACCAGTCCTCAAGTTTTTTCTTGTGCTCTATGATTTCACAAATGTATGTTTATTAAAAAAAATCATTACCACCCCCACAACATAGCAGTGCATGAGCGAGTTTTCTGAGAGATAAGTTCACCATGATGTGCAGTGATTGGCAGAGGTCGGACGATGAGAACCCCAGCACCAACAGTGGTAGTTCAGATGTGAACCAGAGAGTCCCCGCCACTCCAGAGCCTGCAGAGCAAGAAGAAAGGAAACCTGCTCCCCAGCAGAAGAAAAACACCAAACTCTCTAGCAAAACCACTGCTAGGTTATCCACTAGTGGATAACTTAGTTGATTATCCATTAAAAGAATTCAGAAGGAGCTAGCCAAGATAACTCTCAATCCTCTTAACTGCAGTGCTGAGCCTGAGGGAGATAACATTTATGAATGGAGATCAACTATCCTTGGCCACCAGCTTCTGTCTACGAAGATGGTGTGTTTCCTCTGGATATCACGTTTTCATCAGATTATCCATTTCAGCCACCAAAGGTTACTTCTCATACCACAATCTATCACTGCAACATCAACAGTCAGGGAGTCACCTGTCTGGACATCCTTAAAGACAACTGGAGTCCTGCTTTGACTGTTTCAAAGGTTTTGCTGTCTATTTGTTCCCTTTTAAAGACTGCAACCCTTCAGATCCTCTAGTTGGAAGCAGAGCCACTCAGTATTTGATCAAAGGAGCAGAACATGACAGGATAGCCAGACAGTGGACCAAGAGATATGCAACGTGGTTTACACAATATGTGAGCAGTGTGAAGGGGCAGGAGATGTCTTCCTTCTGTGATGCAAATGTTTATAGCCCTTACACTACAGACTTCTGTGTACATGTTATGCTGATTCTACTCTCTGCTTTTATCTTTGGAGACTGGGAGACTCCCTGAAAAGGTAAATGCTATCAAGAGTAGAACTTTGAAGCTGTAGAGTAGTTATGTTTGAAACTTGTACTTGTCTTGCTTCTTTGGGATATCAAAATGCATTTTGTGATGTACTAATGATACTGGTCCTGAGGTCTACCAAATATTATAGTGCATTTTAGCCTAATCCATTATCTGTATGAAGTTATAAAAGTAGCTGTAGACGACTAGGAATTATGTCATCTATATTAAACCCAGTTCTGTTTCTGAGTATGTGGTTCATGCTGTTGTGGAAATGTTTTACCTTTGTCAGTTTGTAATGAGAGGATTTCCTTTTACCCTTTGTAGCTCAGAGAACACTAACATATCATCTCAAACTCAATAAACATGCTCCTTGTGTTGTACAATCATTGCTATGCTATTTATTAAAATACTCATTCAAAATATGTTTAAACCTCTAACTTACTCTCTTGTGACACATAATATTAAGAAATTACAACTTGTGTGTGTGAATCTTAAATATTTGTTTAATTCTTTTAAAATCCCTTAATTCCTTTTAATTGGTAGCTTGACAAATAGTTGAAAAATCTTTGACAGGACACAATCTCAGTAAATAATTATAATGGGTTTAAAATAAGGATGATTTTTTTCATTAAGAGATACTTTAGCTCTTTATGCTTTGGGTAAAGGAGGAAATTATCTCATTGAAGAATTATTCATTTCTAGTAGCTAAAAAAAGAGACTACCTAGCAGTAGCAATCTAAGGCTCAAAGAAAAAGAAAACTAAGGAGTTTTAAGTGGATCTTCTGAAATATGAGAAAGGCTAGCTGGCTTAAATGAAGTACTACTGCCATGAAGAAGAGGAGTTAGGTAGCTTCGTGTAAGGAGAAATGCTTTTATTGCTTGATTTAACAATGAACATTTTCATTTGCCATGCCCACAGCGTGAAAATATTTTAGCAGTGCAAACAGAATTGAAGACGGCTTGAGTTCCAGTGGAAAAGACAACACACGACTGTGATTATGCACGTCATTTCCTTGCAGAATGAAATGAGAGACACAGTGTCATTGGATGTGCTCACTTGCTTCCTTCATCTCTGTGGTCTGAAAGGAAAACAGTGATTGTTTCCCCCCCTTTTTTTTCAATGCTAAAACACATCTATAAAGTAAAGAAGTAAAATATTGGCTTTATAACTCAGCATACGAGAGGATTTTGCCTGTGCCCGAAGTACCATGAGAGCAGAATTAGAAACCTGGAGGGTCTCCTGTGAGCATGCAGGCAGAAATTACATGGTGAACTGGATGCATCTGGGCCCCAAAGCCAGGGGACATTTGATGACATTCCTTATTGCTGGCAAATATGGTGATCCATTGTGTGGGAAAATTGGTTATTTAGTTTTAAAACTTTAAATTGAAAAATAATAATTGCTTATATCTATGAGGCATGAATGTGATGTTTTGATCCCTGGACATACTCCAGAATAATGAGATGAGAAGAATTAACATAATCACCAATACAAATAAATTAAGTATTTCTTTGTAAGGAAAGTACTTAAAATCTCATCAACTTTAAAGAGGAAAGAAATCTGGTCATTCGTGAAACCATGTCTTCTTTCTTTTTGTGGTGCTGGGATCGAATCCAGGGCTCTATGCTTGCAAGACAGGAGCTTTATGACTGAGGCACACCCCCAGCCAGGGCGAGTGTGGAGGACAATATGTTTAAACTAAATTCAGGAAAACAAATACCACTTGATCTCATTTGTGTGTGGAATTTAAAGGTGCTGAACTCAGCAGCAGAGAATAGAGTGGTGGAAACCAGAGCCTGAGGTAGGTGAAGGGGAAAAAAGGGAAAAAAAATACGTGAAGATTTTTGATTAGATAAGAGGAATAAGTTATGGTGTTCTCCTGCATGGACTAGTGACTATACTTAATATTAAAGTATATATTTTAATTAGGATAGGCTATTAAAAAATAGAAACAATTGTCAAAGATCAGAATCATATGATTTTTACCCTAATGAGAAACATAATTTTCCAGAAGGGTAAGAAAACAGACTTTTTGGAGAAGAGAGTAATTATTTGCCTTTCAGATGATATTGATGGAGGAAATAAGTATATATATATCACAATGATACAACCCTTTATTTTCTTTTATAAAGAGATATAGTGCATAATCACACTCCTGTGCTATTTTCTCCATCTGACCTGAAATCATCTTTAATTCTAGAGACAGAACAGAACTCTCAACACTCTAGAACACTGTGCTAGTTTGAAGGGGAGTTGTGAACCTGAACTTCAATGTTTTATAAACAATAGATCCACCACTCAAATTGTAATTTCTTATACATAATAACAAAGGCTAATGGTCAGAAAGCAAAATCAGTGTTTTCTTTAAATATCTTGACCTACTAAATTTCAGAAAGCAAAGAATACAGTTGGCTTTCAATGCTTTTGCATTAATGCATAATTCTGTATTTATTTCTCCCATCTTAGCCTCTCCAATTTCATTGCCTCTGGGTATATTAACTGAAAAGATTAAAGACATAAATTATCATAACAAATACAGTGCTTCCGTAGACATATAATACGAAAAAAGCTGTATTTCCATAGGAATTTGGCTCACACTAACCACGATAATTGCTACTTTGTTCAAAATTATGTTTTCCTGGGCTGGGGTTCAGCTCAGTGGTTCGGTGCCTGCCTGGCAAGTATGAGGTCCTGAGTTCAATTTCAGATATGCCACCCCAACATCATGTTTTCCTTATGAAATGTTTTGTGACAGGAGAAAATAGAACTTACTTTTGCTCTGTGATCTAATCCATTATTTTATTCCTCATAGCCACCATGATCACTTAAATAGTTTTTATTCCTCCACATTTGAATCAAGATTCATAAAATCCTGTTTTGTGACCGATTGATGAATTGTGCAGGCCTTTCCCAGACCTGGGCTGTGTACATTGTCTCTTTGTAGGGTTATTTATTGTGGTGTTCTAGATATTGTTTTCTACATTTCTATAAATCAGTTAGCTCTAGAAATTTCATCACATTCAGGTTCCAATGCCTTGGCAAAACAGTGGATTCCTCCCCTAGAAGGCATCAAATCCCTGTTTCTTTTTTGGTCAGCTGTCATTAATACTGAGTACTTAAATTCAATAGTCGCCTGCAAGTTACAAATTGATGATGTCTCAAAGTCAACTTTTATTTTTCTGATCATTTTGGATTCCTTTTATACACATTTGTTCTTTTTATCCATTCCTTGGTTTTATCCAGTGGTATGGTTTCTATAGAAAATATAGGAAATATGTCTTTACTTTAAAGTAATTAATTTCTCTTCATCTTTTCATAGTTGTCCAAAGGTGACCACACTGTCACTAGTGTTGTGAACTCATGGAGTTAACTACACACTTGTTTCTCAAGTCACTGGGATTATCATAGTTGAAACTAAAAGTGTCCATTTTTTATGTATTTAGTACAGTGTCTACAGGGTCTACAAGGTCTACAAGGTCTACAAGGTCTACAAGGTCTCACAGCATAGACTGGACTCATAGTGGTTGTCCTGTTTTCAGTCTCCCAAGCACTGGGATTACAGACGTGTGCCACCGTGCTCAGTCTGAATTGCCATCTCAGCATGCTACAGGGGTGGGGCCAGCACAACACACTGGGATTGAACCCCGGCCACTGTACTCTGCCTACGCAGGCACTTTAATCCCCTGAGCTATTTGGCCAGCTCTAAAAATGTCCAATTTTTGGCCAGCATGTTCCTGTCCTAGGTGACTCCTAAATCCTATCAAGCTGGCCTTGGTAGTTGTTGATCAGTTCCTTTTCCTCTAGCATGGAAAGTTGCTTCAGAATTGTATGTTATCTACTTTAGACCCAACCATTTCTCTAAGGGATATTATTTACTCAGTGGAAAATACTTTAGAGGCCACACCCTGCATACTAATGATATGCTTGTTTCTACTGGCTTCTGCATTGTTTTTAATTTTTTCTGGTGATTAAACATATAACCAGATGTGTGACATATAAGCACCAGTGTATAAGTAGGTAAGTACAAAAAGTATCATTATAAATGCATATGTTTATATCATGATGAATTTTTGACACATATAATTAAAATTTAACATAAGAACAACAGGATTTTTTAAAAACAACTTAATTTTTTCTGTCTACACTTCTTTATTTTTCTATTTATTCAACAGGAAACAAAAATCCTGGTGTATGATCACAATGAAAATAATAAATGTAGACTATCACATAATCACTCAATTATTTCATTCCACAACTCATAAATGACTGTTTTAGACCCTCAAAATAATACCAGACTTTCAGTTTCCAATATTTACTGCAAAAATATGATTAACAAAATGAGTTTAAGTGTTTCTTAATTTCTTTGTTTTGTTTTTTATATAGTTCCTTTTGTCCTTAAATGATACACAAAAAAGAAAGTGAAATTGTTGTGTTTAAATTTACTCCAGCGGGATTATGCAGGTTAAACAACCCTCGCGTGAAATTCTGAAATTCACAATGCTCCGAAGTCCAAAATAGGTTGAGTAGAACATAACACCAAATACAGAAAAAGTCTACAACTGTCTTGATGGACATAAGAAATGCTCAGTGGGCCAGCGAGATAGCTCAGCAACTGAGCGCCTACTTTGGCAAGCGCAGGGACCAGGACTTGATCTCGAGTCCTGTATGCTGTGCTGGCCCACCGCTGGATATGCTGAGCTGGTGACAGAATCTGGACATGGTGTCACATGCCTGTAATCCTGGCACTGGGAAGGTTGAAAACAGGAGGATCACTACGAGTCCAAGCTGCATAGTGAGACCCTGTGTCAAATACACAAATGGAAAAAAAAAAAAAAAAAAAGAAAAAGAAATGCTCAAATCATGACACTGATTAGACACATAGTTCTATTTTATTTTCTGTTTTTAAGTGCTTTTAATTTTATTTCCCTGGTGCTATATTTAATCTTCACAAAAATATTTTTGGGATGAGCTAAGTTGTATGGATTCCATTTCAGAGGTAAAGAAAGAGAAGTTTAGAGAGGCCTAGTAAATCATGCTAGTCAAATAAGTTGAATTTACACCTGCACTTCTGCACAACTGCAATTTTAACACCATATTGCTATAATGACTTTGAGTACATTTTGTGTGGGTGTAAATAAACTATCTATCTTATGCAGTAAATTTGTTTTTCATTTTAAGTGTAGTTATTGTGGAATGCTTAAATAAAGGAAACATAAATTTAGTCTAGTGACTCAATAGTTTTGTAAAATTATGCAACTTGTTCTACATTTTTTTATTTTGAATTTGGAAATGTTGTGTAAGACAATGCATCCATTTACCATCAGTTTCTTTGTACCTAAAACAGCATCAACATCTGATACTTCTTTAAAAACTGTTTATTGAGTTTCTACTGTGTTGAAAAGCGTGTCCTTAGTGTGAGAGTACAATGAAAGAAATTCTTCTTTCTCTTAAAAGAAATCTCATTCTACATGGGAAGACAGAAATGTAAGCAACTGAAATATGAAGTGTGATTTCCAAAGTGCTCCAGATGTAGCTAGACAAGGGAGCTGAGACAGATCTCTGAGTCACTAGCCCAAAATTTTATTCTTTCTTTACTTAAACATTCAATGTTATCTATACTCAAAATGAGAAACAAATTTATTGCATAAAATAAATAGTCCATTTACTCTCACACAAAATTTGCTCAAAGTCATTATCATCGGGAGGGGAAATGTATTTTGCAATAGTTTTTGACTGGTGAACAGTTAAAATAAACCAGATTTGGTTAGAGTGACATATTTTCCATGTAAAAATTGTATAGATGAATAATATGAAATATTATCTACGTTTCTTTCTTTGTGATTAACTTTCCAATGAAGCTTTTTGTATTTTAAAATCAGACTTCAAAAACATCAAAGTTTTCATTTATTAATGTTCTTAATAAAATTGGACTTTGCTGACATATTTGTAAAACTGAATTATATTAAAGAAAAGTATGAGTGTTTTATTTTATTTTCATGAGATCTAGAATCAAGAATAAGATAACATTTATAAAACCCAAAGTAAATTAATATTTAGAAGTCATTCAACTCAGTTTCATCATTTCAGGCCACGCTGATAAAATATACTCTGCAAAGCCATATCCTTCATGGCCTCGTCATATGAGAAAGATATATTATTTATTTCACTTCTTCTTGTCGTTCTGTGATACACTGAAAATCTAACATCATAATTAAGTGCAAGTATCAAAAGCAGTACATGTAATTCATTAAGCTTATGTCTAGCAAAGTAACATTAACTTATATTTGTGTGTAAGTCTTCAAAATATGTGGACGGTAAAATGGACTCTACTATGTGCTTCAGGTGTGTAAATTAATGAATTATGTGTATCTTAAGACTAAAGTTTAGGAAAGTGAGAAGAACTGGAGAAAAATAAAAAGTAAGTTTTCAATTTTGAATTTCATTATGTTCATTTTGATAAATTTTTTACAGGTAGTATCTTTAAAGTAATTCTAAATTGAAGAGATAGACATTTGAGAGAGAAAAAGGCTTTGGTATACTAAGGACTTTTCTTCGCATGTCAGGAGTAAACTGGTTCAATCAGGGCACTGAGTTGCATGTCTTAAACTACAGAGGTGAAAAAGTATATTAACAAAAATAGTTTTTCAAGTACACAGAGAGGATAAGATTTGATCAAAAGTAAGGTGGAGCCTAAAGAACCTCAGCAAAAATCAATGTAGAGGTCTGCTACTGTCCTCTAGCCTCATCACAAGGAGGCACCTTGAGAAGAAGGAACAGCAGATGCTCTGGGTAGATTTGGAATTCAGCTCTGGAGAGGCCATATTACAACTTGCTTGAATGTCAGAAGAGTGAAGGAGGCAAAGTGGAAAGGGTAAGAAACTGAGAGTCTGCTCAAATCGTTTAGTTCCCGGGGGTCATAATGAAAGAGCAAAAGGTTCCCATGTGCCATAGTAGGATGAAAAGAAAATGGAGAATTAAGAACCACTCTTCTTCCCAGGGAGTTCCCTTAACTATTCAGAAAAGAAATAGGATGAAAGAGGGATGACTCAGTAGGAAACAAGAAGAGGATAAATCATCAGGAAAGACAGCTAGATACTGGCCTTCACCCCAGGGCCATCTCACAAAGAAATCAGGGAAGAATGTAGGATAGTCAGGGTCAGCAGCATAGCAAGCTGGGGGCAACCACCAAGAAGGAGGAGGCAAGCTTCCCATTCCTGTACCTTTTCTGGTAGGCGCAGAGCACAGGCTTGGACAGCATGGTGAGAATATGCAGCACAATGGAGGGGTTACCCAGAGGTGAGGCAGGAGGCATGAATACGGAAAAAGCTTTATCTCAGATTAAAGAATTTGGTAGTAGTTTAGTAAGTCACTTTAATTGGTTTAGCTAGTAGTATACAATGATAAGATTAGTTTAGAGATATGGTTGAAATGTAATATGGAGATTATACTCTGGCAAGGTGAGAATATAAACCCCTGTTATGCTTCATGGCCAGGAGAGATTGACAGATGCAAGGTAGAGGATTCTGAAGTGTAAATCAAGCAGAGAGAGGGCCCCATAGCATATACCTATAATCTGAGCTCTCAGGGGGATGAAACAGGAAGATCACAAGTTCAGGCCCACCCTGAACAACTAAGTGCCTTACCTCACTCTGTCTCAAAATAAAAAGGCTTTAAAGACTTGGAATGTAATTCATTGCAAAAGCCCTGGATTCAGCTCCTAGTACTAAAGAGGAAGAAAAGATGAAGGAGGAGGAGGAAGAAAAGAAGAGGGAGAGGAAGAGGAGAAAGATGAAGAGGGGAGAAAGGAGGAGGACGAGAAGGAGGAGAAGGATAAGGAGGAGGATAACAAGGAAGAGGAGGAGGAGGAGGAGGAAGAGGAGGAGGAGGAGGAAGAGGAGGAGGAGGAGGAAGAGGAGGAGGAGGAGGAAGAGGAGGAGGAGGAGGAAGAGGAGGAGGAGGAGGAGGAAGAGGAGGACGAGGGGGAGAGAGGAGGAGGAAAAGAAGGAGAGGAGAAGGGGAGGCAGGAGGGGGAGGAGGGTGAAGCAGAGGAGGAGGTAGAAAAAAATAATATTCACACATATATATGAAGTATGATTGAAAAATATAGCACAAGTTTAAATAAAAATTACACTACAGCACATTGTTAATAATTCCTCTCAAAATCCTTCCCTTGACTTTGAATCTGCTTTCCCCTTCATTCCTTCCACTTCCCGAAGCAACTTTGGAAATGCTCCTTCACCAGTGTCTCTAGTTATGCTCTCTTGGTTGCTTTCCTGTCCTGAAGTGATTCAGTGTATTGACCTTTCATGGTCTCCGTCACTGAGAGAAAGAGCCAAAAGTCGGCACCAGATCCAGTGAAAAAGGTGGTGAAATCCCCCCACAAGCTTTAATGACGTTATGCTCCCTGAGAGGCAGTCAGCTGCAGCACGTGCTGTGCTTTTGCTCATACTTAATGAAGAGCGTCAAGAAAAAGGGCTTTCAGAACTGCTTCAGAGAGAGCCTGGAAAAGCGGGATAAGCGCTCACTTTCAAAAGGGAGTGACGGCGATGGGGAGTGTGATTTTTTTTTAAATTTTTTTTTAATTTATTTGAGAGAGAGAGAGAGAGACAGAGAGAGAGACAGAGAGTGAGTGA
>NW_004524579.1:10281122-10322095 GCF_000260255.1 Octodon degus | reverse complement strand
AAATAGCTATACTACTAATTTCTATTAGTTCTTTGGAAAGAAAGTTTTGTGCTTAAATCATTTGATCAACTTCCATTCCTGTGTTTTGTAATCTGCTCAATTACTTTGAAAATAACAATATAACCATTGTTATTCTCCTACAATCTTGGATTGAAATTTTGTAAAATTGTTTTTAGTGGGTTTTTTTTTCTCTAAAATAAAAGCCCACTGTTTTTTATTCCTACAAATGACATCACTTTATCACTTTATATCCAGATGGTTTGCAGCTTACCTTCTCACTGAAGACATTCAGCCGATCAACGAACAGCCTGGTCGCTTCAGCCTCCCTCTCCCATTTAGCACCTTCTCCACTGGATTAGTTTCGGATGAATTTCACTTCACATCTCATCATGCATTTTTTAAGTGACTTTGTTGATTTTTCTCATCTAACACCTTCCTCTAAACCATAATCTCAGTGATATTTTGCAAACTTGGTTTTGTCAAGTTATGTGTGCCTTACAATTTACCTATTTTTAATAACTATGCTCCTTACAAACATTAGCATCTTATTCATGGTGCACTCCATACTGGCCTGAAAACCTGCCATCCTGTGAGGACAGTGGGTCTTCCAGGTTATCAAGGTGGCCAACCGAGCTGAGATAAGTCTGTATGATAGGGACCCAGCTGTCTCTTTATTCTTTTGCTATTCTCCACTACCTAAACCAGGAGCTCAGGTGTAATGTGTGTCTTTCCTTTCCATCATGTTTTGTCTTTCTACAGAGACTATTTCAATCACCTGACACATTCTCCTAGCCACCCCTTGCCTATGCTCCCGTGTGAGGGCTGCACTTTCTCACCCCTAATCTCTTGTGATATCTCTGATGTATTGCACACTTTCTCATGTTGATGGTTCTCAGTCTGGATCATATTTTTCATTTTGTCTGTACTCTGCATGAAATTCTAAGATCACAGAAGCCAGAGTAACATTGGTCTTATACATCATTTCTCTTTTAGTCTCTGGGAGAGATTGAGGCATATTTACCTGTCCATCCATCCACGCATCCATCCATCCATGCATGCATCCATCTATGCATCTGTTTATCCATCTTAAATGATAGAATTATCCACTGTTTTTGTTGATGGTATCACTAATCATCCTAAGACAAAAGCAGGAACTTTTCTTCCTGCCATATTTTATGATGAGTTATTTATGAAAGGATGCTAACTCTGTCTTCCAGCTATTTCCCTTCAACCCAAGTATTATCATTCCAATTTATGCCATATTCATTTACTAAAAACATTGTACTGGTCATTCAACAATTTTCTTTGTTTCTGTCTTTGTTTTTTTCTTTGCACTACAAAGCAATCTAAAATGACATTATTGCTATCCGGTTTTAAACTTTCCTGTTTCTATAGCTATTCATTGCATTATATCAGTTGCATAAATTGCCTGCAAAAATTGTACCAAGAAAGGCAGGCTCCATTTATTTCTTCTTTGCTTATCTTATGTCTTCCACTCTTCTGACACTCTGTTCCCGTCACATCAAACCAGCAGTTGGAATCATTTCTGTAAAAAGCCACCTACTTCTTAAGTTTTATGATCACAAAGCCTTTGTAACAACTGTTCAACTTTTCCATTGTTATGTAAAAGCAACCACATCCAATACAAAAAGAACAGACATGGGTGTATTCCCATAAAACTTTATTATGACATTGGTCTTTTAATTTCATGTAAATATCATCATATTCCCATTTAAAATATAAGGAACATGGGGGCCAGGGAGATAGCTCAGCAGACTAAAACTCCTGCTTAGGCAAACTTAGGCAAGAGCAGGGACCGTGGTTTGATCCCCGGTGCCACGTGCCCAACCAGCCCTGCCCCCAGGGCTAAGCCAGCCACAGAGTCCCAGCATAGTGGCTTACACTTGTGATCCCAGGGCTGCTGAGGCTGAAAACAGGAGGATCATTATGAATCCAAGCTGCATGGTGAGACCCTGTGACATCCAAATACATAAAATAATAATAATAATAATAATAATAATAATAATAAATAAAATATAAGGAGCAGTCTTAGCTCACAGGCTGTGTTAACTCAGGCATCAGGACACATCTGATTCATGCCTATGGTTTGCTGACCCTTGCACTGAAACATTTTAAGAGCTCTGAACCTGAGGAGAAGTTTCAGATACATGCTTCCTTTGTCTGATGTAGCCTTATTTAGTGAGAGCTTCTACTTTATTGGAGCTTAAAGAGAAGCTAAACATTTTCAACATTTTATCTTGAAGTGTTGCCTAATCCTTCTGCTCAGAGAGATGAATTGTCAATACTATCTCCTTTTATTTTCTTGAATTATCTTATAGATCCTTCTACTACAATACTTTCCATGCTACATCACAGATACTTAATTGCCTCTATCACTCATTCAGAATATAGATTATATCTTATCTATTTGTGATTTTCCATCTCCTTACATACCATATAAAACTACTGAAAATGGAAATTGGAAGGGTAAATCATACTTTGTAGATAAGCATCTGATGAACAGAAAATTTCAACGTGTAACTTGAATGATGGAAAATTTATGACTCCTGAGTTGGCAACCAAAACCAGACAATATGCTCTTGAGTTCGACAATGTCATGAGCTTGAACAACTGTATTGTTACAAGAGTAACAAAACTGGAATTATTAATAGGAAGTATAAAGGACTATGGCTTTATCTGAGTCTACAAAATGGTCTTGAACTTAATAGTAAGACTGTCTCCAGAGTTACATCCACTTAGTTGATGCGTGGCAAGACCCACGACTCACCGTCTTGATGTACAGAAAGAAAGTGGGCCAGAATGTGGAGCAAAGTATTCGAAGAGGGATCATCCCTTGGGCTGATGTTTGTTTTGAAGAGCAGATCTTGTGGAATTAGATTATTAATCAATTTTATTATTATTATAATGGGAAAATTGATATACAAATAAGTAACATTAAGAATCTGGCAGTGAATTGAAAATTTTTCTTTTTTTCTTTTTCTTTTGTATTTTTAGGGAAGGGTCTACAGGGTGTTCAGGGCCTCACTACTAGATCAGACTTGTAGTGATCCACCTGTTTTCAGCCTCCCAAGAGCTGTGGTTACAGGCATGTGCCACCAGTCTCAATTGCTGTCTTAGCATGCCAATTCTGGGATGAGCCCCTAGTCCCTGCACCTGCTTGCAGGCTCTTTAATCCACTGAGTTATTTGGCCAGCCTAAATATTTTTCATATGTAGTTGAAATGATATTTGTTCATAAGAGAAATAACAAGTCAAATTTTAATAGCTTATAGCAATGCCACAATAGAATAGAACTACTTTATAGGACTCGAGATAGTTCTTGTTTCAGTTAATTATTATTTGTAGCTCTAAAACAAAATAACTGAATGATTTGCATTAAGTTTTGCTAGCCAAGAAAATGATAAATCAGGCCAATGTTATTATAAATATAGATAACACATAAGATGCAATGTAACTAAAATGTTATAACTCTCATGTACAATATATCATTGAATAATCCCAAAAACGTCATTGTTAAACCTTGAAGTTGTACTATAATACGTCCAATTTAAATTATTTTGTTCAATTAACATAAAAACTGTACAGAATTGGGCAAATTCAAATTCTCAAATTTATGATGTTCATTTTTGAGTATAAAATAGATGCCTTAGATAATCTTAGAAAACAATCAAAGTGAGAGATAAAATGAGTTTTATTGATGATATTCAGAATAAAGTTGACTAGAATGTACTGAAGTAAAAAGGCTTTTTTTTTTTTTTTTTTTTTTTTTTTTTGTGGCACCAGGGATTGAACTCAGGTCCTTGCACTTGTCAGGCAAGTGCTTATTCTGCTAAGCCATCTTCCTGACCAAAAAGACTTTTTAGAGGTCAAAATTAAAACAAAATTTCTTTTAGGTCTTGAAAAGTTAAATAATATATGATTTGTTATGATGATTTTCTTGCATTCCACAAGTTCTTAAAATTCAGACATTTTAAAATTTATATAAGTAGCAAGAATAGGAAAGTAAATACAAAATACAACTGCTTTGGTCTACAGTCAAATTTTTATGATGTCAATTAAGAAGTATCTTTTCTTGCATAATTTGAGTTTGTTTTAAATGTCAAGGGAGACAGAAATCCAGAGCCATTTTGTGTCACTTGTAATGAACCTGTTCCTCAACATGCAATTTGTGGTATAATAATTGTATTTATATTAGAATTGTATAACCAATCAGTCAAATTGTAAAAAACTCATTTAAAAATAGGGATCTCTATTCAGGCAAACACCTAAGTAGAGATCCCTGATTAAATGAATGCCTAAAAAGTGAAATTATTTATAGATAGGTGTTTTGGCTTGGGTCTAGATGTCCCCGCAGAGCTTCAGGTGGCCCTAGAGTGGGTGTTCAGAGTTTGTGATTTACTCGTGGTGTATTGCTGAGATTATAGGTGTGAGTGCTACAGCCCCCCTAGGGCAGGTAGCCTGCCTACAACACAAGGGGAGGGGAGAAGGCTCGAGGTCTCTCCTCCTCCCTTTTGCCTTTTCACATACTGCTTTTCTTGTTTTCCACTACCATGATCTATTTCCCTCTGCCATGTGCCACCCTGCCATGGAGTTAGCTGATTATAGATTCAAACCTCTACAAACTGCGAGCTAAATAGGCCTCTCTATCTTTAATTTGGGTGTTGGGTATTTTATCTTAGCAAGGGGAGAAAAGTAACCAAGACACTAGGTAAAACATCTGAGATATTTTTCCTGTTAATTACATATCAGCATGATCATTAAATTTTCTCATGGTTTTTCCACTTTCCAAAAACTTTATGGATGAAGATTTTCAAAAATAAAATGGATTCTCTCTGGGGGTGAGGCTAAGGCGGAGTGTTTCATATTGTAGATATTAGACTGCTCTTGCTTCACACAGAGAACTAAAAAAATATTCTTCTTTCTTATTTCTGAGCTCATGGTGGGCAGGACGTAGGTCTTTTTAACTACCTTCTCTCTAGAAAATGTTGGCGTCTCATCTTAGAACATTAGTCAGCAACAGTGTGAAAGTGTGACTTCATGTTCCAAACTTTGCACATAAAGCAAAACTTTGAACCTGTGGGAAGCCTCCTGAAAGTACCTCCTATCGCTAGCACAAAACAAGCAAAACATAGTATCTTTCAGTAGGCACAACACACAACTTTCCCTGCCATTCTGAAATGGAAGATTGGCTGCAGAATAGATGAAATGTTTTCTTGCACTTAGGGATCAGGTTGAACCCCCCACCAAAACACAGTCCACTTTCTTATATGCTATCCTGTCATTTGATATTTAATACATAGAGTTGGATTTCTGCACATTATACATGTGAATGACATGGAAAATAAGAAGGGGAAAGGGGATTAAAGGGAAAAAAGAGGAATGAAATATAAAGGGAATCAAGATATATAGCACATACTGGTACAGATTCTCTACAATGAATGTGACTATTATGCATATCTAAATTGTACTAATAACATTAAAAATTAAAAAAGAAAGAAAAAAGGCAGGAGAGATGTCAGTGTACCTCACAACTCATATGTATCAACCAACACAGTGGTACTAGAAGGCAGAATGTTTAGGAAGTATCTGAGTCATGAGGAGGGAGCCCTTATGAATGGGGTGAGTGCCCATGTAAGAGGAGACTAAGCCAGGTCATTTGTGCTGTTTCCATCATAGAAGGACCAATGGTGGACAATCCGCAATCCAGAAGTGGTCCGCTGACCACGCTGTCAATGTGAGCTTGGACTTCGAGGCTCTACAACCAAGGCGAATTGATTTATATTGTCAATGAGGAATCTAGGACATCGATTCCTGTCACAGCACTGCTAGCTAACTAAGAAAAAAGAAATGGCTGCCAATTATGTTTATTGCTAGTTGTCATGTTCCCAGAATAGTTTTTAAACCCATTGAGTTTGTCAAGGAAGTGATCACTTCCATAGGAAAGGTGATTCATTATTTTATGAGAAAAAAATTATCACAAACAGGATTGAAACCATCTATCTCTGGAAAACTAACTGTGAAGGGAATAACAGGGGGAGTTTTATTTTTCCTGACAGAAAAACAAAACAAAACAAAATTTAGAATTGAAGCAGTACTGGGCTTAATTCTAATTTAAAAAGGAATGTCTTGCCATGAAAACTTGCTTTTATAGTTATAATGATGGATTTCCAAGTACGAAGATCATGGATACCTTTTTTATTTTCCAGAGGAAAAATAAGTCACCATTATAAACAGGAAACTATCACTTTCCTTTTGATAATACCTTGTCCATAAGATATTTTTGATTGTTTTAGGAGTGCCATTGCCTCCTTTGAACTCTTTTATAAATGTAAATAGAACTTGTGAGAAAAAGTTTCTTGGAAACTGTGATTAACTTTAAGAAAAGAGGGTAACAATAATTTATAAATTATCTCTGCTATAGATATGTTGATCCCTATCAATACAGAGAAAAAGCTACTTAAAGAAATTCAGAGAAAAATAATTTATAACAAGATGAAATCATTAATTTGAGTGGCTTACAAGAACAAACTTAGACAATGAAATAAAAATATTTGTTTTTCAGTTACAAATAGTACTTTATGTCATACTTTCCACTCATTTCCATGAACAGACATGGCACAAGATATCCCAGTGTAAAACCTTCAGTTAAAACAGCAGCACATATCTGCATTATCCAGCAGATTTCTCGCCTCTACATCTTGCTAGAAATACATTTGCAGTTTTCCTTTCTTTTTTAAACCTTAATTTTATTGGTACAGTTTGATATATACAATAATCATATTCACCATAGAATTTGTACCTGTACATGATATATCTTGATTCTCCCCTTTTTCCTCATTTCCCTCTTCTTCAACCCTTCATTACCTCCCCATTTAAAAAAAAAATTTGTTTCCATTTTATGTTCTTCTTTGATGCAATGTCTTACAGATATTGGGTAGATTTTCATGGCCCCTTGCTATTTTCAAGAAATCTTTCTTTTCATGATTTCTAACTGTAATCTTGTCTGCTAGCTCTGTCCTCCCCTTGGTTCAGTTGGATGCATATACCTTCCGTGGAATTTTTAATTTCTTAGAGTCTATCTGTTTGAAGCTGTTTCCTAGATTTCATTTCTTTCCTATGTTGCACATTTATGGTTTCCACCAGTTTCCTAAACTCTTCCATGTTTACTTTAAATCTGTTCTACTGTAGATTCACTAAACAAATCCTTCACTTTGATCATCATCTTTATTTCTTTACCTGAGAGATTAATTCTAATCCGACATTCTTTATAGCTTCATTCATTTAATTTGTTACTTCTGCTTCTACTATTTCAGAACATTTATTTCAGTGGCGTCTAATTTCCTCTGTCTCATTGTCCCTTGGACTTGTGAGTGGGCTGAAGATCTGGGGTTGTATTTTGTGTTTGGGTCTTGTGATTTTCTATTTTTTTAATTTTAATTTGTTTTCTGTGTTGATGCTTATAAATTTCTTGTGATAAATAGCTTTATTGCTAGTACTGAAGCTTGCCTAGGCAATGTCCATTCCTCAGAGACACCTTCTAGGTGTAGCTGGCTCTTAGTCTATGTGTTTGTCCCAAGATCCTCTTTCCCACTTTAGTAAGGTTGAGAAGTTGCTATTTATTTGACTCAACATCAGTTCTCTGGTATTGGAATATGGTGATGGTTATGACCCTTGACAATCATAGTATTGTTAAACAAGGGCAGCGATTAATCACAACAGGTATGAAATTCTGGCTAAAGTAGTGTAGCTAGTAATAACAAAAGCTTCAAGCACAGCCTACAAACTGACAAACTATGGTAGTTATTAATTTGAAGCAAGATCTACAGTTACATGGCAAAATGCAATACAAACCAGGAACTTACATGTAGTAGGTTTCCCTTTAGTATAGTGATTTTACCCTTTGGAGGAGCAATGTAACAGAGATAGGGGACAAAACAGAGAGATCAGTGAAGACAAGTACAGTAAAACCAAGGCTGGAGTACAAAGGATGATTCCCAAGATTTGGAGAATTGGGGAAGGGGCCAGGAGAAAAAGAATGAAGGAGAAAGCAAAAGAATATGAAAGTGAACCAGACAGACTAGAGGCAATGTTCACTCAAGGGAAAATATAACAAAAAATTAGAAAGTCAGACAAAGAGAAAATAAAGACAAATAAAACAAATATACAAGTTAAAACCTAAATAAGTGAAAAGAGAGCGAAAAAAAAAATAAGCAAAAAACAACAAAAAAACCTTGTAAAGTTCCTCTGCTGTTCTCAGTTCTGTGGCAGTGTCCAAGTCAGAGCACCAAACTCTGCTGGGCAACCCCACCAAGTCTGCAGTAGAACCAGGTGATCTGGTGGCCTCCAAATGTGTGGGCAGGAGCCAGTCTCCAGCCAGCAACTTTCTGGATGTGCTGTGTTGACCTGCCCATGTCTCCCTCAGACACAGCCCAGTGCTGGCCCAGTCTCATGGACAACTGACTTCTCCCAGGCATTGTACAACCTCTTCAGTTCCACCCCCCACCCTTTTGAGCTGACAGGTCCTTCTCATCTCCCATCGCTGGTCAATAGGTGTGGGAATGGGGGAGACACTGCTGTTCACAGACTCACTGCTGTTGCCACTGATGCACTACCTGGAGACAGGCCAAGGTTGCTTAATCTCCCTTCAATTTTCTCTATCACAGGGTAAGAGCTGGCTTTCCACTCCTTGCTCTGTGACAGTCCGAGGATGCTTAAATCCATGTTCCTCTCATGCTGCTGGCCACAGGACAGGAGGGGTCAGGGGTCCTGCTCACTAAATTCACTACTGTCACTGAAATGCCTAAACTTCTTGTCACTAGAGGTTACAGTTAGCTGTTATGGTGCACAACACACACACACATGCGTGTACACACATACACACACACACCACACCACACACACACACACACACACACACACACACACACACACACACGCAGAACTGGCAGCCCAGCAGGGAGGGAGCAGGTTTTGGTCACTTGCTTCTGTGTGCCAGTGAAGTTTGCTGCCAGGCTGCAGTGTCCTGTGTTTGGAGGAAGGGAAAAAAGGCAAGGCACCTTGTAGGACAAATGTATCCTGTGTGGCTTGAGTTTGCCACACTACTGCAGTCTGTCATTTGGGGGGAGGGGAGGACTTTCCAGAATGGCCATTCCTGCTCTGAATGCAAGTGGCAGACCCATAGGTAGTCCTGTGGTCTTCCTTGCTTTTTTATAAAGTGTTTTGTCTATGTTTCCTTTGATTTATCAATCCCCTGTTTCAGATTGATTCTGGCATCCTGATGTGTGTCCTTCCTTTTCTTCCGGTTGCTATGTTTTAACTGATCTTCTCTGGGCCACTATCCTGTAGCTCGTCCCTTCATTAGCAGTGCTGTCTCCCCAGTGGGGATCTTGGTTTTGGTTAGCTTTTCTTTTGGACAGATTCAGTTCTGATTAGGAGACTATATTGCTACATTTAGATATTTTTGCTTGAGTTTCACATATCTAATTTCCATAAAAATAAAAATTTTGCTCACAACAGGAGAAACAGCTATATACACAATAAACTTCATTCTTTTAATTTCTCAGTGTTATTTATTCTGTTATAGGTAATTCAAAACTATGTAAAGCACATAAAATACTCTATAAATCATAAAATAATTTCTATAGCATGCATGACTCCTTACATATAAATTTCTTTTAGAGTATGAAAATGTCACTTGCAAAATCAAGGTAAAGTCTTTGCTGAGCAAATTAAACAATCTCCTCATAATTACAATATTTTATATTTACATGGCACTTTGCAATTTTCAAAGTACTTCACATACATTATGTCATCATGCTTTTAGCAATATCTTCTTTCATAACAAATTTGTACATGAAAAGACATTCAGCTACTACCAGTAGAAGGGTTAGCAAAGAGAACACTGATGATAGACTGACCTTGATTAGTCAGAAGACTGCAAGGTCTAAGGAGTCAAGGTGGGGGCGTTACAGTGAGTGAATGTACCACGTTGCTCAAACCAATTGCAGGAGAGAAATCAATCGAGTCCTGTAAGGCTGAAGCTGAAGTGCGTTGGATTATTAGTGGGAGAGAAAGGGGCAGAGCAGTCACTGAGAAGCTGCGGGCAGCGGAAGACTTACTGTGACGCTCAAGGAGCATACCCATCAGGACTACTCAAAAGCATGTTCTCATTCCTCTTCCTAATTATGTGTTAGTAATTTTAAAGTCTGTTTTGGATTCAAGCAAATCCTCAAAATGGTAAGCTTTGGGTTCCACAAAGTGTGAGCCACTCCTGATGTTGGAGACGGAAGCCCAGTAAAATTAGTTGAGATGTGAACTGGAGAGGGGACATAGGGATGGCGGTGATCAGGGGACAGGCGCAGGGAGCTGGGTGCATGGGTAGGGCTGATTGAGGGCAAGAGTCATAGGAGCCTTGCAGTACAACCAAGGCCCCATGTGTAGAAGGGCTCCATACGTGGGTTGTTTTTTGTTTTTTGGGTTTTTTTTTTTTTTTTTGCATTGCCTTGAAGCTCTTGGTAACTTGATATTTTATGTTTTGTATCAGACAATGGAGCTTACAGGGGGGCTATCCTGCCTCCTGTGGCCTCTCACAATCTGCGTCAAGTAGCCTGTTTCTGCTACTGTTTCCCCAGGCCTGTGATGCTTCAGGTTGACAAGGCCTCTGTTCCCATCTTGCCACTACAAGCATCCCTGAAAGAAGCCTGGGTGTAGACATAGAAGTGTATGGGCTACATGTGCACTTCATGCTGTGTCTTGGGGCTGAACATGCTGACAAATGGCCCTGCCTGGGCTCACAGTATCATATGGCATTTGGTATGGTTGGCAAGAGGTCATACGCTAGGAGGAGTCTGTAGTCAACCTCCAGCACATCACCAAACAGGTATGCAGCACTTCCTGACACAAAGACACAAACACGCTTGGGTTTCACTGGTCTTTTCAGGTGGGGGTGACAGATCCATAGAAAGGGAAATGCCTGACTGGATTCCCTGATGCAGTGCCTTGCAGACCTTTGACTGGGGCTGGTGTGTGAGGTCCAGGGATCCTGGAGGTCAGAAGGCAGCAGCCAGAGCACATGTGCCCTGCGTGGTGCGGCTGTACCTCAGTATCTGAGAAGGTCATCTCTCTCAGGCCCTGTGACTGGGAGGATCATCACATTCTCCATCCTTCCCATTTTTCTGATTTTAGTTTGTGTTTCTCTCTTTGGCCAATTTAAGGCATCTCCTCTGTATGTAAGTACAGAATATAGTATTGTAATTTTTATAATTTTGGTGATGTTACTTGCAAGTGAAGTGTTAAGTGTTTGCATTTAAAACTGGTTTTGAACAATATATGAATCAATGGTAAAATTTTAACATCTTAATTTTAGTATACAACAGGCTCCTCTTACCTGCAGTGGCTACATCCTCACGACTCAGAGGCTGCCTGGAATGCCAGCAGCACCACACACTGTATGCACTATCTTTTCCTATATTTACATACCAATGGATAAAGTTTAATTTATAAATTAGGTTTATTAACAAATTAATAGTAATAAAATATAACAATTATAAAAATATGGTATAATAAAAGATTTACAACTTATAAGTGTCTTGTATTTTGGAATTTTACATATATCTTGAAGTTGAAGATGATCATGGGTCACTGAAACTTTAAAGAGAAAGTTGCATGTAGAAGTATGTTAATTAAATATTGTGTAAAATGACAACACAATTACAGGGAATGAGACCATGGAAAATAGGA
The DNA here is from genome assembly GCF_000260255.1 of Octodon degus. NCBI lineage: Eukaryota > Metazoa > Chordata > Mammalia > Rodentia > Octodontidae > Octodon > Octodon degus. The sequence continues at coordinate 10,310,336 of NW_004524579.1, read as the reverse complement.
GAGGTGCTGTTCATGTACCTCTAAGGGAAGTTTGCTCATGGTGTTTTTGGCGAAAGTCTTGTATTTTTATTTTCTACTTAGTTCTGCAAATTTTATGGTTGGCTTTTGTACATATGTTCATGGGAAACATTGAAGCATGTTTTGCATGATTTCAGAAAACAGATCAGAAAGAAAAATGCTGGAGGGGAAAGAAGTTGGGGAAACGATCCACTTGATGGACTGCATTTGACTTTATCAAATAGCTGGTATCACTTCTGCAGGAAAGTTCCACTGATCCTCTTGTTTAAATCTGGTGTCAGACCAGTAGAGCCCTCTTCATAACTACATGAAGCTCATGCTACAGGGAAGGTGGCGAAGCATGTATTTCATGCTTTATGTTTCTTCAGTGATGGTTTATTTATTTTCTCTCTGAAGAGTCGTAAAGTTGGTGATATTTTAAACAGAGGAAGTAATTCAGAGGCTATAACAAAAGTCTGTAGGCGCCCTTATTCCTACCTGACGACCCTTCCCTCTAGCATGCCCTGGCTGGCTTGGACTTCCAACTATGTTTCTTTACTTGAACATTATTTCCAAATAATGTTCCTTCCCATGACTGATCGGAAGTGCTTGGAGCATGACAACTGGTAACTGAAGTTCCTTTTTTCTTTCCTTGGGTTGGCTGCTACAATAGGTGTGTTTTACACCATTTCTCAGGATTGGCACCAGAGGTCATTCACTGACAACATGCCCTTAATTAGCTGTCCTCCTTTCTCCAATGTAGGTCCCCTCCCGTAAGAGAATTTCCTTTACTTATCAACCACCTTCTACTTAAGTATTTTGCTCAGTGTCAGCTTCTAGGATAACTAGAACTAAGGCAGATGCTGAGCGTCCATAAAAAGTAACAAGTGCCTGCTTTTCCTCACGATCTAGCTGTTTCTCTGCTGCATATTTCTTTAGTAACACATCATTCTGTGATATATTTGTGAGGCTTGTGCCTTGGTGAGGCCCACATGTTCCAGTCCCACAAACTTGTAACAGTACCCTCAGTGTTCCTGGAAAAAGTTACATATAAAAGCTGCTGCTAATTATCTGCCAATTCTGGAGTGAACAAGTGAAAGCAGGGCTCCGTGTTCATCCAGTCATGATGGCTCAGAAAAGAATCGATATGGAAAGCGTTCAGGGTTTTGCTATTATCTGCAATCTTTTGTGTGTGTGTGTGTGTGTGTGTGTGTGTGTGTGTGGCCAGTTCAGCCCACCAGGGGGCGGGGCTGGCTGGCATGTGGTGCTGGGGATTGAACCGCAGTCCCTGTGCTTTGCCAAGCTTGTTCTAAGTAGGTGCTTTAGACCACTGAGCCATCTCACCAGCCCTATCTGCAATCTTTAATGAGGAGATTATGATTATCTTGGCGTACTCTGGTCTGCCCAATTTTATTTTGGGCCTGGTGCTGTGTGGATGAACGTGTGTGATCAGCACTGATGTGTGTGGGGGGTACAAAGAACAATACCTACTTTGTTTTTCTTTGCATTTTTACAAGTCTTCTGGAAATGGCAGAGAAATGCTTCTGAAAACTGCCTGAAATATTGGAAAAATATTAAGTGGACGTACACGGAGTGGCAACCCTTGACTCTCTGACCTAATGCTGAACATTTTTGACAGATCCAGAGGGATGTGGATTGTATCAGTGACTCAGCTCAAACTTGTTCTGTACTGAGAGTTTGGTTGCAGAATTTTCCATAGAGGTGTCCTTTAACATTCGTCTTAGTGAGTGTTTGTGCTGAATTGAAAGCCAGTGGAATATGCCAGTTCAGGGCTTCTCAAATCAGAGGATCTCTGTTTCCTAGAGAATAAGTTTGGCTCACAAAAACTAACACCACCCACATTTCAGAACCACATCGGAACGTAGGCTCCAAGCAAATGCCTGCACATACCTTTGCCTTTGCAGAAGTAAAAAAGGAGAATGTTTGTTAGTTTATCAATTTCCAGCTTGAGTCACCCGATTTTTTAGCTCACATCATTTTAATAATTATTTTTGTTTTCATTCCTCCTTTAAAACAACACACAGGTAACTGTGCAGATGCGGAGGGTATTTAAAAATTCTGAAGAAGTGTCTGCTCATACACAGGAAGGAATAATGATTACAGAGAGCTTTCTAAAGTAGTGAAAGAAAAAATACAAATTTTACTGTTCTGAATTAGCGATAATTGCTGATTTCACAATGGAAGATGAAAATGGGTAGATGGAATGAGGCAGTAGAGTACCTATTTTATAGCAATTAAGAAATGAAACAAAAACTTGTGCAAGTTGTTAAATTTCCTCCTCTGAGCTAACATTTGAGTTTAGACGTTTTGTTATTTTAAGTTAGTAAGCATATTTGAAAGACACTTAATTATTTTCATTTTAAAAATTACTGGGGGAGGGGGCTGCCCCTTAGCTCAGCTCTGTAAGTGCCTGCTTCAACAAAGCAGTCAGGCTGAGGTTGCTGTGGTTCGATTCCTACAACTCAAGCCAGTCAAACCTGCCCTGAAGGCATTTGGAGCAAAAAAAAAAAGAAATCCTTCTGCCGGCTGGGGAGATGGCTCATTGGAATAAGGGCTTCCCTAGCAAGTGCAAGGGTCTAAATTCAATCCCCTGTTCCACCAAAAAATAAATAAATAAAAAAATAAAAATAAATTTAAAAAATCACCAGGTTTCAAAAAGATCTAAGACTATATTAGTTTCTTCATATTGCTGTAGTAAATTACTCAAAATTTGAGACAAGACAGATTTATTATTGGACAGCTCTGGGGGTCAGAAATCCAAAAGAGTTTCTCTAAGCTAAAAACAAGTTGTTAGTAGCAATGGGCTCCTTCTGGATGCTAAGGAAAATTCACTGCACTCTCCTGTCCCCATTACTTAATTGCATTTCGTGTTAAGTGCTCTAGTAGAATGGTGTTTTCCTTCTTAGCATTTATTCCAGTGTGTAATTAATTTGTAGAATTATTTGATTTAGATGTGTATCTCCCACCAGACTATAGCAGCTATGGAGGAAGGAACGGTGTCCACTGCTTCCTCTCTGTTGTAGGCTGAGACCACGCACAGTGCCTGCCTTATAATAGATGACTAACAAGCATTTCTGAAATGCATGCGTAAACTCTTGGTTTCTGTATATTTGCCATGCATTTAACTTTTTCCTTACAAGCAACTTTATACCTCAAATGAATGTGGTTGCAAAAAGATTTGAAAATAGTTGGTTATTTATGAAACTTGATACTTACTACATTCAGCAAAGCGCTATTTACGTAGATACAGGATGGACATGAGGTCCCCTGAGCATGCTTTGAGTTTTAATGGGTGTAGTGCTCCCTTAACGTGTGGTCCCCATCCTTCATCCATCCTTAAATCAAGCTATGAATGACTGTCTATACATTTCCTCTGAGTCAGTGCCCACTTAGTCATCCTCAAACTCTAGGTTTAAAGCACACAGTTGAATGCTATAATTTCTACTGGCATTCTTGGAGGGATAAAAAGAATCAAAAGAAGAGTAATCACATGACCAATAATTATATCATATTCATTCCTCCAGTATAACTTTATCTCTTATTTTTGCTAAAACATCATAGTCAGCACACTTGATTCCTCTTAAGCACTGAAACAACTAATATACTCCTATTTGCTGCTTAAACCTATTCTCCTATGAACAAAGGCAGGTCTGGCATAATATTTAAACATCTTCCTCTTGTGCCAGGCTCATTTTTCCTTATGGTCTTTTCATTTTGTTTCTGCAAGATAAATCTTGACTTACATTTTACCAAACAATTTCCTCAGCACATTCCATTTGATAGGCTTTTATGTGACAATACCATTAAAGAAACCAGAAAAAGATAGAAAGAAAGAAAAGAAAAGAAAGAGAGAAAGAAAGAGAAAGAAAGAAAGAAAGAAAGAAAGAAAGAAAGAAAGAAAGAAAGAAAGAAAGAAAGAAAGAAAGAAAACCTACCAGGATTTTAATTAAACTTATAGCTCCATGTATTGAACACTGCTATCAAAATGGAATGTTAGGGTAAGAATTATGTCTCAATCAATGGAGGAGACCTTAATACGTTTTAAGAGAGCTCTTTGCCTGTAGTACTCTCTTCTCCTCTCTCCTTACCTCTTCATGAGCTCCTCCTAGTTCAGCTCTTAAAAGAAGTATCACTTCCTTATGACAATTTCTTTATTGTGCTTCCTTTCTTCACTGCACTCTCTTGTCCCCATTACTTAATTGCATTTCGTGTTAAGTGCTCTAGTAGAATGGTGTTTTCCTTCTTAGCATTTATTCCAGTGTGTAATTAATTTGTAGAATTATTTGATTTAGATGTCTATTTCCCACCAGACTATAGCAGCTATGGAGGAAGGAACGGTGTCCACTGCTTCCTCCCTGTTGTAGGCTGAGACCACGCACAGTGCCTGCCTTATAATAGATGACTAACAAGCATTTCTGAAATGCATGCGTAAACTCTTGGTTTCTGTATATTTGCCATGCATTTAACTTTTTCCTTACAAGCAACTTTATGTCTCAAATTAATGTGGTTACAAAAAGATTTCAAAATAGTTTACCATTTATGAAACTTGATGCTACATTCAGCAAAACACTATTTACATAGATACGAGATGAACAGGAGGTCCCCTGAGCACCGCTTTCAGACCTCTCACCTCCCTCCCTAAGCTACTTCCTCAATGTCAGAAGCCTGTTGAATTGAGATGACTGCGTCCACTGTGCCTTCACAGACGGAGCTGAGCAACAGTGAAGAAAAACAGCCTTCGTGACTGCTAAGACCTTGAATCAGGCTCTCTAAGTAAGTGACTGTGCTGTTGTCCAGCAAGAAAGCTGCAGACAGTCCTTTTCAATCCATTCACCCTCTTCCAAAAGCCTATATATTTTCATTTCTATGTATGCATCCAAAACTGCTGTTCTTTACTTCATCTTCAACTGGTGATGCCTGAACTCAGCAGAAAGCTTCTCAGCACCACTCCCTGCCCACCCGTCTTGGTCCTTTTGTAGTCTGATGCTCTCATGAGGCCAGAGGTCATCCATCTTTCCCCTCTATGAGGCCCACTCTTCCCATGATGTTCAAACTCGGTGCTCTAGAACTTCTTTTTTTCTATCTTAATATTTTAGTTTTTCTCTTCTATTGAATCCCTTCTGCTAATTCACATGTGTGCTATTATTTCTCCCATACTGGGAAACAAAACAAAGTCAAAAAAGCAAATTTACATCCTTTGGTCTTTTCTAGCAAAGGGTTAAGACTGGTGTTAGAGTGTAGGGTAGGGTTAGATCTAGGATACAAGTCGGGGTTAGAATTAGGGTTAGGGTATGAGTTAAGTGTAGCATTATGGTACAGGTCAGGTATGGGTTAGAGTTAGAAATCAGCCGGGAGTAGGGTTAGGTTTAGGGAAAAGGTTAGGGTACAGGTAGGTCATGGGTTAAGGTTAGTGGTAGAGTTAGGTTACAGTTAAGGTTAGGATATAGGTAGAATTAGGGTACATGTTAGAGTTGGGGAGTAGGTTAGGGTGATGGCTAGAACTAGGGCTTTGATTGTGAGTTATAGCTAGATTTAAGTTTAGTGTTAGGATTACAGTTAAGGTTAGGGTTAGTGTACAAATTAGGGTTTTAGTTAGGGTATATGTTGGTTTCAAACAGGGTTAAATTTAGAGTATATGTTAGAGTTAAAAAAAAAGATGGGTTAGGATTCAGGAAAGTTTTAGGCTGTTTGGATTAGGTTCAGGGTTAACATACAGTTAGGGTTAGGGTTAACATTAGGATTAGGAAACAGGTTAAGGTAAGGGTACAGGTTAGAATTAAGGTTGGGATAGGGAGTCGGTTAATTTAGGGTAGAATTTAGAGTTAGGTACCAGCTAAGATTAGTTTTAGGGTTAAGGTTAGGTAGCAATTTAAGGTTAGGGTTAGATTACGAGCAGTTGAATTTTCAGGTACAGTTAGGATTAAGTTTGGGGTTGGTATTAATATTAGTGTTCATTTTATGATTAGGGTACAAGTAAGGACTAGGCTCTGTTCATGGATAATGTAAGTAAGAGTTAGGGAAATGGGCTAGGACATAGCTTAGCATATGTTTTAATGTAATGATTAGGTTTAGGGTTAGGGTTAGAATTACTGTTAGGGTTTGTGTATGTATTAGGTTTAGGGCTACATTTAGGTAAGATGTTAGGATAAGGCTTAGGGTTTGGAGCAAGTTAGGTTTATGGTATTATTAGCTTCAGTGTTTGCACTAAGGTTAGATGATAAATTAGTTTTAGGATATGGGTTAGGTTCAGTTTGTGGTATATTAGGATTAGGAAATAAGTTATTTTTATAGTATGGGTTTGGGTTAGGATATAAGCTAGAGCTAAGGTTAGGTTTAGATTTAGTTTTGCATTAGTGAACAGGTTAGGATTTGGGTAGGGGTTAGGTTTAGGATTAAGTTTGTGTTTAGTGTTAATGTTAGGGTACCAGTTATGTTTTGGGTTAGGATTAGAGAATGGGTTATGATTAAATTAGTGAATAGGGTAAAGGTTAGGATTCAGTTTTCTTTAAGGGTTAATGTCATAGGTTATGTAACAGTTTAGAGATCACGCTAGGGTTAGCATAGGATTAGGTTTAGATTTAGATTTAGGATCAGTTTTAGGGAAGGGCTAGGATTATGGAAAGGCATATATTTAGGTTTAGGAATAGGGTTAGGATTAAGATTTAGGGTGAGGTATAGGGTTAGGTTTAGGTTTAGGATGAAATTACAGCACTGGCTTAGTTTAAAGTTTAAGTTTAAAGTTAGAGTTGGATAAGTGTTAGGTTTAGTGTTAGCAAATGGTTAGAGTTAGGGAATGGGTTAGAGTTAGGATTGAGATTATGGTTTAGGTATAGTTTAGTGTTAAAATTAAGCTTAGGGAATGGGTTAGGCAATGAATTACTGCCTAGTGTTAAGTAATGCATTAGGTTTAGGTTATAAGTTATGTTTATGGTTATGTTTATGTTCAGGGTTAGGGTTACGGTTAAGGTTAGGGAATGAGTTAGGTTTAGAATACATATTTGGGTATGCTTTAGTGTAAGGGATGGGTTTACTGCTAGGGTATTGATAGAATTAAGTTTAGGTTTAGAGTTGTGTTTGGTTTAGGTTTAGGGTTCAGAAACAGGTTAGGCAACTGGTTTGGTTACAGGTTGGGATGAGGGTATGGTTCATATTAGATTGAACACATTCTGGTTAGGATTAGGATTAGGAGATGTCTAGTATTGGGGTTAGGGTTTTAATTAGGATTAGGGATTGAGTGAGGAAATGGATTAGTGTTAGAGTTAGGTTAGCTTTAGAGTATGAGTTATCTTTAAGAACAGTTTAGGTTATGGTACATTTGAGAGTTAAGGAATGGGTTCTAGTTAGGGTATGAGTTAGAGTTAGCATTAGGAATAGTATTAGGAAATAGATTAAAGTGAGTATAAGTATTAAAATTTGTGTACAGGTTGGGATTAGGAGTAGGGAATGTGTTGTGGTTAGTATGCTGATTAGAATTAAAGTTATGGTTAGGAAATTGGTTATGTTGAGGTTATAAGTTAGAGTTGAAGTTAGGAAATACATTAGGGTATGGGTTAGGTTTAGGGTACAGCAGGTTTAGGGTTAGGGTTAGGATTAAATTTTGGGTTAGGTCACAGGTTAAGGTTAGGGTTAGTTTTAGAGTTAGGGAACAAGCTAGATTACATTATAGGTTAGGATACGGTTGAAGGTGAGGGTGAAAGTACAGGTTAGGGCTAAAGTTAGGGTTAGGTTAGTGTTAGGATTGGGTAACAAGTTAGGTTTATGTTATGGGTTAGTGTTAGAGAACAGGTTAGATTTAGGTTAGGCAAAGGGTTATGGTTAGGGTATGTATCAGGGCTTGGGTTAGGATTAGTGAATTAGCTAAGGTTAGATTCTGGGTTACAGTTCACATTAGTATATGAAATAGGGTTAGGGTTAAAGTTAGAGAACATGTTATGGTTAGAATACCAGTTATGTTTATGGTTAGAGGATAGTTTAGGGTTTCTAAATGGGTGAGGGTTATATTTGTCATTATAGTATGGTAAGGGTTAGAGTTAGGGTACTAGTTAGTACTAAGTGTAGGGTAAGGGTTGTGATTAGAACACAAGGGCAAGACAGAGGAAAGCTTTTAACAATTTCAGCTAGGTAGCGAAGAGCAGGATTAAGACCCAGAGTGCGAAGAGCCAGGAAGCGGACATAGTCCCCAAGGTCATGCTCTAGGGTCCATTCCTACCGATCAGCCTCACTCAGCTATGAGCTTATCTATGCCCTTGGTGAGGTTTGAGCTCTTGCAACCTAATCAGTTCTTCTGAAGCCCTTTAATCTAGTCCAGTAGACAATGAAGAGATGAACTAGCATGGGGTTATGGGTAGAGTTAGACACAGGACGCAAGGTAGAAATAGTCCTGGGTGAGGGCACAGGAAAATGAAAATGGACTCAAGAAAAATATAACTCGAGGTTTAGACAATAGTTAAAATACATTACTATTTCAATGAATGCTAAGTACATAATTGAAACTCACTTTCTCTGAGTTCCTTTCCAAAGTTTAGTTTTTTCTCCAAATAATTTATGTTGATGGCTTTTGTTTGTTCTTTAAACAGCTTTATTATGAAAAACAGTTTGCCGGCCTTGCTTCCCTCTGCCCCAGTGACGCCACAGGAAAGCACTTTCAATTGTTTCTTTTGCTATTTTGTTCTGTAAAAAAAAGATCTTTTTATTACTTCGTGCTTTTCAATATTGTACGCGTTTCATGGAACCATGCTGTGAAAGAGGACCAACCGCCCAGCACCGTCAGCTTGACGCCTACTCACGTCCTTGGTCCTTCTCATTTTCCAAATATAGTTGTTCTCTGATTTCAGGTTAAGCCAATTCACAATATTTATGTTACTGAGTCCAAGTGGGCATTTTACAAGTGTGTTAAACATATCCATTTGCACTGCTTACAACAATATTTGTTGTACTGGGGATTTCAAATAATTACTCAATTTCTTCATGGTAGAATCTTTTCAGTGTTTTTCTTTAGGATTTTAAATTCAAGGGACAATTTTAATAGTTTAATTGCAAAATTCAATTCATAATCCATTGAATTTATAAGTGAATCTTTTATTAATTTCAATTCCATTTATTAATTTAACATATTAAAATTATGCAAATAGTTTTAAGCATTATTTTCTGTTCAGCATTTTTACAGATTTAGTTTTGCTGAGCAATTAAGCAAGACCTTAATTAATCCTCATGAACTCAGCAAAATAAAAGTATACAGTTATCTTAAACATTCCAAGATGGCCAATAAATTTTTTAAGATCCTCTTATATTTTCCAACTAAATTCCTCAAGGTAAAATTATACTATTCTAGAATATTTCCACTAATCTTTTAGTTTCATAGTCTTTCACATGTTAATTTTTAAATGTCAAATTAAAACAAGGATAATAAAACATTTTCTATGAAATAAACTTAAGGGAAGTATTTTATACTTTATCCTAAGTAATTTGAAAATTACTACACTAATGAAATAGTTACCTGTTACTAAACAAATTAAGATCTTTACCTTCATAAACTGTGTTGGCTCATTCCCAGGACTAAAATTATTATTTTTTAAAGGCAATCTCCCAAAGTAAACTGATTAACCAATTAATAAACAGAAACTACGTTGTATTCTAGTGGGTGTGACTTGTAATTGAGGTGCTCACTGATTAATTTTTATTTATTTATTTTAATTTGTTTTTATTGTTTTGTACCAGGGGTAGAACTCAGGACCTTGCACTTTATAGAAAAGCATTTAACCTGCTGAGCTATCTTCCCAGCCCAATTAATTTTTAAATTTGATTGACTCTACCTTTTTCATAATATTATGTTCATGTCATTTTATCATTATATTAGACTATTTAAATTGATCATATTTTGAATTGTTTTAATATTCTTCAAGATTGGTAGGGTCAAAACCAGCTACATATATTTGTCAGAGATGGGTATTCCATTGCCATTTAAATATTGCAGGTACGTGAATTCAGCAGAATAATCCAATATAGTCCAGTAGTCCATAATAGTAGTAGGTTATCTGTAGAACTGGCAATGTCAGAAGTTGTTGACTTGAGATCCTTTTACAGGTCAGCATATAGCATCAAATTTTATGTTCTTCTCATGCCTCAATATCATCTTAAGTGACAAAAACTATCTAAATATTACTTCAGTTGAATCACATGTTGTTCTTATATTACATTTTTTATCTTGAAAATATTAGTTTTTACTTTTGATTTGTTATTTGATTCTGCAATAGATTATGGACTTTAAAGAATTATTTTTTTCAATAAAATGTTTTTGAAATTTATTTATTTACTTTTTATGTATTTGGTTGGTACAGGGTCTCACTACACAGCTCAGATTCATAATGAACTTCCTGTTTTCAGCCTCCCCAGTGCTGGGATTACAGGTGTGTGCCACTATGCCTGGGCTTTGTCCTTGCCTAAGCAGGTGCTTAGTCCACTGAGCTATCTCACCAGCTCCTTGAAATTTATTTTAAATTTAACAGATTACATGGTATTTTTGTTTGATTTTTTTCTTGTGCTATATGAAATTTTGAAGTATGTGTGTTTATATTATTGTAGACAGGTTGAATTTAGCTAATTAAAAAAATGAATTATCATAATTTTTGTGGTGAGAACATAACATATACTTTCTTTATATTTGTTGTCAAGTGCTCAGTGATTTATCAGAAGGGTGGAGAAGGCAGTAAATTATTTACAAGTGTATTTGATATTCCAAATCCAAAATGAGTTTAGAAATGATTTGGTCAGTTGATTTTGTGTTTCCTCTTTATTACATTTAGTGTGAATAAATGTATGTTTAGATAAACTTAAATTTCTGCAAATATAAAACATTCACATCTTAATTGCTAACCCATATTACTTTTCTTACTGTTATAGTACGTAAAATGACGCTTTGTTTTGGAATCTATGATATCTTAGAGTTGATAGATTAATACTCTTGCTTATCCATTTTAATCCATTTTTGAAAGTGTGGGCTTCCTTTGGTCAGTGCCGAGTGTGTCAGGTCATTTATGCTAGTAGGTAGCACGAGTCCTTAGGGACATGTAAGATGGAAATCATGTATGGACTATGAAATATGGTGGTCCGCACCTAGATGGACCGTCAGAAGTGAGCCTGCTCACACCCCGAGGAGCCTTGACATCTAGGACTCTGAGCCAGCCAGTTTCCTCAAGGAAGTTTGCTCCAGCCTCTCCCTGGAGGTCATAAGCACACTGCCAGAGATTAGGGAGCTACTTCAAAGCCAAGATCTGAGGAGAGGGCTCAGAGAATGCTACTATTTCATGACAGTACATTACCTCTCCCCAGCCCTCTATCTGACTTTCATTCCAGAGCCTCTGAAGTCAGCTTTTTCTGTCCTGAGAGAAAGATTTTTGTCTTCCTCTTGTCCTCTTGCATAGGAATGGGACAAGGAGAGCTTGCGACTTGAAGCTACAGCTGCATTCCTGGTATTTCAAAAGGAGGAGAAAGGTCTGAAAAAGTACTTTAATAAGTGAAAGAAAAATGTAAGGAAAGATCTTGCCAGGGAAAGGAAAGATGCATCCGTTTTCACCTTTTTTACTTCTTCTTTTATCCAATCAGCAAATATTTAATATTTGGTTTGTATCTATCATACAAAAGAGATATACAATGGTCACGAAGAAGCCAGTCCACCGCTCTTATTTTCACAGTGCTTAGAAACAAGCCAGGAGAATGTTGAAGACATCATTCCATATTTAACTATATTTCTGTAGAGTTAAAGACAGTGCTGTGAGAATATATAAATGTGAGAATAACTTGTTCTGGGGTGTGCATGTGTGCCTGTGTGTACATGTGTGTGTAAGAATTTACTCTGAAAAAAATGGGGAGGGGAGAGTGACATGAAAAAGGGAAGACAATTTGGGCAGAAGGAATAAGATGCTTCTGCATCGTGTAAGAGAGAATAAGATGCTTAGAGCTTGGAATTCCAGGAAGTGTAAGAGAGTTGGCTTGTTTAGGAATAGAAACAGAGGCTGGGTGACTGGAAGACAGTGAACCAGTGGGGGAGGAGCTGCTCAAGAAATGGAGAGATGAGTCGGGTAACTAGCTCAGGGTCCCCAAAGCCAGGCTGAAGATTTTGGGAAGGTCTCAATCCACTCTGTGCTTAAAAAATTATCACTCTTCCAACATACAATACAACTAAAAGGAAAGCAAGAACTTGAAGAGTAAATAGTTAAGAGAGGGAATGGAGAAGAGCTAGGAAACATGACAGTGGCAAGCCATAGTTATATGTAGAAGATGGGTAAGGCAATGATCCTGAGAATCTTCAGAAGATTTTTCAATCTAGCAGTTAATTGCAAGATTCTCATCCTGACTAACTATATATACTGACTCCTGTGAACTAAGCAACTGCACTGAAGATGGCTATTTGTAATAGTAGGTTCATGCTTGGGGTGCCTGTCATTCTGGTTTTCTGCTTGTCATGACATGCTGCTTGCTGCCATGCTGTCTCTCAGGTAGATGATTGTTCAAAAAGAAGAGGGTGGTAAATGAATGCAGGAGACAGGAAAAGGAATGTTGGGGGACTGGCCTGCTACCAGGTTGTATATGATTAGATTTCTGGACTTATGTGTAAACATAAGAATTATACAATTCTTTATGCCTATTTTTTTTAATTTTTTTTTATTTATGAGAGAGAGAGAGAGAGAGAGAGAGAGAGAGAGAGAGAGAGTGGTGTGTGTGTGTGGCCAGCTCAGCCCACCAGGGGGCGGGGCTGGCTGGCATGTGGTGCTGGGGGATCGAACCGCGGTCCCTGATGCTTTTGCTAAGTCTGTTCTAAGTAGGTGCTTTAGACTACTGAGCCATCTCTCCAGCCCCATCTTTATGCCTATTTGTAAAATACATTTTAATTTTTCAAATGTTTTTTCATCATATTCTATAGGGACTTAAAGTTCAACATATTAATACTTGATGAAAAGTACCTGTTCAATGTTATGCCTAAGATGTTTGATATTCAGACAGATAGTGAGGTTAAGTTTGACAGTCTAGGTTCTATGGTAATAACAGTAAGCTTCTTTTCTGGAGGGTAAACAACCTAAGCTTGCAGACCAAAATCAGAAAAAGGAGGCTTGCAAGGAAAGCCAACATTTTGGCCCTAGCCTTCCAAAATATTAAGACTCAGGACATATGAGATCTTGTACTGTAATGTCATGTAATTCAGTATTGTCCCAAATTTTCTGATCAAGGAGATTATGAGGCCAAAGAGGAAAGTGATTGATGATGTAGAGTGTGCCTAAGGAGAGTCACATGGAGAGAAAACTTTCTCTCAGGCTTTCACAGAGAGCACATTGGCCAAGCAATGGCTGTGACTCATCCATATGGCTGACACTGACAAAGGTTCTACAATCTGAGGTACAGGAGCTCAGGAAAAGTCCTGAGGGGATTTCACTGACCTTATCTCATCCAAAAGCTACAACTTTTGTTGCATAGGTTCTGCTTTATGTTGGTCTTAACCATCCAGCAGAAAAGTATAAAAACAAAGTATAAGAAGTAAAGCCATGGTGTTATGTTGAGCTGTAGCGGACTCAGGTCAACAATTTCTAACATTGCCAGTCAAGTGGAAGACCCAACTGGTATTTTGTGTAAAATGATGTAATTCAATACTTTGGTGAATGATTTGGCAACAAGTTTTCAGAACTCTTTAAAAATCCATAGTGTTTGATCTGTTGACATTTCTCTGTAAGCCTTTTGAACAGGCAAGAAAAGACAGAGATTTACATACATACATAATTAGTCTTTTATAAAATGAAAAATTGAAAATAATTAGCAAACTGTATAACTACAACAACAACTGAAGAGTTTTATTATCCAGGTTTTAGCTACTTATGCTTTAAATTTCCTAATAATTTTGTGTGCTGAGCAATATGAATATTCTTAGTTAAAAAGATAATTTCGTAGAATAAGCAGTTGGCTGGCAAGCATAAGGGCCTGAGTTCAATCCCTGCTTCTGAAAAAAAAAAAGATAATTTCACAGAGAAAGTGCTGAGGAATTAAGAATTTTTTAGGGTCTAAGAAGTGAGGAGAGAGAGACCGGGGAACCAAGCTCAGGCCATCTGACCTTATAGCTTGTGCTTTATGCCAGTGCAAGAATTTATTAATTGGCATCTAACCGATCAGGCTGTAGACCAGGAGACAGAGCATTCTACAAGTACTGAAAAGAAGTCCCCAAAGAGTATTTTTTGCTTTGATAAAATGTTCATAAGCTAGTAATAGATAAAAACACAAGACATACAATTGGCAAGTATGTTTTCGGTTATATAAATAAAAGGAACATACATGTGTGATGAAGTTGTTATTCTGTGTGGGGCTCTAATTCTCACAAGGCATCTTCCCTACATTACAGAGTTTTCTTTGTTACTCCAAGAGGCATTTTTCCAAGCCTATTTCATTTGTCAGGCATGATCACCCATTTCAGAAATAGCTCTAAAAACTACAAATCTCCAAGACAGAAGTCGCAAGCTACTGATGTGCTGCATGAAGTTATTCACAGTCTTACTTGAGGAGCAGGTTTTTCTTCGTTTTTAAAGACTTGGAGTTGTGGAAGAGAAAAAGAAGCCTGAGAGAACAAGCAGATGGGAGGAAGGAACTGAGAGACCTCAGTCACTGAGGAGAGAAGTAGAGCTTTTCTTTGCCAACATCAAGGAAATGGAGACACTGACAGTGCAGGGAGTCTTCCTGTCGCTAATTCATAAGTTTCAGTAATTTACTGCATCATGCACCGAAGCTCTTGAACCTGTCTGTTGGGTACCACAGGTAGTTTACTAGCTGATGGTTCTGGAAATCTGTAGAAGTAGGTATCCAGAAAGCAAGATGATGCCTGGTAAACATTTGTGAGCTAAGTAGCAGCTAAGGTACTTTTTCTTCTCTTTTCTTACAGACACATTGAAACCAAGGAAAAGAAATATGACCCAATGACAATCATGCTCATATATAGAAGGTGATGTCAGATGATGTTTGCTTTCATTTTGGGGGGTGAGTACCAGGAAAGCCTGCCAGGAGGCACTGTGTGCCTGAGTTAAGTCCCCAGCATTATTTTTGCTTTCTTATCTAAACTTAATCAAATTTGCAAGTATTCTGTGACTGTAACATTTATAATTAGAAAAATTATTGAAATAAATAAAAACTCATGATCTTCCTTGGATCATGTGCCAGGTAGTTGGCAGCTCTGTGTCTATACAGGGTTTGGCCAACAGAATACTTGGAACAGCGCCAAGAGTCCTCTCTGAAAGTCCATCTGGATCAGGCCAACTCATTTAAGAACAAACACAAAGGCGCAGAGTTCTTACTGTAGAGCACAGAAATAATGAGTTTAGGAACCCAAAGGCATAGTCTGGAAAGAATGAAACAGTCTGAAGTGTCCCAACTTTGAGAGAATGAAATTTTAAAATTTTGGCTATTGTTATGTTCTGCACTAATGGGCTAAGTTTTGGTCTACAGACCCCTGTGAGTATCATCTCCAAGAATAGTTATCCTAATGGCACTTACAGTTGTTTGTGTGGCTAAGGGATATCTGTCTTCTTTAGGAGACTGGATTCCGCAGGAGCACAAATAAGAGTATTTTGTCTTTTTGCCATTGAAAGCCCAATCCATATTTTTATACTTAATGTTCAATAAAGATTTCATTCATTTGAGTGAAAGAAAACTCAAACTCCATTTATTTAGGAAAAGTATGTCTTTTCTTCATGTCATTTTAGGAATCAGCCAAGGTAAAAATAAGTCTTAGCATTTTGGATTTGTGATTGTATTCCAGCTACAGGTATTGCAAAAACCTGTGTAGGGTAAAGAAGTCTTCTTGCATGACTCGTTGCTTAAAATGAGCCTTGATAGGTAAACAGGAGTTGGCTAATTAAAGCAGGGCAGGTTGTACAGTTTAGGAGATTTGGAGGCTGATCAGGAAAAAGCCAAGACTGTAACCTGGAATGAGGACACATTTTCATGTGGTGGAACTCCCCCAAGGTAGAATCTGACCAGAGAATGTGGCACCGAGTTGTTACTCATAGGAGAAGAGGGCAAGAAACTCCAGGGCACAGGCAGATCAAGGAGTTTCATAGGAGACATACACATTTAGGTGATTTCACCTCAGTAGCGTTGTGTGGATTATTTGAGCCAGAGAACTCTAAGAGGTAGCACCAGCTTGGAGTCTTTGTGACTCAGGACCTATCTTAACCAGTGTATATAGGGTGAGTCTTTGAGTTGGTGATGATGGTGGGGGTGCTATGCAAAAGAGTCCCTGAAATAGTCCCCAAATTGCTAAAAATATGCTTGCTTGAGTTATTTTAAACAAATTGGATCTATAAAAATCTGAGTCTTGTACTAGCTGGCTATATAGAGTTAACATATATTAGGCTGCTACAAAGAAATAAACAACCCATGTTGGTGGTTGGAAATGTTGAAAGAAATGGGGTAGTTGTAGTGGTGAGGACTCCTAAGTGTTATCCTGGGAATTTGAACTCTAGGCTAAAAGCCATGGAGGAATCATTGAAGGAATGCAATAGTTCCTAGTTTACATTTAAACAAGCTCACATGTGTGTAGCTTGAGTTGAACGTGCTGTTGTAGAGCTTTGCTGTTCAACCTGTGGCCTCAGAACCAGCTGAGATGGTGCTTGGAAGAGCTTGTGGTAAACAAGGGTAGGGCCTCCGACATCGGGTCCTACCCTAACCTTGTATGTTTGAGAGGCTAATCGGCACTTCCCATTTACACTTAGAGGCACACCAGCCTGTAGCAAGTGGTCATGTATTTACTCCCACGCTTCAAATATACCATGGGTCAGAAGGAATTCTCTTAGCAATTTTTCATTTGTTAAAAATGTCTGAATGAGTGATATGCAAATAGAATTTCAGTTTTACAAAGACTGAGATTAAAAAAAAAATACCAGTATTTGCCCTTCATTCTGTCTCCCTACTCTTTGGAAAAAGTTATTTTGTATTCATAGATATTATTTTTATATTTCTGTTACTATGTTCTTACTATTAGGCATTACCTATTAACTTTCCACTACAAAAAGTTAACATTCTGTACTCCTTTACTTCTACCTATTGCCCAACATAATCAAATGTCTCCTTAATGTTTTATAGTAATAATATTTTATTTAAATTAATATTCAGTGCCTACATGCTATACCTATGAAAATACTGTTTATAAGTGCCATTTGATAAAATTTCAACTTCTTATACATTTCTTTAATCCCATAAAGTTTTCTTGCTTCAAAAGTAATTCTTCATTCGTCCTCTAACCTTTGTCAAAAATTCTCAAACAAATCAGACATTCTATTTCTCTCCTTGTTCCTTTTGCCTCCTCCTCCACCTCCTCTCCTTTCCTGTCTTCTCCCTCCCTCCTCCTCTTTCTTCTGTGTACAAGTTCTGGCCTGAGCTGGTGGCCCTAGGCCTCTTGCACAGCTCTTGTCTTGAAGAACCCTGCTGAATCTTGGGGACAGTGTTTTTCTTGTGCCAACTTCTGTTTCCCAGGTCATATCTTCCTTTTCTTTGCTCACGTCATTATGATGATGCACCATGCCAAAACACAGCTGCTTGAGAAATAAATATTTGAAATTTCATGTCTATCCTCCACCTCAGAATTTATTTGGTTGCTTAGCTGATTATGAATTTTAGGTTAGAAATCACTATTTTCTCCCAGAATTTTGATGACATTTCTGCAGTTTCTTCCTACTCACATTGTGGTTATTTAAAAATCCAATAAATTTTGATTATTGGTCATTTATGTAAAACCAATGCTCCCACACCCATCACTCCAGAAGCATTTATGATTTTCTCATTATGTTCCCGGGAGTCACTGTAATTCCACTGATGCAAATTTAGGTTTGAATCTATTTGCCCCACGGAGCTGGATACTTGAGGGACCCTTGTGCAAGTTTGGTAGAACCCTGTATCAAACTAGATGGTTTAAACAACAGGAATGTATCATCTCAGAGTAGTACAAAGAGCAGCGAGTGAGTTTCTTTTAAGGGAAGTGAAAGAGAAGTGGGCCTTTTTCAGTAGCTCAGGTCTGGATTCTTGGCAATCTTTGGTGTTTGGTGGCTTCATCCATCTGTGCCTCCATTCTCACGTGGCCTTCCTTTGGTGTGGTTCTTTGTGGGTTCAAATTTTGCTTTTGTGTAAAGACAGAAGTCCTATTGGCCGCAACTGGTGCCCACCTCATCTTCACTTGGTTATATCTGAAAACTATATTTCAGATTACATTCAGTTCTGAGATACTTGGAGCCAGATCTTCAAAGTCTTAGAGAAACGTGATTCAGTATGTAATAGCACCTCTGAGCTAATCATTCCATTCTCTTCCTTTTCTGAGAAATTTCTTTGAAAATTGCTTCTGTGAAAATTTTGTACCTTTTTTTTTGTTGTTGTTCTCTTTATAATACCTGTTAGGTGAATACAGCAACTTGCGAAACAAGTTAACAATTTCATTAATTTTTCTGCTCCTTTTCTTTATTGTAACATTTTTACTTTCCATAATTTAATTTTTCATATTTTTCATCTACATACCACACTGTCCCTTCTACCCACGTGCTGTGTGTTTGTGTGAATAATGTCCCGGAGCTCTTTTAAATTCTCTGAATATATTATATTTTATACTCACCGGGCTTTCTCTTCAGGTGATAATATATTTACTTTTCTCTCTGATAATTTTAATGTTATTAATTGATGTTTTATTCAATTATCATGCATTATGTACTTCTTTTTAATTTCTTTGTCTGTTTTCATATCAGTTAATGTACCTTAAGAGCAGGACACAATATGCTGAACTGATGCATTTTATGTGTTGTTTAGAACTAGTTTATTGGTGAACTGCAAATCGAATGATTCTTGTGAGTTCTTCAGTGAGCTATTTCTGTGGAGACCCTGTTTGTGTAATTCTCTCTTCAAAGAAAATTCTTCAGGTTTCTTATGTTGAGGACAAAAGTCTAGAAGCTTGAATCCTGGGAGCCTGGTATATTTGATTCAATTTTGTTATTTTCCGTTTTGTAGTTTTAAGTTCTTCCCAATTTTTTCTTGTGGTAGCTAGTTCTTCAGAAATGTCCCTGATGTCTAGTGAAAATACACTTCTTGCAACACATATTTCTTGTGAAGTCCACAAATCTTAAATCCATGTTGCTCTTATGACTATTATCTGAACAGCACGATGTGGCAAACGTGACACTGTGACTTCCAACTTTATATCATTGACTCTTTGTAACTTCTTCTTGAGTGTTTTGTAATACTTAATTAAGTAGATGAATATTAAGAAGATAATTTCAACTACACCATGGTGATCAAGAGGCTGTGTGGAGACAGTAACACCTCTGCAGGGAGTCCAGCCACGCCAGCTGAGAATCAGGCTCTCACATGATGAGAAATTGAGTAGCATGTGCATAGCCATGCTACTTAAGTCTACAGAGCTTTCAGCCCTGTCAGTCAGCTTTGGACTGGAAATGCAAAGGACAGCCCCATACAATATCCAGACCAAGCTCAGATGATCCTTAGAATGATGATAGCATAGTAGATCATTCCTCATGACATTTGAAGCTCTCTCTGTGTGTGTGTGTGTGTGTGTGTGTGTGTGTGTTAATACAACAGATTAAAGATATATTCCTGGACCACAGAACCTGATTGTTCTCTGCTCTCTAATGAATAAATTTCCAATTTTCAGGGGTGCGAAGAGTGGGCAGGAGCAGTCTCTGAGCACTGCTGGGATGAGCCCCAGGAACCTAGCAAGCTGTTCTTTAACTTGGTGTTTTAACCATTTCCTGCTTCTCACTCATGCCTTTGCCTCATAGTCGTCAGCAATGGAACCATTTGAAAATGTTATAGTTAAGTTATATTGCTGTACAACTTTTTACCACTGGAACTTGAGATTCATCTTTCTCGGGTTTTCTAAACATCTAACCAGATCCATCTGCTTTCTAGTTTTCAGAATTCTCTGTTGGTTAATTTCACTCCCATTCTTTTAGTCCCTGTGGATTTATGACTTTTAGGAATTACATTAAAAAAATCTTTAACTAGAAATCCCTAGAAACCAGTGTTGCAAAAGATCTTCCAGTAGAACCTTGTTAACAAAATAAATAGTACTTTTAAGCAGATCAAAACAAATTACTTACAAAGAGGTAAGTCTGAAGTCTCATTGTGTGAAATTTGGATGCCAGTTCTGAGTTCTGGACTTCCCCAAGACTACCATGGGATCCCTTCTAAGGAGGATGGATATGAAAGACCATGCACAGGCAGGCAATGCAGCCTCCTAAAAGCACAGATGAAAAGAAGCCAGGACTTCGGAACAAATATTACTTGAACAAATAAGATTTGGCTAGGGCTCAATATGGCTCCTCTGCCTCAGTACCTCCCTCCTCCCTGGGAGCTGTCTTGTTCCAGTGAGGTACCACAGTTCATCTGTACTTAAAATCAATTTCAGAAATAACTTTGCCAGGAGACAACTTATTATGGCAGTATTTTTTTTTCTGTCATAAGCAACAAGAATAACAATTTTTAACTTCTTTCAAGATGAGTCACATTTTTAAAGAACATAGCCAAGAGTTCTTAAATTTTAAAAATACCATAGGTTGCTCATAAAAAGCAATTTGACTGTCCACAAATGGTTCCATAGAGCAAGGAAACTTGGGAAAATTTATAAAGGACGGGATGAGGAAGAAAATGATTTAAGCACCTTCAATCTATTAACGTTTTTCTTTGTTTTTTTATGTCACAATATGTCATTTCAGTTTATTCAAGTCTTTAATATAAATAAGGCTCCTCAGCCAAAGTGTTACTTGTAAATGTAGTGTAACAGGATTATTGTAACATTTTAACTTCAAATTAATCATCATAATATGTCAGTCACTTTCGTAAAACCCTCCAGATTCCCTTGGGAATGAAAGCATTACGTTCTGCTGCCCCCTGGCAGACATTTTGTTTACTGAATGTTATGAGCTGCCCTCAGTAAAATGAAAACAGGATAAAGGTTGCCCTGTATGACTCTATGGAAACTAGAATATTCTTTTGGTGGTTGTTGCCTCATGAACAAATATTGTCACTGAAAAATAATTTGTTTGTATTAGGACTTCAGTGAAGCAGGACCAATTCATCTGAATCTTTGGTCTCAGTTTCTCTATTTGCAGAAATTGTTAACATTAAATAATATTCCCAGAGAAGATGAACATTATCAATAAAACATAAGAGAGAAATGCTACTGGTGCTGTTCAAAGCACAGTAGTCATAGGTTGAGTGTCCTAGCCACAAAGCTAAACTGAGGTGAAGTTCATGGCCTTGTATATTTTCAGAGGTTCCTAGGACTAAGAGCATTTTCCAAACACAAAACCTCAACTGCAGACACCTGCTGCAAGAGAGGAAGTGTGTGGAGCTGGGTTAGGGATAAAGAATAGAAACATTATCACCACTATCATTTTGCTTGTTAAATGAGGATTAAATTACCTAAGAATATAGTGTGTGGTGGGTTAGTCTCTTTCTTCTACTGAGCTATTTTCCTGGCCCTGGTTTAGTCACTTTCGTGATGCTGGGCCACAATGCCTGACACCTGGAACTTATAGGTGGTGAGATATACTTGGTCTCACAGGTTCAGAAGTTTCATCTTAATGTCCACAGGTGCAAATGCAGAAATGAGCAAGTGCCTGCAGCAGAGGAAAGCTAGGACATTACAGCAGCCTGGAAGCAGAGAGCACAGCCAGTCGGGCGCACTCTTTTGAGGTCAGGCACTCAGTAAACAGCTCATGCCATAGCCAGGCCTCTCTCTCACTAGCACGCTGAGTGATGGTTCATCACTAGATTAGCCCACCAAGGAGTGTAGCACCCCATGAACCCATCACCTTCCAGAACCCCAACTTCTGAGCACACAGATTTGTTGAGGGATATTCTCATCTCAAACCATCACAGGAGGCCTGTAAAGTCTCCACATGAAAGTCAGCTCCACGAAATCAACAATCTGCAGAGTGTTTACAAAGGGAGTACAAAAATAGGAAATACTAATGTGTGTTCTTTTAATTGCTTTTGTTTTTTTGATAGGAGCAACTCAATGAGAACAGAGGGAAAGAGGTTTTTCAAGTTGTATAGAAGTTGTTCTAAATGATGTGTTTGTGGGGACAGTTTGATCAGGAAGTCAAGAGGAAATTATCTTAGTTCTCCTCAAACCTCATTCTTGTTAGGAGGGCTCTGGAGGTGGGAAGGTAACACCAGGCTAAGGGAGAAGAAAGAGGGCCACCAGATTAGAATATCAGCCAGTGACAACGCTTCTTCTCTCTGTTCTGCCCCTTAGAATTTTTATTGATTTCCAGGTGGATTAATGTAGTTTTATTTCAATTTGTTTCTTCCAGTATACAGAAAATAGTTTAGCCCAAAACTGAGAAGATTCCGATCCTCATCCATTTCTACCTGTGTTCTCAAAGCTGGTTTTCCTTGCATTGGAACTACCAGGAAGACGATCAGACCCTTTCCCAGACCTAATGAATTAGCATTTCTGGGATTAATCTTGGAATCTGCATTTTAATGTGTTCGTATGATATTTAGGAAGTGCGATTCTTACTGAAATGATCTTTGTGTGTCACATATTCTCAACTGCATGGTCTCTTGGGGCTTTGATGGATTATATTGCATGTTATTGCAGACAATGTCAAATCTCTTAAGATTCTACACATGGCCACGTGGACAAACAACAGATATGAATACCTTCTGTGCATATTCATTATAAAATCTGTTTCCATTAAAAAAAGATTTGGAAATGCTATAGAAAATTATTCTTTTTTAAAATTTTTATTTATTTTTTGTATTTTAGGGAAGAGTCTACAGGGTATTCAGGGTCTCACTACTAGATTGGACTCGTAATGATCCTCCTGTTTACAGCCTCCCAAGAGCTGGGATTACAGGGGCACGCCACCATGTCCAGTCTCAATTGCCATCTCAGCGTGCCCTGGGGGCGGGACTGGAATGGCAGGCCTGGGGATGGAACACCTGGCCCCTGCACCTGCTTACAGGCAATGTAATTCACTGAGCTATTTGGCTGGCTCTGGAATTATTCTTTAAATGAAAATCTTCTGAGGGATTCAAGCCTAGTTCTTATTCCAGGACCAGAATTGCTGTCCTTGGCAATATTTTTGTTTATGAAGTCAATGAACTTTTCTCAGAGTAATGAAAATGGACTAGAAGGATCAGTACAAAAATTCTCCAACACTTCTATTAGTTCAGGTAGCTCTGAGTTAAAGGACATTTGCTTTTTTCCCTGTTCAAGTCTAGGCATGCTTACTCAAATGTGCTTCTGATTTATATGTCAGTGCCAATCTGTTTATACTAGAATGTATGTGTTTGGCTTTTTTTTTTTTTTTTTTTGTATTTTAGGGAAGGGTCTACAGGGTGCTCAGGGTCTCACTACTAGATCGGACTCATAGTGATTCTCCTGTGTACAGCCTCCCAAAAGCTGGGATTACAGGAGTGTGCCACCACGCCCACTCTCAGTTGCCATCTCAGGGTGCCCCAGGGATGGAGTCAGAATGTCAGGCCCCCCGGGGATCAAACCCTGGCCTCTGTGCCTGTTCAAAAGCCCTTTAATTGGCTGAGCTATTTGTCTGGCCCTTGTATGTGCATTTTTAAATAGAGATTTCTAAAATTTTTGTTACTTGTAATTATGAGTCATTTGTTATTAGGTGTTATATTTTCTCATTATTGTGTAATAGGTATCTTGGAGATTTGTTGATTAAGCTGTTTAAACATGAGGGTCACTAAGTGTTGTAGTGTACATTGCATTCTCAGGCACAATGAATAGCAACAATTTTCAGGTCTTACAAACAAGGAGTTTCATAATTCTGAGGGTTCTGAATGAATATTAGGGACAATCTTTAGTGTAAGTTTTCATATTTACTCACATCCTTTATTTTTATAGCAGGCTTAGATTTAGATATGTGAAAATTACAGAGTTCCTAAATGTCCTTAATGTGTCCCCCTCCAAAGTTGTTATTATTACTAACAATTGGCACTAGTGTGGTGACATGGGTATAACTGATGAATCAGTACTGATGTATTATTATGAACTAATGTCCCTAGTTTACATTAAAATTTGTTTGTTTTGTTGATCATTCTGTGGGCTTTGACAAATGTAGAAGGTCATGTATTGAGCATTACAACATTATAAAACAAGATTTTACTCCTTTAAAATTCCCTATGCTACATCCATTATCCCTTTACTTCCAAATTCCTAGCATAAGCTGATGTTTTTATAGCCTGTATGGTTTTGCTTTTTATACAATGTAATTTGGTTGGAATAATATAGTGTGTGGCATCTTATACTTAGTAAGTGGTATTGGAGCTTAAGATCTCTCCTCATCTTGTCATAGCTTAATGACTCATTTCATCTGGTGTTTAAACCATGTTCAGGGGCTGGAGAGATGGCTCAGTGGTCTAAAGCACCTACTTGGAACAAGCTCAGCAAAGCACAGGGACCGCGGTTCAATCCCCCAGCACCACATGCCAGCCAGCCCCGCCCCCTGGTGGGCTGAGCTGGCCACACACACACACACACACACACACACACACAATAAATAAAATTAAAAAAAAATAAACCATGTTCAATTGCACAGGGTACTACACTTGTTCAATGGTATCTTTGTTGGTTCTAATATTTTAGAAGCTATATATAAAGTTGTTGTAAAGATTCTCGGAGAGGCCTTTTATGCAAACATACATTTTTTTTTTGTCTGCTTGAGGAAGCACCTGGAAGTACAATTGCCAGAATGCTTATATAGAACTTTATAGAAAATTGCCAAATTGTACTCTAAAGTAGATATAGTATTTGGCGCTACTACCAACAATGGAGAATTTTTATTTCTCCACATCTTCACCAGCATTTTGTGCTATCAGTGTTTCAGAATTTTTCTATTCTAATAGGCATGTAGCATTATCACACTTTTGTTTTAATTTTCAATTAATACCCCAACATCATATGATTTTGAGGATCTTATAATATATTTATTTGCCATCTATATAACTCATCTCTGGAAAGTGTACGTTCAGACTTTTTTTTCCATGTTTATTTGGGTTGTTTACTCTTCTCTTGATGTTTTAAAAGTTCTTAATGTGTTGTGAGACAATTTTATTATCAGATAACTGTTATGCAAAAAATTTCTTCCAATCTATGATTTTTATTTTCTTTCTCTTAAAAAGAGATCTTTCTCAGAGCAGATATTGTAAGTTTTAATGAAGTTCAACCTACCAATGTTATCTTTCGTAAATTGTGATTATGGTGTTGTGTTTAAAATGTCATCACTGAGTCCAAGGTCATCTAGATTTTCTTCTATGTTATCTTTTAGGACATTTACAATTTTTAATTTTATATCGGTATCTGTAATTTGTATAGAATTGACTTTTTACTTTTCTTTTTATTGTGTGTTTTAGGGAAGGGTCTACAGGGTGTTTAGGGTCTCACTACTAGATCGGATTCAGTGATCCCTATTTACAGTCTCCCAAAAGCTTGGATTATAGGCACACGCCAGCACACCCAGTCTCAATTGCCCTCTCAGCATGCCCTGGGGATGGTCCTGGCATGGCAGGCCCAGTAGAATTGGCTTTTGTGCATGACAGAAGGTATATTCTTAGAGTAAGTTTCATAATGAGGGTCTCTAGTTATTCTAACACCAGGTGTCATGAGGACTATTTTCTTTGTTGAATTTACTGTGTGTTTTTTTGGTTAAGATGAGTTGAATATTTTGGTTGTGAGACACCTATTTGCTTGTCTATTTTGACATTTCCATACCACATTGATTATTGTATTATGTCTTGGATCTTGGTAATGTCAGTTCTCTGGTTATTTCATGTGGGAAAGTTGACCATTTCTCTTTTTATTCTCTTTCATACAGTTAATAGTACACTGTGTATGTTAACATATTCCATTTATTTTCCATTAGACTTCATGATTAATGTATGCGTTCATATGTGCATGTGCATGTGTGTATTTTTAAAGGAAACTTGCACCTTCAATAGTTGGTCCCAAATTTCATAAACTGCTTTTCTTTTCTGCACTTAGTTTTAATTTTATTTTAAAGAGTAAGAACAAATAGCAGAAACAAAGACAGAAACAGAGTAAAAAACAGCAATAAATATGATACAGAATTTCAAAACAAGAATAAATATTTAACAGAGGTTGTATTATATATTTTCTTTGTCAAATCTGTTGTTCAGATTAATAGTTATAGATACACAAGATTGGTAAACTAATTAAACAACACTTTCAATGAACCTTAATTTTTTCTTGTCCATTTTGACTTTAAAAAATTATTTTACAAGAGTATACTAATTGATATGACATTAGAAATGGTACACATTTAGAAGAACAAGATTAAAGGAATTCAACCATGGTTTTTGCATTGCACTTTGCTGTCTTCAATGTAGTTTCTCAGATTAGCATATATTAACATATATAATCAAAGTGAAAATTTCAAACATTAACTGCTACTTTAAAAAAAAGATGAGAATTAGTACTATAAACATCTCAGCTATCCTAAATATACACTTGCATGATTTTTACCCTTTCTTTTTTCTACGTTTTTCCTTTCCTTTATCTTTATGGTTTATTCCTTATGTCCAGTTTCTTTCCATTTTACTGTATCTGTTCTTCTTTTCAGATTTCATTTATTCTTTCAGGTACTCACACTAGGGAGACAATACAATATTTACACATGTGAGTCTGTTTATTTCATTTATGGGTTTAGCCTTTAGTTGCATTCATTTACCTATAAAGGCCTCAACTTTGTCTTTCTTTATAGCAAAATAATACTCCTTTGTATAAAAATATCACATCACTTTTATCCATGCCTCAGGTAATGGAAATTTTGTTTGTTTCCAAGATTGGGCTATGACAAATTATGTTGCTATAAACATGGGTGCCCATATATCACTATAGTATGATGTTTTCAGTTCTTTTTGAAAAATACCCAGAAGAGCTGGGTTGAATGGGACTTCCAATCCTAGTTTTTTGAGAAATCTCCACACTGATTTCCATAGTAGATGTATCAGTCTATATCCCCATCAGCAGTGGAAAAGTGTTCCTTTTCCCCTACAACCTCTCCAGAATTTGTTATTAGTTGATTACTTTATGATAGCCATTCTTTCTGGGATGAGGTGGCATCTCAGTATTATTTTAATTTGCATTTCTTGAATGACCAGTGCTGTGGAACATTTTTTTTCATGTATTTATTTGCCATTTCTATTTCTTCTTCTGAGAAGTATGCATTTATCTCAGATGACCATTTTGGCAATGGGTCTTTGAATTTTGACAGCCTAATATTTTGTAGTTCTTTATATATTCTAGATGGAAGTCTTTTGTCTAAGTAATTGTTGGGTAAGATTTTTCTAAATTTGTAGGTTGTCTTTTCATTCTGTTGGTAATTTCTTTTGACATGAAGAAACTTCTGAATAGATGAGATCACAGTTGTTGATCCTTAGAAGTGTTTCCCATGCAGTGTGCTTTCTGTTCATGAACTGTCTACCTATCCCCATGTCTTTAAGATTTCTACCTACTTTCTCTTCCAATATCTTTAGTATTTCTGTTTTAATGTTTAGATCTTTAATCCATTTTGACTTTAGTTTAGTACATGGTGATACACCTGGATCTAGTTTTAGTTTTCAACATGTGGACAGCCAGTTTTTCCAGAACCATTTATTTAAAGAATCTATCTGCAGTGAGTGTGTTTGACCCCTTTATCAAAGATAAACTTGTTGAATGTGTTTGCAGTTGTATCTGCATTTTCTAATCTGTTCCATTGAGCCTCAGCCTCTTTTTTATCAGTACCATGCTGATTTTATCACAGTAGCTTTGTAGTATAATTTCAAGTCTGGAATTTAATGCCTCCTACCTTGTCTTTGTTACCCTGGATTGCCTTTGCTGTTCTAGGTCTTTTCTGATTCCAGATAAATTTTTGGAATGTTTTCTCTAGATCAGTGAGGTATATTGATGGTATATTGATAGAGATTGCATTAAATCTGTATAACAATTAGAGGAGTATGGCAATTTTCACAATATCTTTCCATTTTCTGAAATCATATTCAATCTCTTCTTTAGAGTATTGTAATTTGCATTGTGTAGATCTTATACTTCCTTCGTTATTAATTCCTAAGTATCTCATTTTTTGATGTTATTGTGAAGGGTATTGTTTCTCTGATTTCTCTCTCAGTGGGTTCATTATATGTGTAGAGAAATGCTTTGATTTTCGAGTGTTAACATTATATCCTGCTATGATACTGAATTTGTTTATTAATTCTAGGAGCTTCTTGGTGGAGCTTTTTGGGTCTTCCAGGTAAAGTATTATGTCATCTGTGAATAATGGTAGTTCAACTTTTTCTTTACTTACTACTATTATTTTTATTTCTCTCTCTCGTCAATGGCTCTGCTGTATGTTTCCAGAACTATATTGAATAGGAGTGGTAATAGTGGACATCCTTGTTTTCTATCTGATTTTAGAATAAAAGCTTTCAATTTTACTCCATTTAGGATGTTGTTGGCTGTTGGATTGTTATAGATGACTTTTATTAGATTGAGGTAGAGGCCATGTATTATTTTTTTTTTTGGTGGAACCAGGGATTGAAGCTTGCCAGGCAAGTGCTTATTCTACTGAGCTGTCTTCCTGGCCCCTATTTCAGTTTTCTGTAGGGTTTGCTCATGAATGAGTGTTGGACTTTGTCAAAAGCCTTTTCAGCATCTATTGAGATGATCATGTGGTTTTTGGTTTTGGCTTTATTGATATAGTACATTACATTTATAGATTCACATATGCTTAACTATCCTTGCATCCCTGGGATGAATCCTACCTAGTCATTGTATATAGTCTTCCTGATAATTTGGTGCATTCTATTTGCTAGTATTTTATTAAGAATTTTTACATCTATTTTCATGAGAGAGATTGGAGTGTAATTCTCTTTCTTGGTTTTGGTATCAGTATAATACTTTCCTTGAGGAGTGAGTTTGGGTGTATTGCTTCCTTTTCAATTTCATTGAAGAGCTTGAGGAGAATTGGGATTAAATTGTCTCTAAATTTCGTGTACACATTGGCCAAGCAATGGCCGTGACTCATCCACATGGCTGCACTGACAAAGTTTCTACAATCTGAGGTACAGGATCTCAGGATAAATCCTGGTGGCATTTCACTGACCTTCTCAGACCCAAAAGCTACAACTCTTGTTGCA
>NW_004524579.1:10270925-10280874 GCF_000260255.1 Octodon degus | reverse complement strand
TCGTTGCATTCTCTTAATGAATAGAATGATTTGTTCTAAGGGTGTTTGTAAATAGGATCTCAAGTCCGCATCTTGTACAGCAATTAACCATTAAGAAGAATATATGCAGTGTATTATTTGTTGAAACTGTACTTCCAATTTGATTTGAAACTGTCTCATTGCTATCTGTTTATCAATAAAATTTTGAAAAATAAATAAATAAATAAATTTCGTGTATACTTCAACTGTGAATCCATGAGGACCAGTTTTTCTGTTGCAAAGTTTTTAATGACACTTTCAATTACATTGGCTGATATTGTGTTAT
Organism: Octodon degus; assembly: GCF_000260255.1. NCBI lineage: Eukaryota > Metazoa > Chordata > Mammalia > Rodentia > Octodontidae > Octodon > Octodon degus. The sequence goes on along the minus strand of NW_004524579.1, from coordinate 10,280,570 downwards.
CCAGACATTTTATATCTTCTTGATTCAATTTTGGTAATTTGTACCTATCTAGGAATCTTCCATTTTACCTGTGATATCCATCCTGTGACAGTAAAGATATTCAAAGTAGCTATTGATGATCTCATGTATTTTCACAGGATCTGTAGTAATTTCACCCTTTTCATTCCTTATTGCTTGAATTCGAGGTTTTTCTTTTTCTCTTTTTGATGAGAATGGCTAGTGGTTTATCAATTTTATTTACTCTTTCAAAGAACCAGCTCTTTGAATCATTAATTCTTTGTATTGTTCTCTTTGTCTCAATTGCATTAATTTCTGCTCTAATGTTTATAATTTCCTTAGATCTTTGGGCTTCAAATTTGTTTTGTGTTATTGTTAGTGTCTAGTTGTCCCTCCAAGACACCATACAGTCACTGAGGTGGCTTCTAGAGTCAGTGATTAATTCATGTTCCAATGCTAGGAATAGAATTGTGAGTGCTACACTCACCCTGGGGCAGTTATAGGCATTACAGTGTAAGGAGGGAGATAGAATTGTTAAAAAACCCACATCTGCCACCCTGTCTTTTCTCTGTACAGTTTTATTCCAATATGAGCTGTTGCCCTTTTCTATGGGCCACTTTGCCTTGGAACCAGCTAAGTATGGGCTGTAACATGCACTAACTATGAGCTAAATAAATTTTTCCTTTCTTAGTTTTGGGTGTTGGGTAATTTGTCCCAGCAGTGAGAGAAAAGTAACCAAAACAGAGTTGAGTACCTAGAAGTGGGGCCATTGCTGTGAATATATACCTGACCATGTATATGGATTATGAGCCTTTGGAATGATTTATGGGAAGATAGGAAGTGTTCAGAGATATTGACTACTAGAGAAGCCCTGGAACACTTTTGCCTGTTCTCTATGGATGATTCTGGTCAGAACCCAGTAAACCAGGAGGCTGATTAAAAAATCCTGCCTGTAAAGACCAGGCTGGGGATGTTTCTGTTTGTTGGACTCCATATGATGTGTGTCATTGCTTGGCAGGAAGTTTGCATTTTGCTTATGTCCAGAGACTTTGCCTGAGACTGAGATTAAACATGGTGGACTGATTAATCTTGCAAACGAAATTTCAAGGCAGTCAAATGATGAAGCAGTGGCATGGATATTCTTGAGAATTTTTAGTCAGATTTATGTTGAGGATCAAGAGCAAAGAACCCAGATAGATTATTTAAAATGTTGTGAGTTTCACCCAAAAGGAAGCATGAATAAAGCTGTGGACTGCAAATATAGAGCTGAGAGGATTTCCCTTGGAGAAGGAACAAGAGAATAGAAAAGATGCTCTGAGATCATCATAAGAAGCAGGAATATCTGCCCTTTGTAGCCTTAGAACTTCAAGAGTGAGGGACTTTGCTTTAAAGAAAAAGCCACAGAGCCCCCATGTTTCATAATAGTGGTGGTGGTGGTAACCAAGTTCAAGAATGCTGCCATCATAGAGAATTTGTTCCTTAGAATCAGGGTCAGAGTGCTCAGAAATCCAGGTACTCTAACCTACAGCCAAGCTAGAAGAAAACCTAACTACTTCTCCAGCTGGCAGCAGACCTTGACATCATCCATGTGGCATTGGATTTAGGCACAGACAGAATGCAAGAGTTCTGAGGTTTCTAACAAGGCTTCCACGTAGATGTCTGAAGAAGGCCTGGGAGGCTGGGTGGTGTGCCCCTGAGAAGGCAATATGTGAAGCAGAGAGTGAGGAGCCTAAGGTCAATGGAAACCCCAGAAGTTTGGAAAAGCCAAGAACATGGATAATCTAAGGAAAGCAGCAAGAAAGGAGCAAAGCAAGCCTAAGAGAGCTACAACCAACAGAAGTACTGTAAAGGTGGAATAATTTAAGGCTTTTCAAGCTGATAATTTGCCACAGATTTATTTGGTTATTCCACATGGAACTACAGGATTTAATGTTTGCCCTCCTGGACTTTAAATTTGCTTTTGTCCCAATGCTTGGTGTGCCCTTATTCATACCTTTTGGAATAGTAGTGTTTATGTTGTACCATCGGATGTTGGAACTGTTTAACTTTCTTTTTATTTGTAAAGGATCAAAGCTAAGAGTTTGCCTTAGATCTCAGAGGAGATTTGGGACTTGGACTTTTCAGCAATCCTGAAACTTTTAGGACTTTGGCAACTCTTAAAATGGACCGAAAAAAAAAAGAAAAAAAAAAAAAAAGAAAGAAATGGATCGAACTGCCTTTGCAAAAATGAATCTACATGAGATTTTGGAGGGTCCAGGGGTGGAACGTTATGATTGTGTCTACTTGTCCCTCAAAGCCTCATGCAGTCATTTGAGTAGCTTCTAGCATTTGTGATTATTTTATGATCCAGTGCTGGAATATGCATGTGAAGGCTACACCAAATAATCTGCATTACAATGCAAGGAGGGAAGAGAAATTGCAAAAAGCTACAGCTGCTGCTACTACCTTGGCTTTTTGCTGTTTTCCACAACCATGAGCTGTTTTCCTCTGCCATGTGCCACTATGCCTTGGAGCCACTTGAGTGTGGACTGAAACTTCCACTGACGAAGCTAAATAAGACTTTCCTTTCTTAGTTTTGAATGTCTGGTATTTTGTCCCAACAACAAGAGAAAAATAATCAAGACAGTTTGCTGTTGTTTTTCTGTAAGCTTGAGGTGTAGAATTAGGCTATTTATTTGTTCTCATTCTTTCTCCTAATGTGTGAGTTCACCACTATGTATTTTGCTCTGAGAACTGCTTTCATTGTAGCCCACAAATTCTGGCAAGTTGTGTTTCAATTTTTGTTTGATTATAGATATTGTCTAATTTATTGTTTAATTTCATCTGCTACCTATTGGTTGCTGAAGAGGATGTAATTTAATTTGCATGTATGTATGAGGTTTTTGTGCTGACCTTTGTCATTAATTTCCAGTTTCATTGTTTCTTGCATTTACTATGCACTAATGTGTGGTCTATTTTAGAGAATGTCCCATGTGTAGCTGAAAAGAATGTATATTCAGATGTGGTTGGATAGAACACTGTATATACCCACTAAGTCCATTTGTTCAAAGATATGATTCAGTTTTGCTACCTCGTTGCTAATTTTTTTCCGGTTGACTTAGCTTTTTGAGATTAAGGAGTGTTAAGATCCCCTGTTAAAGGCCAGGGAGATGGCTCAGTAGAGTAAGTGCTTCCCTGGCAAGTGCAAGGGCCTGAGTTCACTTCCTGGTTATAACAAAAAATCCCCTGTTAAGATTGTCTTACTGGTTATTAGATTTTTTATGTCCTTTTAAATTTGTCTTACATAACTGGGTGCTCCCATATTTCATGCATACATATTTATCTTTGTTATCTCTTCCTCTTGAAGTTTTCCTCTAACCAATATGTAGTCTCCTTATTTATATCATTGAATTATTCTTGGTTTGAAATTCAGATTGCCTGTGAACAGAATAGATAACTCTACTTTTTTCTGAGTTCCTGGAGCATGTAGCATTTTCCATCCTTTGACTTTCAGCTTATAATTTTCTTTTTGGGTTAAATGTGTTTCTTTTATACAGCATATTGTTTTATTTTGCTTCTTGATCCAGTATGCCAATCTCTTTCTTTTAATTGGTGAATTGTGTCCATTTACATTTATAGTTATAATTGGTCTGTATCAGCTTATGTTTGTCATGTTATCTTCATACTCTTGGTTCCCTACTTTTCCTGTGTTTAGTTTGCCTTGTTTGGTGGGTTCTTTCTATTTTTGTTCTTGGAGTTTGATCAGTTTGGTTCCTTTCTAGAATGTCTTTTAGTACTCTATGTAGGGTTGGTTATGTGGACTTGAATTTCTTTAGTTGTTCTTTGTCATGGAAGTAGTTTACTTCTTCATTAAACTTTGGAGAGTTTTGCAGGTCATATCAGTCTGGGTTGGAATTTGATTTCCTGTAGGACTTGAAATATTTCACTCCATATTCTTCTTGACTTTATGGTTTGTGAGGGGAAATGTGCTGGTTTTTTTTTGAACTGAGGATTGAACTCAGACTCTTCCACTTGCCAGGAAAGCACTTATTCCAATGAGCCATCTCCACGGCCCCCGCTGCTGTTATTCTGATAGATTTTCCTTTTAATGTGATCTGTTTCTTTTCTGTAACAGATTTTAGTATGTTGTTCTTGTGTACAATTTCTGGAATCTTGATTATTATTTGTCTGAGTGTGGATTTAATTGAGTTGATATTATTTGGACTTCTATATGCCCCAGTTACCTGAATGTCAGATTTTTTCTCCATATTTGGGAAGTTTCATGCTATTACTTCTGTCCATATTTTTTTCATGTTGTTTGGGTTGGCTCCTTCTTCACCACTGATGCCTGTTAGTCTTGTGTTGTACATCTTTACATCTTCTTGTAGCTGTTGAATTATTATTTCCTGGGATGCTTGTTTTTAAGAGATTTTTCCTTTCCTGGTTAATAGCTGCAATGATGTCTTCAAGGTCTGAAAGTCCTTTCATTCAAACGTGTTTTCCAAATTTTAATGGAGTTTTTAATTTCCCATGTATCTCTTTGAATCTGCATCATGCGTTTTATTTCTTTCATATGTTGTTCATCCAAGGTTTCCATCGTTTTTCTATTCTCCTCTTTTTTTATGAGGGTCTTCTTTAGAAACTCTTAGCAATTCTTTTTTGTAGTTATTATTTCTTTTTTTTTTTTTGACCTGGGAGCTTATTTCTGATCTTACTGCCTCTATCTCCTTCTGCAGTTGCTTCTTTATTTCAGCTGCTGTTATTTCAGAGATTTCAGGTGTGTAACTACCTATTTCTTGTATGTTAGTGTCTCCTGGGTTTGTTCTGTGTGGGCTTGGGGCCTGAGATTGCATTTTGCTCTTTTTTTTCTTCCACTTACTAACTGAGACAGCATTCTTTATTTTGATTTCTGTGATAATTTTTGGAGAAATTTTTATTGCAGGTAGTTGTATCACTGCAATCATAACCTTTCTGTAATGAGTCTGTTCTTCAGTATCTCTTCTGGGTCAGAGATTCTAGTTTTGTTTTGTCCCAAGGTTTTGTCCTATCTGTTGAGAGTGGGCTACTGGTTGTGTTTGGCACTGTTCTCCATCCTTAAGTATAAGGCTTTGCTTAGTTTGTTACCCAAGCACCTCCCAATATTATTACCCAGGGGAGAACAGGTGGTTAAAGCAGATATGGTATTCTAATTACACAGTACAATTAGCAGTACTAGTAACATCAAGTGAAATTTAGAAATTGACCAACTTTAGTAACTACTGGTTTTGTGTTTTAGACAATAGGAGCAAACACTATAGGTTTATATCCAAGCAGAGCATAAATTGGGAATTTGTATGCAAACTGGTTCCCCCAAGTTCTATCTGGGTACCTCCCCTTGACATACCTAGAAAGACTAGGAAGACTAGTTCACCTAAGTTAATGCCTGCAGGCTTCATGCAGCAACCATCTTCCTGTAGGCCTGGGCCTCAGTCTGAGCCCTGCTGGGCCTAGCAGTATGCCTCAGCTCACTGGGCTCAGCCACAGGTCTCAGACCCTCCTCTGAGAACCACACCACTGAACTCTGTCAGCTGGGCTGTGATGTTCATCTATGCTTCCAAACTCAGTCTGTCAGGCCAAGCACCTCAGTTCCTCTGCAGTAAACTGCATTTTTTTACTTTGGTAATACTAATGTTTTTGTGCTCATTGTGAATTTCTGTAGTTACTTGCATGTCAGATTGTATTTGGAAATTAAAAGTTGGGCCTCAAGATGCAAATGGTTGTGTGTTTGCACCCAGTATTTCAAATGAATTTCACATGCTATACTAATGAAGGTGACAAGATTGTAGTTAATATATACAGAAGTCATTAACCAAAAGCAGTAAATACTGGTTGCTCAAATATGCCACAAGTAACTTGAAATTTTTCATTTACTTTCAGCAGTGTACAATTCTTCGGTAAGTGGAATTGACCTTTCATTCCAATTAAGTCCTATGGGATCATGGCTTTGGCTCCATCAAAATAAAAACAATTTAAAAGCAATGTCTTCAGAATAATTCACAACTGTGCTTTGATAGTGCTCCTTTTGAAAAGCTGTTTTCTTTATTTACTAATAAATCCCCAAAGCAAAGAAAGCAATACAAAAATGAAAGTGCTTTGAAATTAATGAAAGCAGTGCTTGTCAAAGGTTGGTCTAAGTATGACCACTGAGATAGCCTTTGTGTTATAGTTAAAATATTGGTGCTATAAATTCTTCTGATTGTTTACAGATATTGATTCTGCTTATACTTCAAACTGTATATGGTGTGTCTTAAGTAGTGTTTTAAAGATGAAAATCTTGTTGTAAAACGAACTATCACGTAAATTTATTTTAATTTATATCATTTACTATAAATTCAATTTATTCAAGCTTGGTTCGTAATAGGATTTAATCCAACACATATGTCACAAAAGCCAGTTCTGTGTATTGAAGTATTGACAGTCATTGTGGCTTGGTTCCAGATCACATGGATAATGACAAATAAGTAGTACCTTCTTATATTGCCTGGGTACTCTTAAGAATGATTTCATTTTTATCTAAAGATGTTGGGCTGGTGTGATAACCCAATGGTCTACTCACCTGCTTAGGCAAACTTAGGCAGGTGCGAGGGGAACCCTGGTTCGATCCCTGGCACCACATGCTGCACCAGCCCTGCCCTTAGGGCAAGCTGAGCCAGAACAAAAGAAAAAAAAAAACAAAAACCGATGTTAAAGGACCTCTTGTAATGTTGTCATTAATTATTCCAGAATAATTTTGCATTTCAAAAACAAATGATAATAATATAGTTGGATCCATCAGGACTATAAATAGATTTTGTTGCCAAGTGGTGAGAGGTGGTATACCTGAAAACGTATATTTGTGTTTGTAGTATTTTTTAACATTTTGTGAACAAAGCACATTTATTAAAAATTTCAAATTTTTTGGAGAAAAAATTCTACACAGCATTCTAGTGTTCATTGTTTGGTTAACTATCAATGTTGAAATTTTTCAGTATTATTTATTTATGTCTTTATGAAGGGTGCTTTTAAGAACGTCATTAGACTAACTTGTTTGCTTTTCTTCTCTTTTGTTTCTATGGATTTGCTTCCCAAAAGAAAATTATCACTGTAAAAAAATATGTAGTCCAGTGAATTCCATTTCAAAATATTAACTGTAAACTTCCTAAAAATTAATATTTGAGAATAATCAGCTTGGAGCATTCAATCCCTTCATCTCTGAAATCCAATTTGTCTTAAGCCATATTACCAGAAATATTCATTACTCTTTTATCTTTCATTATGGTGATTCCTCAAAATTGTGTTATTATAGAACTGTAATTAGATCATTAAAAGATCACTAGATCATTAACTTTTATTAAAAGTTAATGTTACAGGCACCTACTCATATAACACCTACAAATATTGTTATATATTACTCTGTATTTATGTAAGCACAGAAAATAAATTAGATTTCAGTGCTTAGTGATTGTTTGCTTCCCTTGAAAACCTGTTATTCTTCCTTTCTGATATAATTAGTGTTTCAAGCCCTTATGTTGGGTAATTTTGGATTCTAGGAAGTCTAGGACTACATTTCATGCTGTACTACTAAAGCTACTTATTTTTACTTTTATTTTGGTTCAATCATCTTTTTTTTCTTTCATCTTTAGCTAATGTTTTCTTGTTTAAATGCATATGTACATTTTTAATCTTTTATTTATGCATTCATTTGGTGCAAGGTCTCTTTACGCAGCTTGGAATCATAGTGATCCTCCTGTCTCAGCCTCCCTAGTGTTGAAATTATGAGTGTGTGTCGCTACTCCCATTTTGGTGGCCAGCACAGTGCACCCATCTGTACATTATATTCTTTCATTATGCACTTGTATTGACTCATCACATTATTTCTATTAGTTTTATGTATGTGTTGAAAAGGTTCATCAATTTTAAATTTTTTTCAGACAGGCTACACATCCATTCTCTGGTGTGTGTGAACATTAAATTTGAATTTTTACCAATTCTTATGTATCAGAGTATTTATATTAATTATGATTTTCCTTTAACTTCACTTTACATGTTTATTGTGGGACATATTTCATGATACTAGTTGTAGTTCTTGTAAAATATACTGTATGGGCTGGTTACCTGTGTGGTCACAAAGGGCTTCATACTTAGAAGGGCTCATATTTAGTTGCATGCTCTTGTTTTTAAATTCTTAATAATTTTGTCTTTGAATTTATGACTTGTAAGTGAATTCTGATAGGTGATAGGGCCAGAGCAAAATGGATGTGCATATGTGTGTCTGCCTTTCCTGGCCTCACACTGCACACAGGCACTTTGGAAGTGGAGACTTTTGGGGGAGAAGGGTCCCTTGATATGTCCAATTTCAGCTAGTCTCACACAGAACAGGGCTAAAGGTATTACACAGAGTAGATGGGGTCCCTGAGGGTCCACAGTGATGGTGGTTTCACTTGGAGTGAGAAATTATTTCACACAGGGAACGATGGTGGTAGAATTCTAAAAGCACAAACAACCAAGGAATAGCATCAGATGTATCAACCAATATCTTAAAAATGAAAGAATTCCAGAAAAGGGTAAGGAAACATAGAGCAGCCTGTAGTTCCTCTTCCTCTCTCTCCTTCTTTATACCTCAGTAAACCCAAGTAGACCATGTTGGGTGAATGTGTACATATAAAGAGGAATGAATACAGTCAACTTATTTTTGTGCAGCATTTTAAATATTTTGAGGAGAATAAAATGCTGGTGTGGACTATAAATAAGATTTTTTTGTAACTTAAGTGATTGTAATTGCAACAACTCAACATGGAACTTAAATACTCTTACATTTGCATTTAAAACCATTATTCTACACAATAAGACTCTGATAACATCCGTGTTAATTGTTTTATTTTGCTAATCTTTAAATAATTAGAATAACAATAGCAAATCAAAAACACCATGACAGGTTATGGAGATACCATAGGGAGGGAGAAAAGAAAATGCTTTATTAATAAAATGAAACCAGCTGTACTATTGTCTTCTTTTATTTTTAGGTAATGTCTTGTTATGTAGTTAAGAATGGCCTTGAACTCACCATGCAGCCTGGCTGACCTTGAGAACATGGAGAGCTTCCACTTCAGCCTTCTAAGGGTTGGGGTGACAGGCACATACCACCAAGCCAGATTATTTACCTTTTTGTGAAAGGGACTATATCTTTTCTTTTTTACATGGTCATGCAAATTTTTTAACCATCTTTAAACTTTGATGAAAAAATTATTTTAAACAATAGATTAGTTATACTGAAATGAAGAAAAAGAGGAATCCAGATATGTCACATACAAGTAAAAATTCCTTATGATGAATGTGATTATTATGTATATCTAAATTGTACCAATAAACTTAATAAGAACCAAGAGACTTAATTTTGAGTAGCTTGAGTAACTTCGAATGGCTTGCATGAAGTTACAAAAATATGGCAGATTTACTTGACAATTCAAATTTTAACTGGATATTAGATTTTTCATGTCCATTAAGATTTGCTTTATATAGTTCGTTGCTCCCGTGTTTGGTGCACACAAATTTATGAGTGTTACCTCTTCCTCTTGAATTTTTCCCCTAACCAGTATATAGTGGTCTTCTTTATTTTGCTTAATCATTGTTGGTTTGAAGTTGAGACTGTCT
>NW_004524579.1:10257091-10269050 GCF_000260255.1 Octodon degus | reverse complement strand
TGGGCTGGGACTGGTCCCGCCGGCGCAGGGTAGCAGGAAGCTCTCCACACACTCACCGGACCTGGGCTAGGACTGGGTCTGGGGGTTCCCGGAAGACAATTCAAATTTTAAAATGTTTTTACTTGACAAAATTTTTAAAATGAATGATAACCTAGCCGATTACTTATAAACAATGACAGACAAGAGATTAATAATTTTATATATAGTTTATTTTTCTAAATCAGTACATAAAACATCTTAGCATTCAAATTGGTAACATTCTTCAATAATTTATTGAGAAAGAAATACAAACCTAAATAACTATAAGAAACTGTACGTCCCCATACAGTAACATGAACAAAGATTTAACATGAGGTCTGTTTGCCTTCCTTCTCTCTTGTTCTCTTCCTTCTTTCCATCCTTTCTTTCTTAATACCAATTTGACATTAGCTAAGTACAATAGAATTGACACAGTCCCATTGTTTGTGAACAAATTCAATTCAGTAATGACACACTGTAGCACTATTTGGCGATGTTTCAGGATCCTGCATAAATGCTCATACTTTGATCCAATAGTTTAATTTCTAGGAATTTAATTAAAAAATATAGGAAATGTGTTCAAAGAATTTTTTATAGGGATTCTGACTTGCATTTTCTGGTACTATAAGTAAAGTATGGTGCTGGTTTAAAATACATCTACCAAGTCTTTAAAAATAACTTCCCAAGAGCTGAAGACAAATTCACATCCCTTTAGCTGAGGACAAGGCTTATTGACTTGGTTCCAATGAGTAGAATTTAGTAAATGTGACCATTTGTGACCAGGTCATAAACTTCACCAATGTTTCATTTTTGCTAGCTCTCTCTTGGTTTATTTGCTCTATAGAGGAAGCCCCATGGAGAGATGTAATTAACAAGGAACTCAAATTTCCTGCCAACAGCATGTAGGAACCCTCCAGCTCAACAGGTCCTCCATTAGATTGGATGCTACTTGAAAAGTGAGCAGTGGATAGGAATTCTGCATGGAATCTTCAGTAGTGTCCTGTAGAGAATACACTGAGCGGATTACTATAATTTTGAAGCAAAGCTTTGGTCTTCTTTATGAATTACTACTTTCCTACTGAGAAAAAAACTTTTGGTCTGCTATTCAGCCTTAACACAGACTGAACATTGGGTTATAGACACCAATTACTGTGAAACCTGTGCTGCCAGTCATCAATATTGTTATTTGACCCACTGAGCCATAAACTATAGCATGAATAGAAAAACTCTGCCATCAAATGGGTGGGGGATAAATTAGACTAGGCTCAGTCAAGTTGAGAAGTAGAAGTTGTCTGAGGAAGGCCAGACACCCATGGTCACTCTTCCTGCGTGAAAACACCAAATGTTTTTTCTCTCTTAGTCTTTGCACAAGATCTGGGAAGTTCTCTATAATCAACTGACTATAGAAAAAAGCGAGTGGACTTGAATTAATAAACAGCTTCTAATCCACAGGCATTGCCCAAAGGTGAATGATCACAACATCTCAATCCCACTCCAGAATGTCCCTAAATGATGACAAAGGGAAAACATCTAGTAGCCAAAATTTCAAGTTGCACAATTTCCTTAAAAACAAAGATAACCGATATTATTGGCCAACAGCTACTTTCAGAATTATCTGAAGAGCTGGATAGTCAGAGACTTGGAAAGCAACATAGGTGGAAAATTAGTACAAAGAAGTCAGAGAAAGTATATGTCTAGGCCTCTCTAAAGGAGCACTAAGTATGAACATATTTGGGTTCTATGTGAATGTCCTCCAAAGGATGAAACCATCAGAAGGGGATTGTAGTAACTAGGTAGATAGGACAGAATACTGTGGAGAGGTCAGTGATGCACCTTTCTCTGCTATTCTTGTCATTACTGAGCTCAGGAAGAGTCCATTGTGGTAGGAAGGGAGGTTACACACAGGTTCAACCACATGGGTTTCTACTCACTAAGGCAGACATTGCTGTAGCCTTTGCTGAGTACCTAAATTGCCTTTCTCTCTGGTAAAGCTTCACCTAAAATCTATGGCCTCACAGAATGTAGTGAAAAAAAAAAGAATGTATTTCAGCCATCATCATGGCGGCCACATAGCTCTGCTTATGAACATGGGAGTCCCTTCACTGTGCATTTACTGAACTGCAGCAGTGGTCCTGGAACTCATTGATGTTATCATTTAGCCTGATGTTTTGAAAGGATTGACTTGACACAGTGGTGGAGTAGCCTCTTATAAAAGTTGTATGGCATTAACTGAGGAGCAGCTATAATACTCTTAGGGCTGGAGAAATATCTCCCAATTTGTGACATATATACTAAATCAGTATCTCCCACATATTTTCTCATAGCAAATACACACAGATCCAGAAATTGTGGAAGGGAAATTGGATGATTATTTTCTCTGTTAATCCTGGAAGATGCCTGGCAAAATGTTGGCTTTCTTCTCCCATTGTTTTAGGCTCTGTTTTTTAGAGTTTGAAATTCAAAAGAGTTGAATGTTTCTATCAAAAAAATATAATTCCAGTGTGAATTTGAGAGATTTACCTATTTACCTTGGCCATCAATAAATGAATCAATTGATTGAATCAATAAATAAGCAAAGGAACATGTATCAATAGAAGCTGGTTACTTCTTTAAAACAAGAACAAAGAAGGGTTGGTGGGGAATTAGGAGTTCCTGACCTCTGAACATTTTGATTCTTTTCAATATGAATGTAACTCGGTTTTCAAAAGGACACTACCACACGCCTCTGTGTTTTGCTTTAGTTTTCCTTGTTTTGTTTTGCCATTTATTAACTGCAAAATTTGATGAATGTGCAGTTTTTGTTCATTTCTTTAATAAATACTGAATCAATAACTAACAGAGATTCTGATTCAGAAGCAACTCAGAATGATGAAATGAGTTGGGGTTTGTTCTGCAACCTCACTTCTTGAGTTTTTCCTTACAAATATCAAGATATTTCCAGAGAAATACAATAAAATGATCCATGAGCAAGGTACTCCTTAACTCTGGTTGTTTTAATTCTGTACACATTTTTTCCACATTTTTGATCTTTTTGTTTTGACCTCCATGCTCCTTTCCTTTATCTCTCCCTTAGCAGTGTGATTGCTGAACAAATTGCTTCAGGCTTTCTTAAAAAGAATAGACAAGATTGCTTTTTGTCATGATTAACTTTGGGGATTTATGAGGAGGCTGTTCACAAAGTGTGGGCAGAAATCATCCGCTGCCCATATGTTCCTGGCACTGATAGCATGTAAAATCAATGGAGTAAGTCTGCACAATTGAACTTGCATAAATATTAAAAACTATTTCTTTGAAAATTTGAGGTTTCGTTTTGTGCCCTTCCACATTTTTCTACCATTTTTTTCACCAAAAATAAGCTGATACCACCTATCTTTTATTGTCTTAGGAAATATTTTAAAACATTGTGAAAAGTAGAAAAAAATAAGTAGATAGGGTAGATGTGATTGGAAAAAAAAATGGATTCAATCCAGCATGGAGAAAATTCATAATTTGTGTCATCTTGAATTAGATACTAATTATGTTATTAAAGAAATACAAACTATTACCATTTTGTGGATAAATGTCATAGAAAATGGGAGTAAAATAGTGACATCTTGAACTGTGGTTGGAAATACGTAGCACAGGTGTATTCAAATGAGCACAAAGGGCTTGAGAGACAGATGGTGAAGAAATGATTAATATAATGTGCCTAGGGACCTAGATTGTACACAGAAGGAAGTGAAGTCTTTCATAGGCTATGGTGAGAGACACGGGGAAGTACAGAGACTAGATCATCACGAAGAGTAAACTGCAGGTACTGTAGGGGAGAGCAAGAAGGGCTCTTGCTCCTGTTGCACAGGTTGGTACCGATTTGTACACTTTCTGAAGCTAGTAGAGATGGGGAGAAAGAGAATAAGCCATGACAGTCCAAGGATCAAGAAGCCAGGGTGGCCAGGAGGACAGAATGATTTACACATCCAGAATAAGGGCAGAAGATGGCTTGGAAAATGAACAGGGGAATAGATAAGAGAAATGAGTGGTCAGAGAACCCAGGGAGTTTGCAAGACTGGCTTTTAGCACTCAGAGGGCAAGTGACACTATCCTGGGACACTTGAGCTTTCTGAGAAAGAGACTAAATTTTAACAAGTTTGGAGGAAAGCAGTATTTGGAGGGAGATGCTAACTTTAAGGCAGGATTAAGGGGTAAGGAAGACAGAGGCTACTTATGCTCATGTCGCTGCATGTTAGAATCACCTCCCAGTGTTCTAAAAAATATCACCCATGCCTGAATCGTCCTATGATCAACTGTGTCTCATCTTTCACATGAGGCCCTGCTGACCAAGTATCATAAAAGTTCAGGGGATTTAATGGGATGACTGAGTGAAAAGCTGCGTAGGTTTAGAATGACTCAACTGGGAGGAAGAACAAAGCAGAAGTAAGGTAGTAACGCGCAGGAGATGACCTAGAGAGGCTTGGGACTTGTGATCTGGTGGAGGTGAGCCACAGTATTGACTGTTCTCTAGATGTGGGAGCGACTCCCGTCCATTCGTGTATTTCCCTGGCCTCTACCCCGCTGGCTGGAGACTTGCTGCACTCCCAGAGGGCACTGTGTGAGCGCCAAAGAGGCACGCAGCAGCACTGAGAGAAACTGCCTGGGAGGAGAGGGCAGAAATAACTGGCTTGCTCTGTCTGCTCTTCCGCTTCCTGCTCTCATCCTCTCCCCACACCCCAACACTCTCTCTATGGCCCAGAGGTCAGTGGAACTTTGCTACCCCTGTGAAAATTAAGTAACTTATTTAGTTGAGGTCATTGCTGATGGAGAATGATGCTTTTGCTTCCTCGTTGTCCTTTTCTCTGTACTCAGGTCAAAAGGCCTGACCTTCATTAGATTTCTAGGAATCTTTTCGCACAAAGCACAAGTACAGTTGAAAAGAAACTACACTTGGGTTTAAGAGTGTTCCATTAGTAGCTGGGGATATAGCTCAGCGGCATGAGCGCTTACCTAGGAATTCAATTGCAAGGTCCCGAATTCAGTCTCCAGCCACAAAGAAGAAAGATCTGTGCGTTCTACTGGGGAGATAGCTCAGTGGTCTGAATGCCTGACTGGCAAGTGCAAGGACCCGGGCTCGATCCCTGATGCCACATGCTGAGCGTTGGGCACACCATACCAGCCACCAAAACCAGACAGGAGGGCACATGCCTGCAGTCCCACCCCTGGGGAGGCTGAGACAGGAGGACTACGAGTTCAAGCCATGTAGTGAGACCCTGTACCAAATAAATAAAAAATTAAATTATCTTTTAATAAATAGAGAGATACACTGGTGCTTGGAGCTCCCAGAGGCTGATAGAGTAAGAGATCTCCAATTTCTGATCCACGCAGGGCACAAGCAGACAGAAGTCGCTCCCCACATCCAGAGAACAGATAATCCTGTGTGCATCCCTACCAGGCACAAGGTAGGTGGCCCCCCATCACAGAAGGTTCTCCATTCAGTCTTAAGTTCCTCCATTCTTTTCTTTTTGCCTGTAGCCAATTAAATTTACTTAATCATTAGTTGTAATTGTAACTTTGTGTCTATAGCTTGCCTGTTTTTTTTTTTTTAAAAGATTTGAACCATAAAATCTTTAGTCTCTACATGATCACAAAAAAGCCTTTTTATCTTCACAGTTTGTACCTCTACAACACATGCAGACACCTTTAATTGGAGTCACTGTACTCTAAAGAACTAGTAAGCGCCACAGTCAAGGTGCTCCTGGGGTCTAGCTTTTTGATTCTGACTCAGACCTCCCCAGGGACAGGTGCTGGAAAGCCTGGTTTTTTGATGAGATCACATTGATGTTCTGGCACCCTTTGGACTAGTAGTGGTGGATACACTGAGGCTGCTATCTTGTCCTTCAAAGATTTGTCCTCAGGACCACACACCACATGTTGAATCAAATCAGTTCCCCCAAAAGCAAACTAGTTTCTTAAATTCCATTTTTTTTTTTTTTTGACTTAGTGCAGGGTCTCATTATACAGATTGAACTCATAGAGATCCTCCTGTTTTCAGCCTTGCAAGTGCTGGGATTCCAGGCGTGCGCCACCATGCCCAGTCTCAATCACCATCTCAGCGCACCCCGGGGGTGGGTCCAGCATGGCCTGCTAGGGATCGAACCCCTATTGCTGCATTCTGCGTAGGCAGGTGCTTTAGTCCGCTGAGCTATCTGGCCAGTCCTTCAAATTCCATCTTAAAACAAAACAAAACATAACAAAACAAAACAGTGTTGACTTCTTTTTCCTTCCTTATTATTATTATTTTTTCTAGTGCTGCGCATCAAAACCAAGGCCTCACACTAGGCCAGTCATTTGCTAGGAGTATCAACCACAGCCCTCTTTTTCATTCTGTGTTTGCTTCACTGTTGGAGCATATTTGAGGGTTCCAAGGGCTTTTGTAAAGTCTGTGCTTCCTCAGTAAAACGTGTCCATGGCAATTTGTTCCAACTGAGACCAAAATTGCCAGACTATATTTAGTAGTTCTGGATTATAATTTTCAGCAAAAGACTCTAGCTAGCACCCTTGTGTGGAAAGCTCCACTCCATGGAGGCCTCACCTCTCAAAAGCCTCACCTCCTAGTGCATCCTGGTGCAAGTTAATATTCCAATGTGGAAATTCTGGGGGCGGTACGATTATTCAGTCTGTCGTGTGTAGGAGAAACTCTCCCGGCCCAGGCATCAATGAAGTAATGAGAAGGAGCGGCACTGAGTTGCGGGAAGCAGCAAAAAGGGAATGTGTCTACGGTGATGTGAAAGTGTGACACCTTAGGAAATGACGTCAGAGGTGCCACTGGAGGGACTTGGAGGTGACTGTAGCGTGTAGAAAAGTCCTAAGGTCCCTTGTAAGTATTCAGAGGGAGAGGAGATGGCATTGAACAGAGAATACTGGAGTGAGATTCACCAGGTTGCTGGGAGGACAGCAGCCGTCAAGGAGCCTTAGGGCAGAAGAGAAAGGTCAGTTAGGAGCTAATGGCCCACTCTACAGGAAAGATTTTGGTGTTGTAGCCTGATTGGTGATAGTCAGGTTGGTTAATATGGATCAGACTATGGCTATATTTTTATTATGCCATTGAGATGTATGCCAGATATAGAGTATGAACATAGAGAAAATACAATTCTGGTTACTGTGGCTCTGGGCTACATTTGGACAAATGGTACTATATAAGATTGAAATAGCTTAACTGAAGGGGGAATGTGTTTGTTGAAGAAGATGGAGAACTCATTTAAAAAATATATGCTGTGTTTGAGATGTCATTGATATCCAAGTGAATATTTTGACTAAACAATTGCTTAATTTACATGGGATTTAAGAAGAGTCACAGAGAAGATATCACCAGGTGTTACGGCTTGAATCCAGCTATCCCTGCAAAGCCTGATGTGCTCATAGGTGGGGCTTTTCAGAGGTGGCTAGGTGAAGGGTGTCTGGTGCTGGGATCAAGGATTCCATGCTGACATTGATTCATGGTATGATGCTTGGATTAAATCATCGCACTCTGGATGTGAGTACTACCTGCTCTAAGGGTGGGTGCTCTGGATAAGATATAAGGGAGAGAGAAAGGGCTACTTCCTGTCACCTTGTAGCTTGCTGCTGGCTGCCTTGCTGCCTTCTGCCTGCCATGAAGTGCTTCTCCTCTGCGTTCCCCTCCGCCCTGCTGCCCTTGGAGCCATCAAACTGAAACATGTGCATAGCATGAGCTGAGTAAACCTTTGACCCTTTAACTTTGGGCAGTGCATAGTTTATCTCAGCAATGAGAAAAGTAACCAAGACACTAGGTGAGTGACTATGGATACAAAAAGCATGATCCACAGATCAACAGGTAAGTCCATCCCTTTAGGAATAAACTACCACCCTACCTAGAGAAGCTTGGCCTCCCTACCCCTCATTTAAAAGAAGTTATCATAATTAACCAATCTGACCTTAGAATTCTTTATGTATTCTGATGAAACTGGTGCGTCACCAGCAGATTTGTTGGTGTGGAGTGACATCAAGCTCAAGCTCAGGTTTATCTACACTCAGGTAGGCAATCCTACCTTCTGTGAGAAACCAGGCACATATGTGCAGTTCCATCTAGAGTCACAGAGTCTCAATTTAGGATGTTTATGAAGTTAACTTCTTCAATAAAACATAGTTGATCTAAAAATTTGTACAGATCACTAAACCCACAGATAATTTTTTCCAAAATATCATCAAAGTCTGTAGGCATAATTTATAGACTATTCAGAATAATTCTTGTCTCAGACTGAAATAATTGGATTTATGTTGTATTACCTTTAAAATCTTCTGTTATAAAAACTGTGCAATACTTCACTTATATTTGCAAAATAAAAATACTCATTGTGATGATTTTTCCAACAAAATAAGATATTTTTTCCATAGATAGATTTAAGATATTCTTAGGATGATGGAGTTTGCAAATCATTTCAACTATTCCAAATTTTTAGAGGCCTATTATATAAATTTATGCAAGGATGAATAAATTTGCATATGCACATTTCTAAGAAATATTTTAGGTGGTTCACTAGAATTAAGAGTTCTTTAGAAAAATGCATATTTTCAGTTTTACTCATGGCTAGTGGTAGAGAAATAATACTACAATTTATGTAAGGTGCTCATTCTTTTATACGTTAGCTATATAAAAATTTCTCTCAGACCTAATAGAAAAGCTTTTGAAATTTTATTGGGCATCTATAAATGCTTTCATTGAAGGCAGAACAATTAAGAGTAGGTAATAGCTGGTCAAATTTGGTAAACAGCAGCACTTTTCAGGGTGCTTATAAAGAAAATTGTGCAGAGATAATACATTGGAAATCAGAAGTGACAGCACCTCAGAAAGAGGTCCAGTGGTCACTTTGAGAAAGCATATTAAACATGAGTCAGTCCACTGATTCTGTTCTTAAAAAGGTAATTATGACACTGACGAGCTAAATGAGAACTCAGAATGCAGGAGACACTCGGCAAATTTCCAATTAGGTCCTTAAAATTGTCAAAACCTTTATGTACTCAATTCTGATTCAGTAATTAAATGAGTCAAGGTACATAGAGAATATTCAAAGGATGCCAATATGAGATAATGTAAGCAATGAAGTTGATGAATTATTATTTATCTAAGGGAGAACATGACATGAGAGGTCTGAAAACGTCATCAACTTGTTGGAAAACTAACTTTTTATCAAGAGTGAAAACACGTTACACTGAGAAAGAACACTGAACTTCAGAGAAAAAACAAGCAATGAATGAATTAGTAATTTGTCTTATGCTTAATTTTATAACACTTCATACTTACTTCATCTGTAAAATGAGGATAAAATACAGCAGTCAAAGGTCATGATAAAAGTTACAGCAAATGAGAACATCCCTAACAAAGGATCTGTTAGAAAAAAGTAAAAGAAACAATAAATTTTTTTTTTTTTTTTTTTTTTAAGCCGGGGATCGAACACAGGCCCTTGCGCTTGCCAGGGAAGCGAATAAAGATAATCTTATAAGGCATGCCAGTAGCATTAATATTCAGTTTTGCAATTTGGACAGATTATTCCTAAATCTATATTGCTTGGGTTCAGATTCTAGCTACATCATCTCATAGTTCTGGGGCTAATGGCTGATTGTTTAAATTCTTTCATATTTGTCTCCTCTTAACCCAGTGTTGTTCTTATAGGGTTTGTGGGGATTACATTTGCATATTTTAAAATGTTGTTTTCTTTTTTCTCTCCCTCCTAATTCCTGTTACAATTATTATGGTTCAAGACAATGTGTTTTTTATTTCTGACTTGTAATTATGGACACTAAATAACTGAAAACATACATCACTCCTGGTCTGATCCGTCTGCTCAGTACTCTTGGCTTTCCTCTTGTTCAAACTGATCATTCTGAAAACATTTCCTGATAAAACTTTTGCCCCTACTCTCCATATAGAATCTTTGGGGGGGGGCACGCAGTGTGTGACAACCACCACTACTATACTCTGACCGATAATTAACATCTTTGTAATAACAGTGCGATGATGAGTTTATTATGGACTAAATGTTGTGCTAAATGCTTTATCTTATATAAATGTCAGCACTTGGGTATTAGGATTACCTCCATCTGACATATTCCTCAGAAAGGCTAAGACATTTTCCTTGATCACCAGCTCAGAGTACTGGAGCTCTATTTTAAGCCGTGTAGTTCAGCTCCAAAGATCACCTATTTTATCAAAATACTATCCTATTATTTGGTAGGTGATCAGTACATTTTATGAAATATTACGAAGTGTCTTTTAAATTTTCAATTCATTGCTTTCAGAATACTGGCATCATGATAAATTCTTATCCTAAATGAGCCCATTATTATTGATAATGAACGCAAACAACAGCCAGGTCCTGTGCTAAGACTTTTCTCAAAGGGAAAATCTTTTGCTCAAAAGTTAAATACATATTTTAATGGATGCTTAATGTATAATAAACATTAAAAATACATCTACTATCACAAATATTTAGAAAAACTTCTCCTTTCCTTGGTAGTCCTGGAGATTAATTGAACTTGAACACAGATCCTTTGGACTGAGCTGCATCCCTAGTCATTCTTAAATTTCTGTTTTGTGAAATAGGGCCTAAGAACTAGGTGTCCAGGCTGGGCTTGAACTTGGGATTCTGCTGCCCTAGCTTACTAGTTGAGATGTTTAATAAAAAATTGAGGTACAATCAAATGAATACAATTTGTAAAGAACTGATAACATCAATGCTGTCAAAGATGTGGAAAGCTAGATACTGTTGTACAGATTAAAATTTTAGTCAGTACTTTGAAGAACTGTTATATATCACTTACAAAACTGAAAATTTAATTTAAAATTTTGCTATCAATCTCAAATACTTAGAGAAATTCTTTTATATGTACATTGTTAGATAAATATAGGTTTAACCCAATTTTTTATGAAGGTACAAATTTTGTAAAGTTTCAAATACTGACTTTTCAGAGAATTATAAGATGTTTATATGATATATAAAATGAATAAGTTTAGTATATATGTATCAACAGAAATAGATCCTAAAAGTATAATGTTAAAAGGAAAATAAAGCTTCAGAATGTTAAATACAGTAAGATTCCATCTATGTAAGTTTTAAAAATAATTATTATTTGCATATCATTAACTGATACAAATGCAAGACTAAAGCATAAAATTATAAACTATATAGAAAACCTATGATAATTTGTCTTATGGGAAAGAAGGAGAGAAAAGTAGAGAATCAAACTAAATGAATAGATGATTTATCTTTTCCTTAAATGTTTATTTCTCCAAACAATAATAGATAGAATCTGAGGACAACATAAAAATCAATATATTCTATTTTAGGGTAGTAGGTTTTTCTTTTGTACTTTGCTGTATTTTATTTCATCTTTTCAAAATTCCATGCAATCCCAGTGAATATGCATAATTTTACTAATGACATTACTGTGTCAAGTGAAATCTTAATCTAAATGTAATTATTTAAGTAGAGTTTACAGCCATGTAAGTTATTTATGCACGGGCTTCATAATATATGGACATAAATATATTTTACCCTAAAAAACTAAGAACTTTCATCGTTATTTGAAAACGGATAGTTTTCCATTGGATGACTTAGGGGGGATCTTTCCTTGTGTGGAGAGAATGAAATTTATCAGTGGTTCTTGGACCTGGCTGACCTTAAGACTCACCTGAAGAGTCCTTTAATGTGAAAAAATATAATCCTCACTCCTGGGTTATGGATCCCATTCTCTGGAGGTGGAGTGCAGAGATATGTTCCCTTTGTTTCTGAAGACTTTGATAGGTCCTGGAGTGTCTGATAATTAGTTCATGTTAGAAACTTATTGCCCGATGTCTTTTTTTTTTCATTTTTTTTTCTTTTCAAAGTTTTATTGATAAACATATAGCAATGAGACAGTTTCAAATCAAATCGAAAGTACAGTTTCAACAAAT
>NW_004524579.1:10241586-10250286 GCF_000260255.1 Octodon degus | reverse complement strand
GGACCTGGGCTAGGACTGGGTCTGGGGGCTCCCGGAACTCGGCAGAAAATCTGCCCGATGTCTTCACAAGTTCCCTTCCTTGACCTCCTCCTCCTCCTCATTATTATTATTAATATAGAGATTAATTAGTTCAGTAGAAGAAAGGAATCTAGCTCATGGTTGTGGGGACAAGAAGTGGGTAACAGAAAGCCTTTCAGTTTGTTTTTTTTTTAGACCTGTTACATTTTATTTGTGTCATACAAAAGGAGTCACAATGAAAATAACTCTCCAGTAATAGGGATAAGATTGTGTGTTCTAGGAGCAATAGGTTTGTTTTGTTATATTACATTTAAAAAGAAGTTTAAAGGATCTTTGAATCTTAAATGTTAAACTAATGTGGCTCCAGCTATAGAAGTCTATCTTCTTCTTTATATTAATTTTATTGAGAAAGAAGTAGCAATGAGACAGTTTCAAAACAGGCTAGTAGGACAGTTACAATAATTAATATATTGCATATTGTTGTATTTGTAGCAGTTATAAATAGTACAAGATGCAGACAGGATATCTTGTTTAAACACTATTAGTTCAAATCTTTCTTCTCATTGAGCTAACAGTTTGTAATGTGGGCTTTCCTTCAAATGCCACTAGGCACTTTCCTGCCTAATTTACAAGTCAGTTTGGATGTGAGATAGTCCTCAGTGTTCAAAACACAGATATTTCCAGTGTTCACTTTTCTGTAATGTTGCAAATGCTTTCCTTACTCTGCTGGCTTTGTTTCTTCCCTTAATCTTCAAGAATGCAGCAGGCAGGCTGGGGAGATACTCAGCGGTCTCAGTGCCTGCCTGGCAAGCGCAAGGACCTACGTTCAATTCCTGCTTCCATATGCTATGCTGGCCCCAGGATTCTGGGTGTGCCTGTGCCAGTCACTGATACAAGGCTTGGTGGTGCTTGCCTATAATCCTAGTGCTGGAGAGGCTGAGACAGGAAGATCACTATGACTCGGAGCTACATAGCAAGGTCCTGTTCTAAATAAATAAATAAATAAATAAATAAGGAGTAGGCAGTGGAATACCAGTTAGGAGCATTATGATTTTGGCTTCCAGGAAAACAAACATGACTGTAGTTCTATTTGTATGAAATATCTTGTCAACATGAAAATAACCAGTAGGCCCAAATCTTGGATTCTGAATTTTAATGTTCTTTGTACTTCATTTCCAGGTGAATATAACCTCCATGTGTACCACAAAAGGTCAAACAAATAAATAAACAAATAGAAAATAAACAATGGGACCATGATTTGTGGCTTTGAAGCAGTTTGTCTTTGAGGTAGACTTCACCACAAATCCTTTGGCAGATTTTGGTGGAATTGCTCTGTCTTACGTGTTTGAGACCATAAATACACAGGTCATAAAGGGAGTGCTAATGCCAGAAATTTCTCATCTATATCTGCCTTCCAGGGCTTTTCTGAGACATGAAGGAATGAGACAAGAATGGAGAAAACATCAGAAAAGAAAATTTCCTGGTCAGAGTTTTGTATTTTTTAAAGATAATAACCCAGGGAGTGGCCTACATAGATGATACTTCTAATAACTTCTTCAGTATAAAAAGGTAGAAGTTGTTTGATAACAGATTTCTACTTGTTAAGAATGATGTGAGACAGAGACCAGCTGCAATCACCGTGCTGTGCGAGGGTGACATGGCATGGGACTTACTGTGCCTGGGTGCAGACAGACAGAGGGTGAATAGGCCATCTGTAGGGGATGAAGAGGAATGAGCTCTTGTGTAGGGCCTGAAAGAAGGCTAGGGACATTAGGTGGGAAGAATTTAGTAAGCATTGGTGATCCAAACTTGTCTAAATGTCTGATCCTCAGAGGACAAAGTCCACGGGACATCTGGTGTAAATGTTTGGGTGTTTTCAGATGCCCTGCTGTTTGGAAGAGTCCATGCTCCATCTTACATTTTCTTAGGACATCTTATATTTGCCAAGGTGCTCATGCTGAGCTGGGTTTTCTGGGGTCAAGGTTGCTGAAAAACAGGTTGGGTGCTGGGAAAGTCACACTGGAATGGAGTCTGATGCTAAGAGTGGTTATTTTTGTGTTTATTTGTAGTTGTTTTCCTGCAACTGAAGGCAGATTTTCTACACCCATACCTGTCACTTGATCAATATTCAAGGAAAAGGGGACTTCAGGAGCTCCACTTATGGGTTTTCATTGTCAAAATTATGGCCTCTTCACTTTTGCTGTTGTCTCCTACCCTGGTTCTCTACTCACTCAGCTCTTGACTAACTCTGTTCTTGTTCAGAGCTGAATGCTGGTCTCAGATCTAGACTCAACTTTTCCAAATTCACCTTCAAGTCTGCTGTTAGCTTCAGCTTTATCCCTCTCCCCTTGAGGCTCTGCTTCTGGCTCCTCACATCATCTGCCTAGGCTCCTGACCAATCAGGAGTAAGATTACTCCTCCTTAAATGGCATGGGCTGATCTTCTCTTGCCCATTTTGATTTGAAATCGAAGAAGGAGTTCAGATGAGTTCTTCAGTGACATCGGAGTTTGTGTGGCTAAGTTGAATTTGTAAAAGTACTCATCCTATGTTTGCAGGGCCTCACAAATCACCTCCTGACCTACATCCTAATTTTTTATTTTTTAATTTTTTGGTACCAGGGATTGAACTTAGGATCTTGTGCTTGATACACAGGTGTTTATGACACTGAGATATCTCCCTAGCCCTCCTGACCTACATCCTTATGTTAATTTGGAAATTATCCAGTTGAGTGCTCTGTTCTGAATCCTTTGTCTCATTTAATAAGAGTTCAGCTGGTTACTGCATTTTGACGTGTTTTTACAAGTAAGCCCAGGCCAGGGATATAGCTCAGCTGGCATAAGCAGCTGCCTGGCAAATGCAAGGTCCCGAGTTTGATCCCCGGTACTGCAAAAAATGAAACAAAAAATCAGCCCAGCATCTTAAAGTTACTTGTTTCTTTTCTTTTTCTTTTTTGTCTTCCTCAGTATTGGGGGTTGAATTCAGACCCTCACAGTGGACTACAGTCCCAGATCTGTTTTATGTTTTTGTTTTGTTTATAAAAAGGGTCTCACTACATTGCCCAGACTGGCTTCAAACTTGTGGTCTTTTTGTGTCAGTCTCTCAGGATGCTGGGATTGTACCTCCATACCCAGCTCTCAGCGGTCCTTTTACACTGAGATATGTAGAAGTAGTTTAGTCTTAGACTGTCTAGTCACATGGAATTACAGCACTACTTGATTTTATAGAAGTCATTCAATCTGGAAAACAACTGCCCCCACCAAATCCTTGTTTTTTTATAGAGATAATGAGTAATATGCTCAAATAAATAAAATAGAAAACATTTTATCTTTCCCATTTATTTCTATATGGGTTTTAGTTGTTTCATTAATACTTTATGTACTAACCCATAAATATTGCCTGCAATCTAATTCAGGAACCACACTTGAATGTGGTCATATAGAAATAAGTAAACCAGTCTCCATTCAAAAGGAACACACAATTGCTAAGAAGAAAAAGACTCATAAACAAATATCATAACTGTGGTGGATAGTTTGTAATAGTATGTAAAAATGCTTCAGGATTATAGAAATTATACATTTACTAAGAAATAGGGGTAGAGAGACTGCTCTTTTAGCAAAATGATATTAATATAAATCAAAGAATGGCAATATTTTCTGTAAGGAGTCAAATAGGCAGTACATCAGGAATTGTAACCTGTCCTTCGTGCAAGTATTCAAGCTTACAATTTTAGCACAAAAAGAGTCATGGACAATATAGAAATTCATGGACAAGGATGTGATCTAACAAAACTTTACTTGTAAGAACAGGCAGAGAAAGAGCTGGCGAGATATCTCAGAGGACTAAGTGCTTGCTTAGGCAAACATAGGGGCTGGGGTATGATCCCCGGCACCATAGGCCCAGCTGGCCCCAACCCCTGGGTGCACTGAGCTGGTCACTGAAACTGGACATGGTGGCACATGCCTGTAATCCCAGTGCTGGGGAGGTTGAAAACAATAGGATCACTACCAGTCTGAGCTGTGTAGTGAGACCTCGTACCAAATACATTAAAAAAACAAAGAAAAAAGAACAGACAGAGAAGCAAGCAGGATTGGATTCACATTCAGTTTTCTGATGCCTGGTCCATCCAAACCATATACAGTAAGGAAGTCCATGGTATTTCCAACAGCAAGAAGGACATGGGATCCAAGGAGCTCAGAAGCAAGAGTGACATGTGACATACCGCTTGGAGTAACAGTACTACAAACACAGCAGAATAAAGAATGGTGGTAGAGCCTGCCAGATAGCTCACAGGCTTAAGTGCCTGCTTAGGCAGGCCACAGTGGCCGGGGTTTGATCCCCGGCGTGCTCTGCCTGCCCTGCCCCTGGGGCACACTGAATCTTGAGACTGGGCATAGTGGTGCATGCCTGTGATGCCAGCTCTTGGGAGGCTGTAAACAGGAGGATCACTATGAGTCTGATCTACGTAGTGAGACCCTGTAGATCCTGTAGACCCTGACCTAAGTACATTAAAAAAAAAAAAAAAGAATGGTGGGAATGAACTGAACAACAATAAATAAATCTGCATTGGGTAAAATCTCATGTACTATTGGGTTTTACCCTATGTGGAGGTTTAAAAGGAACTTCTGACCTCTAAAACTAGTACAAATAAATTTTTTCACCTTCAAAAGTTAGTGATGAAAAGTCTAATAGAAGAAAAAAAATATTAGGCAAATTTTTATTTAAGTATTTTTAAAATAATTGACAGGTACTAGGTTGTTGAAGATGCACACATATACATGGAGGAAAATTATATATATATATATATATATATATATATATATATATATATTCCTAATGACTTCACTATAGAAATTGAGGGAAGCACTAATGGATAGAGCAACAATTACAAGAAATTCTAAAGTGAGTCAACTACAAAATATGAAAAATCAGTGTGTACCTCCACAGATTTTGTAAAAGGATGACTTATCTTTAAGATAGTTTAAAAAGTAACAATGAACACAAGGCATGTTTTGAAATCATCTATTAAAACCTGTGATACTGAGATTATCTTGGAAGTTTTTTCTGTTCACAACTTGTCTGAAACTAATAGCAAGTGTTTGTCAAGAGATTTTAAAGCTTTCAAATAGATGTATATTGTAAGAGGCTCATTGCATCATTAAACTTCCTCCCTTTTCCAGAAATTTCTAATTTAAAAATAATACTTCCAGGTGTGGTGTCACATGCCTGCCATCCCAGAACTCAGGAGATGGAGGCACACGGATTGCTGTTAGTTTGAGGATGTCTTGGGCTCCGTAGTGACTATAAGGCCAGCTTAGACTGCATAGCAAGATGCTCTCCACAACAAAACAAAGAATAACACCATGCACACATTTGTAGACAAGACATTGCAGCTCTGGAGGAGAATACACTGCCTAGAAGGAAAACCTTGCGTGAGTCAGGAGTCTGGCCCCTGGTGCCTCCTGCGGCTCTCTGAAAGCCTCGCCTGTCTCTCTGAAGCCAGGACACGCTGACTCTGTGGTTGCACTGCAGCAGAAACCATGAAATACCGAGAACTTTGACCACAGAGGTCAGAGCTGTGAGGAGTACAGGAAGCCTGCTCCAGTACAACTAGGTGGTTGCTGGGAGGTGAAAGATTGGCGAGGAAGGTTCTGACCTCCTTCATAACACATTCGGGTGGTTGCGAAGCTATCATGACATTGTACGCGACCTTCTTTGCCTTGGTCTGGCTCTGATCACAAGTTTCCTGTCTTCTATGTACAGACCATGTGATACAAAACGAACGAGGAGTTGTAAATCAATAGAATTTTAAAAAAAGAACTATATGAGTCTTTTTTTTTCTTTTCTTTAAAATGTTTTTAGTACAGGGTCTCACCACATAGATTAGACTTGAACTGATCCTCCTGTTTCCAGCCTCCCAAACCCTGAGATTACAGATGCATGCCACCACGTCCAGATCGCTGTGCCTGCCTAAGCAGGCACTTTACTCCACTGAGCTATCTGGCCAGCCCACTACATAAGTCTTTTTTGAAAAAGCAAGTTCTTTCTTGGATGGGACAAAAATATTAGCATACTTTGCACAAAAACAACAGTGATGGAATTATTTATGTCTTAATTACCTTACAGCAGGGCAAGAAATAATTCCACTGCAGTAGCAGGAATGTCCCAGGTTCTTTCTGGGAATGCTCCTAATGATTCTCATGGAAGCAGAGGGAAAGTGAGCCTTATGTCAGTACACAGCGTTGAAAAATACATAAATGTTTTCAGGCTAGAAATGGGCCTTCGATGCGGTGTCTTGCATGACAAGCTTACAAGCAAGGGGTAGGTGGCTTTAGTGACTTTGATGGAGAACGTCTCATTGAGCAGCCCACACTCTCAAGCTACTCACCAGTAGAAGACCTCAGACAAACTGGAAGGAGCAGCACCACTTGACAAGTAGCCCCTGGGAGTCACTGCAAGTACAGCACACCTTTGGCTAAGATCTAAGGTAGGAATGGGCTAGCTCTCAAACTGACACAGGTGTGTTTGCCATCTGCAGTTTTACTGCTTGGTCCTTTGCCACTCTCAAGCTACCTTTTCTTTTGAAAACTATGCTTTCATAGCATATCCTCTTAATCTGAACATAACTTGAAGTTTTTGGAGAAAGTTAATCAGAAACTCAATCAAGTTAAACACGCTCTTTCAAATTTTAACCTAGAGTAGATTTATACAAAGACATAAAATAATTGAAACTCTTAATTGAGGGATGGCATCCCCTAACAGTTTGTCTATTTGCCTAAAAATAAGGGTAACTATAGCTCTTATCCCAAAGAAATAAAAAATCCACCAAAGTCATCAGCAACAATAGCCAAGGTCCAATGGATTCCAAGAGGAATTTATATAAATGAGACGTTTCACGTGCCAGAGAAAATGATGTTCTGCTTCATTATGCCAGTAATAGCAATGGTCCTTCTGTTTGAAAACAATCACGAATGTGAAAATAACTTCACTCTAAGAATGACACCAATGATGAATTTTTGCAGTGTTAAATGTGAAAGTGACAATCGCTGTCACCTTCTAGAAAGATGTTGATTTTAAAAATAAGCTTATCACCAGACTTCTGCAGGATTTTTACGATTAGTTTTTCTAGCATTTGCCAGCGGTTACAGGTGTTCTTGTCTTGCAGTAAGTACTGTCTTAGTCCGCAAATCCTAAGGTGATGGGCATCCATAAAGGCTCTGCCACATGGTGGCGCCCTGGTTGTGCCGTTAGTGCAATCGCTTGCGTTTTCTGTTGAGGAAAAGCATAGCTCAAAATACGAAGTTAAGAAAAAAAAAAAAAAAAGTCAGTCTTCAGGTTTCAGTAGTTCTAGGGAAATATTTTCTTCTCTTTCCTGTTGTCTTCTCCGCCTCCTCTCTGTATCATTCTCCGGCTTAGAAACTTACAGATGCTTTTCATTTTGTTTCATGCAGGTGGGACCACTGGGTGCAAAAGTGAAGAACCTGCGTCGCAGGTCTGATTCAATAGGAAGCCGGATCAATGCTCTTCCTGATGCGCTTTGTGACTCGCCCATTCACCCATTCGGAATCCTTGTCTTGCCCTCTGTAAATGAAGCCCCAGGGAATTTCCAGCACGCTCTATCTTTCTGACTAACCGCTTGCTCATTCGTTCCAACCTGAAATAAAAGGTACTAATGTGATGAAGACAGATGAGGTCTAATGGGTGGAGGCCTGGGTCACTTAAATTTGAACTCTGGGTGTGCACAATGGTGATAGTCCTAGATTAGAGTAACAGCTCTGCAGTAACAGTGACTGTTATTTTACGATTACATGTTTTTAATCTCCCTCCCCTAGCCTGTGTTATGTCTAAAGAAAAGCTGCCTAAGGGCAGAGCAAAGGTCCAGGGCTGCCTACCTGAAGGAAGGTTATCCTGATGATTTCTGACCGTTAGTCACAGAACACACATGAGTAGCAAGGGTCCCTAGACTTTCTCATGCCATGGATAACAATAATAGTTCTGCTGAGCCATTTCCAGAGAAAAATTGTAAGTATGCTATTCGAGCAGTATTTTTCAGTTAAACTAAAGTCTATTAAACTCTGTGTTATTTTCCCCAGTTATGGAAGAGTTCTAGATTTACTGTTGTGTAACAAATTTCTATGAACTTGTTGAATTAAGGAACAGCCTTTGATTAGTACATACTTCTGTAGGTCACAAGCCTGAGCATGGCGTGGCTGGTCTCATGCTGAGTGGCACAAAGTTGAATCCAAAATGTTTCTAAGCTTAATCATTACTGGCAGAATTTGATTCATTGAGGTCCTATGATGGAGGTGCCCCTGGTTCTGCTCCTGCGCTGCCAAGCTACTTTGCTCTTATAGGTCTCTAGCAGTCCACTTTTCCATCCCTTGGACCAAAAGATTGGCTGCTATAATTTAAAGGAGAAAGACTTATTTTTTATTTACTTTTTAAATTTATTTTTCTCATAATTTTATTGAGAAACAAATAGCAATGAGACAGTTTCAAACTAAATTGGTAGGAGAGTTTCATTAATTAACATATTGCATACATTCTTCCTAGTGGTTAATTGCGGTACAAGATACGGACATGATATCTTATTTACAAACACCATTAGAACAAATCCCTCTATTCATTAAGAGAATGTAACTATATATCTATCCTAACCATTTTGAATACACAGATACAAAATG
>NW_004524579.1:10232646-10234316 GCF_000260255.1 Octodon degus | reverse complement strand
GACCTATGCAACAAGAGTTGTAGCTTTGGGGTCTGATAAGGTCAGTGAAATCCCTTCAGGATTTATCCTGAGATCCTGTACCTCAGATTGTAGAACGTTTTTCAGTGTCAGCCATGTGGATGAGTCACAGCCATTGCTTGGCCAATGTGCTCTCTGTGAAAGCACAAGAGAATGTTTTCTCTCCATGTAACTCTCCTTAGGCACATTCTACCTCATCAATCACTTTGGCCCCATGTTCTGCCTAAGATGTTTGATATTCAGACAGATAGTGAAGTTAAGCTTAACAGCCTACATTGTATGGTAATAACAATAAGCTTGTCTTCTGGATGGTTAACAACCTAAGTTTGCAGACCAAAATTAGAGGGAAAAGGAGGGCTGCAAGGAAAGCCAACATTTTGGCCCTAGCCTTCCAAGGTCAATTAAGACTCAGGGTATATGAGAACTTGTACTGTAATGTCACGTAACTCAGTAGTGTCCCAATTTTTCTGATCAAGGAGATTAAGAGAGACTTATTTGGGCTCAGGGTTTTAGCTCTTTCAGACCCAGGTTGGCTGACTACACATTACGGTGGGTGGGAGATTTTCACTAGGTCCCTGAAGCCTGTAGCAGGCAGTGGAGCACGCTCAGCAGACTGGAGAGGCCTTGGGATTCCACTGTAGCATGTGAGCTATCCTTAGGGAAACATCTGGGGGGGCAGCTTGATTATCTATTCCAACTAACGAGCATCATACTGGATGCTTCGATTAGTTTTTCACCCTCATATACCTGGACTGGACAATTGATTTGCATGTTAGGACCCTACAGATCTCCATCAGAGTTTTTTTTTTTTCTGGTACCAAAGAAAGGGAGTTACTGTTGTGACAAGACTTGATCTGTGGCTCAAAGGCTTTCACAACTGGGTTGCCAAAGGGGTTTGTGAAGTTTTGGAGGTGCTGACTAGGGGAGACCCAGAAGGTTGCAGACAGAGCTCAGGAAGTGATTCTGCTGGGAATCCTACAGACCAGACACTGGCAGGAATGCAGACTTAAAGACCCGACTCAGGAAGTTTTAGTTGGAAGTGAGGACTCTTCAGAATTGGACCAGAGGCTCTGTGAGTTTCTCTGGCAAAGAAATAAACAAATATTTTGCGCAAGTCTTAAGATTTTGCAGGACAGTGAAATCAAGGATTGTGGGTGATTTGATATGGCAGAGGAAATTTAAAGCCAGCACAATATTGTGGCCACTTGTAGCCAGATTTATTGTGAGAATTGGGTGCAAAATCATGCACAGATCATTTCAACATGGCCCTCATGGGCAATTCATAGCATCATTTTGCATTTCCTAGAATAAAAAAAAGTATTTTTTGACTTCTTCCTCTGTAACCTACCTGAGGAAAAAATGGTTGCTGTCAACTATTCATGGGTAAGAGAGATCAATACCATCAGACCTTTCTCTCTTTCTTAAAATTAACCTATTTGGGTCCTAACTTACTTCTCAAAATTCATTTATTGCAGCACCAAGGACAGTGGTTTCAATGAATAGTTGAGTGTACATACCAGGATCCAGTATAGCACCTCAAAATAGTAGCACGCTCAAAATAGTAGCAGCCCTGTCTTCTGGTCTGATGCTCACAAACAATGAAGATGTTGCATTTTTGGTTCTAGGTACACTACTAGCTGAGTCAAAGAATA
>NW_004524579.1:10221236-10232546 GCF_000260255.1 Octodon degus | reverse complement strand
ATATACTTGACCTAGAGAAGACCTGAGAAACGGAGTGCAGTGATTTGATTCTGAGAATGGGAGTCAAGGTTTGGAAACAGCTTAGAGTCACACAGGTTGGCAGTGTCACTAAAGTTTCCTGATGTCCACAACCAGGCGGGGGTTCTCCATGCAGTGGGATTTTCATCAGGCTGAGGGGGTGAGGAAACTAAGAATGATCTGGTGACTTTATAATTTAATAACTTTTTATGTATTCAGTACAGGATCTACAGGGTCTATAGGGTCTCACTACACAGATTGAACTCATAGTGAACCCTCTGTGTTCAGCCTCTCAAGTGCTGAGATTGCAGGTGCGTGCCACCACACCCAGACCCAGTCTCAATCACTGTCTCAGCCCACCCTGAGGGCCGGGCTGGCACAGCATGCCAGGGATCAAACCCTGGCTGCTGTGCTCTGCTTAAGCAGGGGCTTTAGTCTGCTAAGCTATCTGGCTGGCTGTTAATAACATTTTTATTACCATACTATTTTAATTTCTTTTTGGTTCCAACAAGGGAGGGGTTAGCTAAATCATATATTTTAGCATGAATGAAATATAAGTCATTTCCAGGTCATACTTGGTTGATAAAGAAGACATGCCCTGCAAAATGCCAGGGGGTTGCTGAAGAGAAAAATATTAAACTAAGAAAATTCTATATCCAGAATTCAAATATAGGGATTCAAATATTTCAAATTATTATTTAAAAATTTATTGCTTTAAATTTTTCAAATTATTTTACACCATTCCCATTTCCCTGCATTGATTTCATTGCATATTGAAGAAATTTACCACTTAGAAGAGTCAGGTATTACCAGTAACACTACAGTAGTTATGAGGAGGAGCCCATGAAGCCCAGGATTTTCTACCTAGTCTGTCTCCATGCTTCTTACACATTCAGAATACATAATGGGCATGATAATATTCTTTTACATTCTATCACTGAGTGTATCTGCAAGACTTATTAATAATTAGTAATAAAATAAAGAAAATGTGTATATATAAATATATAAATAAGGCGTATAAATAAAATATATATAAATGTATACATTTATATATAAATATATAAAAGCTGTTTTGCAGTGGCTGCTACTATGTGCCACATGGCAGTTTTGCCCTTTCCCTAATTCATTGGTTCACCTGCAGTATATGGATTATCCTTGTTTTCCACATATGGAT
Source organism: Octodon degus (assembly GCF_000260255.1). NCBI lineage: Eukaryota > Metazoa > Chordata > Mammalia > Rodentia > Octodontidae > Octodon > Octodon degus. The sequence continues at coordinate 10,231,354 of NW_004524579.1, read as the reverse complement.
AACAAAGTTCAGACTAAATGGTTAGGGTCTGACTCAGAATCTGGGAACAATCGCAGCTGGAGTTCAGTCTCAGGATTCTTCAGTTTGCAGCTGGAGCTGACTTTCAGGATTCTACCATTCAGGTTTGCTTTGCTCTCGCAGGCGTGGCCACCCAGCATGCACTGCTTTTCATCCCTGCCTAAGATCAATAGTTCGACTCTGAGACAGAAGAACACAGGACAGCCTAGAAGTCCTTGATGCTGAATTAGGAATGGAGATTTAGTTTTGATTACATCAGTAACCGTGATGAGCTTGGATGGCTCACTCTCTTTTCTGAGCCTTAGTTTTCTTGTCTCTAAATCCTGGGAACAAGGTGAGATGGTCTTCACTGGCAGCTATTGGTCTGAAAAGCTAGCTACCTTTCATGGAGTTAGATTACCTCATTTGACTTGTCTGCTTCCCTCTTATCCACATGGCCATTCCTTCTTCTCTTTATTTCTGTGGTATTTGCAATTGCCCCTGCTCATGTCAAGCTGATCTCAGCTACTCCCAGTGTTGCTGTGCCGCCACAAGAGTCCTTCCGCCTTCAAGGACTACCTGGTGTATCAGCACTACCAAGAGCTGCACACCTTCTCTTGTTTCAATTCCAGAATCTCTATGAGATAGTCATTATCTCCATTCTATAGCTGAGAGTAAATTAGTTGGAGAAGGTTTTCAGTAGAGGTCACATCACTAATTAGTGGTAGGTACATGATTTGTCTTCATAGTCTGTGACCTTTTTCTTACTACAACTGTGAACATGATATTTATTAGATTCTCCCTATTTAGTGATAACTCACATAGAAAAATAATCTTTTAAACATGACAGAAGTTACACGAACTTCTCTCCAAGCTGATAGAAGGACATACGTTCCTCCGTGTGAGCTTGCATCCCAAGGCACATGGCATGAGCTACTCTGTATAAAGATTTGCAAACCAGAGAGGCTGGAAGACAGGCTCCTGCACTGGGATTGCATGGACTTGGCAGATCTCTCCTGCCTGTCCTGTATGGTGGGCACGCTGTACAGTAGTCGCATGCACTGGGATCCCTGTCCGGGAGCACAAAGAAGATAAACTTAGTTTTCTGGGTGCTTTTCCCCAGCTTTCCAAGAAGGGAGGAGACAGGTGAAAGGCTATCACTTGCAGTTTCTGAAAAGGAAGGCATTACGAATTCTGCCCACTACCTGTGTCTCAGTTAAAGATGTGTGAGGCATGGTTTGCAAATCAGGAAAATATTAATGCTGTTTAGGAACAGCGATTTTTCTCTGAAACAGAAAGATTTGGCCTTGGGGCCTAATTCAGGCAGGGGGCATGGAGGAAAGAGTAGGAATGCATTTTCCCTGGGACACAGGAGAGAGCTGAGCCAAAGATGTTTTTTGGGTTTTTTTTGCTTTTGCTTTTCTTTTTTGTGCTGGGAATCGAACCCACCACTTCGTGCTTGCTTGGAAGGTACTGTGCACTGAGCTATATCCCCCAAAGATGGTTACTGTCAACGATGAAAATGAGCATGAATTCTGAAGTCCAGTGGTCCAAGACAGAGCACCAGAAGACAGATAATCACCTCTCAATGAATAGCCAGGGAAGTCTGTGTGCATGTTTGTGAGTGCATGTGCTTGGGTATGGGCTCTGTGGGCATACATGCTTGTGCACACATGTGAGTGGGGGGATGTGCCTGCATGTGTCTATTCCTACATACCATGTTCATGTCTGTGCTTGCATGTCAGCGTGTCACTGTGTACTTGTGGGTACACATACATGTATGTCCAAGTGTCTCTGTGGGTGTGCTTCTGTGTAAGTGTGTGCATCTATGTACACATATGAGTGTGTCTTCTTACACAGGTCTGTGCACTGCTTTTATATGGGAGTATATCTTTTGTGTGCACATCTAAGTGTATGTGTGTGGCATGTGCAAGTGTGTTGAGTGTCCCTGTGGGTGTGTTTCAGTGCACATACTATTAGAGAGTGTGTAAATGCACATCCATGTGGATGTGTGCATGTCTAAGCATTGGTGCTTGTCTGTGAACTGCGTTACATGTGCTCATGCATGAGTGTGTCTTGTACGAGAACATCTAGGCATGCATCTATGCACCGTGTCTATGCATGTGCATGCGGCGCGTGTCCTGTGTACACATCTCCTGTGTTACTGTGTAGCTTGAGCACGTGCACGGAGGGCTGAGCCAAGCAGCACACCCCCGTCGAGGCCGTAGGCAGATATCTGCTTGCTCTTCCACTAGAACGAGGCAGCACTGGAAAGGCTATAAATAGATATGGCTAGAACCTATCTTGCAAATTTTGAATACTAACAATGTATTTTTGTCAAATAACTCCAAAAATTGCTGGCAAAGCTGCTAATTTTAGCCACCAAGATCCACGTGGTAGAGGAAGGGGTGGTGTGGCAGTGAAAGGGTTTCTTCGTTGTTATTATCTATGCTTTCTATAATGCAGTCCTCTCCATTTCCTCCTGCCCCCTACTTGCCAGAGAAATTGCTTCTTTTGTCTGAACTTGTTTACAACAGATGCCTTATTACAGCCTGGGTCTTAATTGTCCTTATGAACACTGAAAACAAAATGAAGGGAGGGAAACCCAACAACAACAATAAACAATATCAATCTACAAACATTTTTAAACAGAGCTGGAGGAAATGATAAATATATTTCACAATTATTTTAGTTTGATGAAGAACCTGGAAGCCTGACCTATTCCCTGAGGGGTTGCATCTCTGGGGCGGGGATAATTATGACTGTTGTGTTCGTTACTCAAGTGAAGCTGTGAGGATCTGGTACCTTGCCCTCTAGTATATGATTTCTATTCAAATGGGCTTCTGCTCAAACAAAGCTTTTTTTATACATATTTCTAAAACTGATTTTAATTCTTTTTCTTTCACCAAAATGAAAATGTTTAATTTCAAGTGCAGGTTTAATGAGAGTGAAATCCAGACCTAGAATGAAATATACATTTTTTTTAGATCAAGTTCATTTTTATCCATGCCTGTGAATGTGATATATTAAAAACAGAAAAACATTTTCCCCTTTGTTCACAGCTAATTATGAAAACAGAAAAATTAAATATAAACCGAAAGTCATAAATTAGCAGGATTTCAATGTCTAACTTTTAATACTGCCTCCAGCCCTCAGAAGGCTGTCTGCAGTTTTGCAGGCCTTGAAAAAGCCTCAGAGCAACTGTATTAGAGGTGCAGGATGTAGTAGCTGGCTGCCATGGTACAAGTGAGCTTCCCTGGGTACGAAGTGCCTCTCCTTGCACCTTAAATGGGAACTCATAGAATCTATTAATTAAGAACAGTGTCCAAAACAAGCCCTGAATTTATTTCACCTTTGCAGTGGACCACAATGGAGTAGCTGTTTGTCAGGGAGCATCTAGTCTAATACTGTTGTTAAAATAAGTGGATTGGGAGAAGCAGGAGATCCTGGTCATCTTGACACCTCCAGGTGCCAACAGCACACTGTATCCCTTGTCAAATCTATGATATATTAGTGTAAACGATTATTCAGAGTGCAGCAGGGGAATTGTTCTGATTCTTGAGACAGAGGTGGAAAATGACAGTATGTGCTTCAGGACAAGGTATTGGGGGCTTTAGGGGTCAATTGAGGTCCAGCTGAAATGTCAGGAGGGATGGGATGGAAATCTCAAGATTCAACCTTTAAAACAAAATGCCAAGGATGTAGTCAGTTGCACAAGTGCCTGCCTGGAAAGTACAAGGTCCTGAGTTCGATTCTCAGTAGGGAAAAAAATGTCACATGGAACTTTAGTGGAAGCAAGTATAAGGAGGAGAGTGAGTTAAGTTTCAAAATATATAAAAGACAAAAACCTAAGTGACTTGGATAGCAAGGAAACTGTCAGAAAAGAAAGGGGGCTTAACAAAGCTTTAAAACCTACTTATCACCTACAGATGGTAGACCATTCTTGGTGCCTTTTCTTCCCTTTTTGGGGGAGTGGATGGGGCCCAGGTGCTCCGTGTGTCATGCAGCCTGGCCTCTAACTCAAGCTGTCCTTATGCTTCAGCCTCACAAGTGCTGGAATTATAGACATGTGCCACCATGCTCAGTAATTCTTGCAGTTTTGGATAGCTGGAATATTCTCTGAGAGAGAGAGAGCTGATTTATGGTTTCTGATGACGTATAGACAGGACATGGGGCAGAACAACATATTCAGGACAAATGACAGTGTTCAGATTAGTATTTGCTGTACAGCAGGACTTGTACCTTGTGCACAAAAAGGTTCCTTGCGATGCTCTGTGAGAACAGCTGCCACATTTCCACTTCAGAGATGTGGAAGGCCTTGCCTGTCTCTGGTCAGGCTATAGAATTCCCATATTCAGCAGCAGCTACGCACAGCGTGAGGCCATGTGAACTCTGGGGGTTGCAGTGAAGTCCTCAAATGTCAGGGTGGGAAGGACCTTTGCATAACACCTTACGTTCCATTAGTTCTTCCATGAATTATTTTTCAAATATGAAAGGAACCAGAAAACATCTATTCAACTGGACAGTGGCAAAGTTGACAGAGTAACGAACAATGGTAATGATGATGGTACTGGTGACAGAGGTGAAAGCTGTTTTGTTCTTTTTCCCTTTAAGTTTTTCTCTACTCATCTGAGACAAAGTCTATGTCTGTTTAAGTGATCATTGGGATTGATTTTTTTTTTTTGTATTTTAGGGAAGGGTCTACAGGGTGTTCAGGGTCTCACTATTAGATTGGACTCGTAGTGATCCACCTGTTTACAGCCTCCCAAGAGCTGGGATTACAGGCGCGTGCCAACTCACCCAGTCTTGGGATTGATTCTATTTTAAAAATTTATTGACACACCTGTCTAAACTCTAAACATGAATAGAAAGTACTCATCCATTACCTTGTTTTTGAATTTTTTTGATACATAACTGTCATCCATCCACATCATCTATATTTAGAGGTAGCACTTTTATTCCAAGAATGGACTGCCACACTGATTTATATGGTGCATAAACAAATGGCTGTCAGTTGAAGTAAACGTGAACCATCAGATGCTCTATAGAATAGGATCTTCTAATCTACAGACCTGTTCACCTAAACCTCTGAGGGTATAAAAACCATGATTTTTCACTAAAGAACTCACTTGCTCTTTTTGTAGCTAAGAACCCGGGCTACAGTTCCTGTCTCTAAACCATGACCCAGGAGCTTGCAGTCCAGTAGGGGCAGTCATGCTATAAAGCCACCAGTCTGTACCAGTTATCACATGGTGTTAGGTGCTGCGAAAACTGATCAACTCGCTCTGTGGCTGTACCTTAGGAAATTTCAAACATTTGAATATTTTTATGAGCTAGTGGAAGGAGGGTCAGCTAGGAACCTTAGACTCAAGTAAGAAAACTTCCAGCAGCATAGAAAGGTGAAATTATACTCTCCTATTGTGCTTAGTTGTTTAATTTGAGTTTGCTGTTTTCTGTTTTCTAGAAAACAAAGTCTTTCACAGTATTTGTATTGGCCAGATGACTCTCCAGTCCTTATAGGTATACCATTTTCCTTGTACTGTGAAGTGCTGGCAAAAGCTAGTGTTTCATTTTGTATACTGTTCAGCCCAATCTATCACTCAGGAATACCTGGTAGTCCAGATACTGGCTCAGGTCCAAACATGGTGCTGCCAGTGTACAGCTCTGATCCAGACCAAACCATTGTCAAGGTGCAAACAGGTCCCTTTGAAGAAGAAACTTGCAGTTTTACTGCAAATGAGTACAGAACATCATCCCTGTGATTTTTCCCCAACAGAACTATCAAGTACTTACCTGGAAAGACGAAGTACCATTCTGAGTGCCAAACTAGGTGCCAAACATGATGTGATACCCAGAAGCCCAAGAATTCAACTAACTTGGTGGTTCTATCCATCTAGGGATTAGAGACCAGGAGGTGCCCAGGGGCCAGGCCAAGTCTCCGATAATGGGCGCTTCGGACGCCTTGCTGCCTTATGTGTTTGCTCCTTCCTGGAGTATATGATTGCTATGAATAGATTTAGAAGCAAGCGGAGCTCTCACATTGGCTCCCCGACTTGTGAGATAATAGCCATTATTATAGAATGAGTCAAGTAGAAGCCCTTAAAGCCATCTCACTGCTTTGCCAAATACTAGTCTTCCTGCATTCCAGACAAAGATAGAAAATTACACCCAAAGAAGAATTGTGAAAATTAGAGCTCTCTTGTCCATTCTGGCTGATAGGACAAAAATCATAACTATGAAACCCACAAACATCACTGGTTTCTCACAGTCCTTCAGGCCGAGCAATGCAGGGTCGAGCTGCCAGCAGATCTGGTATCTGATGAGGGGTGTCTCATCACGAACAGTACCTGTGTCCTCACATGGAAGCCTGGGCCCAGGAGCTTCTCCCAGCCCCCTGTGACAAGGGCACTTCCCTTATTCCTGTACTGAATTGTCACTTTATTTCCAATCCTATTTAGAAAAACTACCTAAAGCAGCTCTATTTTGCGGGAGGCTAGCAACTTCAGCCCCAGGGCTCTATTAAAACCCCTGCTGTTTGTCATGATGTAATTTTCCTGGACCTTGATCAACTTGGTATTCTGAAAAATATCACATCAATCTGCACTGTATTGATGACAATAAGATAATTAAATTTGGTGTTGAAGAAGTAGTAAGCACTGTGTGTTCCCCAGGAAGGAAAAGTGGGCCAGTAAATGGGAGAGTAATTATGGAGATCCAGGAACCTGAAGTATAAGGGAAAGCTGACAGTCTAGTGCATGAGAAGTGTGTTGTCATTGTCACTGGGCAAGGGACGAAGCGTTGCTCAGATTACCCCACCCCACCCCTATCTCCAACAAGCTTTTAGTGAGGTGTGTTTTGTTTTGTGTTGAATCGTGGAGGCCTTGTGCTTGGAATTGCTTCTACAATCAGTTCTTTGGGTAACTTAGCAGCCTGATGCTTTGATCTGGAACCCAGAGTAAGAAACAATATGTGAACACCACATCTGAGGTTGTGTGTAGTCTCTGACAGAGCGCTGAGGTCCATAGACAGACACCTGGGGCAACAGAATATAGTCCACATCTTTCAGATGATAGAACTAGTTGCCATTTGAGAAAGCTCCTTTTGCCATGCTACTTGGTCCTTGTGAAAGGCACCTATGTGATCGTGAGATGTGAATATTCACTATCTGACAAGAGTTTCCTGTAAGAAGTTGGTTGATGTCACATGCACCACATAAGAAGGGCAGGTAGGGGCAAATGGTCATCTGCCATATGATGGAAAGAGCATAGTTGGGTTTGTACTCAGTAGGTCCACAGGGCATTGCAAAGTATCATGGAGCAGAGGTTTAGATTTCCACACCATTGACTTCTTTGTACGGCCTCTTCCTCTCTCAACTCACACTTATGGTGCCACTGAGGGGGTGTATTTTCCATCACCAACTAAGAGAAAGAAAAACCCTCACATAATTAAGAAATAGGTTAGCTGCACTGGTTGCTGTTAGCTGAAAATGAATTGCAACCATGCTGTGGCCTGTCACGCATGGACCTAGCGGAATTGACTCAAAGTGTAAGGTACTCTGGCTGTCCTGATAATGCCCCACAGAGAGAATTTGTGGTGCAGATACTCAATAATTAGAGAGATAAGATGACTTTTCAGTGGCAGCAAAATGTTACCTCAGACAAAGGGGCTCACTTCACAATTAATGAGAATAACAAAGAATACTTGCACATCGGAGCTACTGGTGCTAACACATACCTTCAAATCAGGAAGTGGTTGAGCCAGTTGAATGATGGGATGGTATACAAAAGGCATCAGTTTGGGGACAGTGTTGTGTAGGGCCACAGTGCAAGCTACAGTACATGGCATATACCCTGCACCCATCAGTGATATCAAGCACTGTGTCCTCAATAGTTTGAATGTACAGATACAGAAACTAATTTATCAGACTAAGTGCCTGCTTAGGCAGATACAGGAACTAGAGCTTGATCCCTGGTACCACACGCCGTGCCGGCCCCGCCCTCAGGCACTCTGAGCCAATGGCCAAGTCTGGGCATGGTGGCACACACCAGTAATACCAATTCTGGGGAGGCTGAAAATAGGACAGTCACTATGAGTCCAAGCTACATAGTGAGACCGCGTATCAAGTACATTTTTAAAAAATAACTTATTTGTGCTTTCTTAAAAAAAATGAACTTCAAGTTTCCGTCTTCAATTCTTTGAAGGATCTCAAACAAGACTGAGTACGAGGGCCCACTGTAGGAACAAGTTTGACATAGTCCTTCAGGCTGGGGATTGCCTTTCCTCACTTCTGCATCCATCCTCGCCTGTCCTTTCTTCCTGTGCCTTGGTAACAGTTCTCCGAATGCTCAAATGTCAGCCTTGGTTTCAGGCACAACATTGTACAACGATTCCGATGATAGCAACACCTGCTGTCTAACTTAGCTTTCATTTTTCTGTGTGTCTTCTTTTTGTAGTGAGGCTCTGGGCATGGATTTTTCTGCTTGCATATTCTCATCATTATTACCTTTATATTCTGTCCTGCTGGCTGCACATTTTATCCTACTTCTTTGGGGTTTGCGATGCGAGTGTTTTCCTTCATTGTTCTAGATATGTTTTCCTTTCCAGAAAGATTAAATTATGTCCTTTCTCTTGCTCCCGTAATACATGGCTTTGATATACGTGTAAAAAGTAAAACAATATGTGAATTAAAAGAGATGACAACTTTATACTCTTCCTCATATCCCATACCCAGAAGTTAACAGAAATTGTGTATCCATTTGTAAAGAAGAAAAATTATTTGTGTTATATCCAGAGTAGTTTAGGATTACTTATTAATGTACAATATTTGGATAATCATATAGTCTCTGTGGCAATCCTAATTGGCCATTAGTTTACATAATCAGTTTATTCATGATGCAGTATGACTGCTTACATTTTACAGACATAGCCTAATTCTCTATAAATAATTGTGCTGAATTGATTATTCAGGAAGGTTTTATTTTATTCTAGACAAGACTTGTGTTTGTTCTAAATTAGTGAGTATCAATTCCAAACAGCTACCACTTGATTTTCAGTATCAATCAGAATTCAGAAAATCAAAGCTAAATGTTTGATGTAGCTTTGGGTACTGATGAATCCAGTCATAATATTATCTAAATAGTATGTCAGAGAGAGAGAGAGAGAGAGAGAGAGAGAGAGAGAGAGAGAGAGAGAGAGAGAGAGAGAGAGAAAGTTGTATTTCACACATTTCTCCTTTAGCTATGTCCACATATCTGTAGCATGTGGAATGGTGCACGTAGCAACATCAGTCCTGTCCAATTACGTTCCCCTTCAGGAGTGTCAAGTGATGGATATAGTGTGTTGCAAACAGCGGATAAAATTAACATGATAAAGGTCTGTAAGCATGTAAGCCAGATAGAATATCCTAGATCAGATTTTGAGTATAAAGTGGAATGAAAGCATCACAAAATAAGCCCCAAAGAGGTAGCCTCAGCCGGGAGGAGAGCACAGCGGTGGTTTTAGCCCATGGAAGCACGGCGCCAACCATTATCAACGGGCTCCAATATGCATCATGGCACGGAATGTTGAAGGATGACTTAGCACTTCTTCCAGGCCTGTACTTCCATTCTAGAAAGGCTACTTATTAAGATAATTTAACCTCCTAAAATATTTACATATCCAAAACTAAGCTCCTTAGACGAATCTGTTAAATATTAACCTAATTTTCCCAAGATAATGTCATAAAGATAAGTCTTGAAATGTGTAGATTCTGTTTTTATTTGACTGTTATATTTAATTTTAGGTCAGATTTTATAAAAGAAAAAATTTTTATCACCCTCAGAGACACACAGAAACACATATGTACACATACACAAGCATGGGCACAATATTTTTTATGAATATAAGTTAGTTTAATATTGGCTCGATAATTAGATGACCACTTGCCATGACCTATATCTATAGACATAGCCAGGTGTTACTTATACAGTTCAACGGAGGCCATTGAATTTGGCACATGCTTGCAATCCCAGCACTCTAGAGGCTGATGCAGGATGATTGACATGAGTTCAAGGACTACCCTGGGCTACATGTTAAGTTTAAGGCCAGCCTGAACTATGTAGTGAGACTCAGTCTCAAAAAAA
>NW_004524579.1:10173250-10221136 GCF_000260255.1 Octodon degus | reverse complement strand
AAAAGAAAAAGAAAATGTAAATAAATTCAATGCAACTTTTTAAATCAAAATTTAGCACATTTCTAGCTAATTTATAACATCATAGAAAGATATAATATTATCAATGTTCTCAAATACCTCTTTAATTTTTGGATGGTAGTACAGTGGTTTCCACTATTGCATATTATTTGAATGTCAAACACCCTCAAAAGATACTTTTATAATGCCTAATGATGAAAACTATGGCACCATTGACAGGGTACTTTTAAAGCTTCATTTTTTTTTAAAGAATACAAAATAGTAAAACTTAAAAAAAAAAAACAAACATTAGAAGCAATACAAAATTTCATTGAACAAAGTCATAGGAATTCAATAATGGTTGCTGTACTACATGCTGCTATCTTCAAATTAATTGTTTGGATTATCAGATAGAAACCTGAAAAATTGGTTAAAAAGACCAAACAATAAAAGTGTTATAAGAAATTACAAATAAAAAAATAAGAACAAAAAGAAAAAAATATTTTAAGCATTCACTGTTCCTTTCTAAAGACCAGCAGAAATCAACAATGCAATTATGCAAACTTTGCTGTGTTTGCACATAAATATATTATTTTACCTCTTTTCTTTTGTCCTTTTCCTCACCCCAGTCTTTCCTTTCCACTGGGGGAAAAATTCTTTCTCTTTCTTAGTATCTATTGTACTTTTCAGAACCTGAAACCTCATTTTTACAATACTACAAAGAGATTTTTTAAAACATATTAAGTTAAATGGTTAAATTTGATTTTTATGGATGAACAAATAGAAACTTCAACAGAAAACAAAACACTACTTGTGAGTGGGGCTAGCTCCAAAGTGAACGTGAGATTTCCTCATAACTCAGACCTTTGTCAGATTTAAGTTCCCAAACTCCAGCCTAGAGCCTGACTCTAGAGTAAGGTTTAATGACCGTATGCAGAATAAAAAGAAAACTCCCATGTGATAATATACAGCTCTTCCTACGTCCATCACTTACCTGCTTTAGGCAATGTATATTTACAATCTTCCGTTCACATATAGCATTTCCTTCTTGCCTCCCATCGACCATTCATTGGCTAGTAACATGATTTTTTGGTGCTTCACTAGGAAACACCAATACCTCGTGAATCTCAAGCTGTTGGGATCTGCTTCTCGCATGTCCTCTAAAAGCTCATGTACAGATCTTCAGCTGAGGTGGAAACACCAGAATTTGAGACCTAGTTGGAAGACACATGTCACTAGGCACAGGAGGAGTGTGACCTTGAAGATTACACTGTGACATAGACCCCTTCTTTCTTTGCTTGTCAGCTACCATAAGGTAAGTGGCTTTGCTACATCATAGGATGCCTGCCGGGTGTTCTGTCTTGCCACAGACTCAAAAGCAGCACAACCAACTAACCATGGATTGAAATCCCAGAAACTGTGAACCAAAATAAATCTTTCTTCCTTCAAGTTGATTTTCTCGGATATTTTCCCACAGCAACAAAAAGCTGAATAGCATATCAGCTTTCATGTAACTTGAAAGCACGTAGAAAGTATGAGGTAGGAAAAAAAAAAGAAAGACACTGTGGGGAAGAAACAGCTGGAAAAGACCACCAAAGGATGTAAAAAAGCTCTAAAGATTGTGTCTGTTGTGGGTGACTGGCCGAAAGGATACAAGTCTGCTAGTAAAGGTTATTTATAACTATGCAAGATGATAGAAGAGATGGAAGGAAGAAGGAGGAAGCAAAAGTCAAGACAAAGGGAAACAGATCACAGAGAAGTGGAAGAGAGTGCAAGACAGCAGCAGTGAGAGAGATGTTGAGAGGCAAGTTCTAGTGGCAGCAAGGAGCTCCCCTCGGTCACCCCTAAGGCACAGCTGTGCCACAAAGAACAAAGGAACTGAAGGGAAACAGGAGGAATATAGATGGCTTCATGCTCCTCAGTGAAAGTGCCAAGGGGGAAGGAAAGCTAAATTCATTCATTCATTCATTCATTCATTCATTCATTCATTCATTCATTTTTTTCTTTATTTTTTTCTGGACTTTTAGAGACAGGGTCTTGCTATGCTGTTGAGGTTGGCCTTGAGCTCACTTTGTAGCCCAGGCTGGTCTCGACCTTGGTATGATCTGCCTGTCTCAGCCTCCTGAGTGCTGAATTCATTTATTTTGATTGTGTAAGACTACGTCGCTATTCAGGGTAATCAATAGCTGCGTGAGCCTGCTCATTGTGTTCAGAGCGGAGCGCACCTTCAGAGGGCAGAGTGTTGACACTACAGCTGCGGTAAGCTGCAGACACGCTGCACCTAATCCTCTTACCTTAGGATTCGAAACTATCAAACTGCCAGCAAACACCTCTCCTTGTACTCAGGGAAAATTGAAAAAGAAAGGATTTCTTATGGAAATGCTCTTGCCAGAGTTGTGTGAGATACGTTAGAAAGTTAAGCGTAATTGTTTAAAATGGAGAAGAAAAGCAAACAGAAACACTGTGATGTTCCAGAATAATTTAACAACTTTTTCTCTTCTGAAAATAAATTTTAGTCCCTCTTTTTTAATGGTGGTGAAATTGGCCTATTTTGGCAACCCTTGCTAAATTCTACCCTTGCAGAACCCAGTGGACCTAGAGCCCGAGGGAGTGAGAAAAATAAGGAAAGCCTGACTGTTACTATGTGTGCTAATATTTCAGGTTTTAACAACATAAAATTCCTGAGGATGGAGAATTTCCATTGTCTAGTTTTTAATACATTCCCATTTCATTGCTGTTTATGGATGATAAGCTCTTTCATAAAGGGACAGGGAATTTGTTCAATATTCTTCAAAATATTATTGACTTTATTTTTATTTATTTTTTTGATTCCAGATCCCACAAACTGGATCTGATTAATCTGTCTACAAGAGTAAGAGCAAAAGACTCATGCCTAGGAGGGTTTTAGTATTCAAGTCTGGTCTCCTGGGGAGCAGGCACTGTAAGGCTTATTTTAAAGGTTGTTCCCCTGGGTTTCTGGTTCCTAGTTCCCTTTTTCAGGAGCTATTGCTGATGTGAATCAGAGGCCCAAACGGTGAGGAGATGCAGCTGATATTGCATAAGGAGCGTAATCTCCAAAAAGAAGGACTTAGTAGCACTGGGGATGATGTAAGGGAATTTTCAACGTTATGCTCTGTAATTGCTTGGAGAGCTTTGATGTGTGCTGGAGGAACACATACTTAGTGTGCATAGTCTGTGTGTCTCACCATCAAGGTCAAAAGGGGGAAAAGGCAAGCAAAAAGTACTAATACCTGTGTCCCATCACTAAGAGTCTCGATTTAATTGCTCCAAGGCGAGGCCTGGACAAGTTCCCCAAAGACATCTGATGTGTAGCCCAGGTTGAGAACACAGGTACAGAGAGCACTTAAGTTCCCTCTCTCTTTGCTATCTTGCATTTTCAACCTGAATATACTTGAGGTTCATGAAAATGATTCCTATTTAACACCCATTGTTGACAGAATATTTAAATCTCATCTTAATATGAAAGGCCAAATAGGTCAGACTGTGAAAAAGACAGACATGAGCTAGTTTAATAACACTCTTAATTTATTTTCAATAAATGAAAATCTGTGTCTATTTCACTAATCTGATTCATCCCAATTAAATAATTTAAAGTATTAATATTCATGATTAAGTCTTTAAAATATGATTATCTTGTATTTTACATTTAATGGTGATCTTAATCTTTTAATTAATCAATTAATTAGATTTCTCAAAATATAAGTTGAAGTACACAAGGCTAACAATCCTCATGTGGAGTTGGCTCCGGCAGTTGCTGCTTCATCCCCATTCCTGGCCCTGCCTTCCCCCTACCCCATGCTTTGATTCCCTTCTCATTTGAAAATGATCTACCACCCTTCTTCCTAGTATCTATCTTTTATTTCATGCTTAATCTATAATTTGGGTTTCTCGTAGAAGAGAAACCATGTGCTACTTAAGCTCCTGTGTCTGATTTATTTGATTGAACACCATGGCCACAAGCTATCTGAATTTTGTGATGCATCGTTTCTGTTCCAATAGAGTTTAAGTTTTCACTCCAGAATAATTGTCAATCTCTACCTCACCCACTTAGGACTCAGGAGAGTTATTAATGAAGGTAAAATTTAAAATATTTATCTACTAGTAAGATACAGGCAATTGCTGAACCAATTGCTGAAAGCCTGCTTTCCAGCAGGGTCCTGAGAAGACCCTAACTGGGGAGGGCACACTCTCCAGCTGCTTAATCAAAATGTGTCCAGAGGTCCCTGAACCATCCCTGAAAGGGACAGTGGAGGAGCCTGGGGTAATATTACTTATCAACTAGGTCAAAGTATGCATTTAAATATTTCACAATTCATCCTATTTTCCAAATTCATGTCTGCTGAATTCTAGCCCTAATAAAGAGTTCATCAAAAATTTTAATCCAAATTGTCAGGCTGGGGAGATAGCTCAGTGGCTTAAGCACCTGCCTGGCAAGTTCAAGGTCCTGAGTCCAATCCCTGGTACTTCCCCAAAGAATAAAAATAAATAATTAAAAAGTGAAAACAAAAAATGAATTTGTTCACACGAAAAAAATCCTGATAAGAAGCCAAAGTTAAGGGCTATCAAGTCAATGTCTCATTCTTGTGAAACCATTTTATATCTATAATGGTATTTTATGATTTGAAAAATACAGACTTTCAATCTGGACAGATCTTACCATTAACTGCAGTTTCTCCACTTAACTACTGTGTCAGCTTGGCTAAGGTGCCTCTTGGGGCTACAATTTCTACCACTGTGTAAGTTTTAGGAATATTAAATGAAAGCAGGGATCTAGTGTGCTATTAGGTATTTAAGAAATTATTGCTACATTGATTATCAGCTTTTGTGGACATATTTTCATTGCTTCCTACAATGCTTGTTTCTGATTGTCAGAAGGCTACACGTTGGAATAGCATTTTTTGTTCTTGTGCAAAACAGTCATTGTTGTTCCTCGTGAAAGAAGTGCTCATCTCCATCCATGTGGCATCAAGTTTGATTATGTGACTTGATTGGGCCTGCAAAATGTGAATAAAGGTGCAATGTGCCATTCTCATAGAATAACTCAAGTACGGAATTTTGGTTCTGCCTTTTCTCTTTATCATAAGAACATCAAGGGCTTTGAATAACCTGAGTACAGAAGGAGGAAGACGTGGAGCAGGCTCTCTTATGGGTGATCTATATGAGGTCTGAGAAGAGTTGTTTCATTTCTTAAGTCACAGAGATTTGGACTCACTTGTTACTACAATGGCAGCGTCCGTGCTCTCGAATAAAAAAGCTTTTACCCAGAGATAGGGGGTTCCTATATTAAAGACATACGTGTTGTGACTTTGATTATAGGCTCTCACAGTGGGTGCAGGGAAGCCGTGTTTATGGACTGGAATGATATTAACTTAGGTGGGAATGTTTTTGGTAGAACAATTGACATTGAAAGCAGATAATGTACCACAAGAGTCTAGGACAGGGTGTGGGAGAAACAATGTTAGTAATGTACTTCAGGTGTTTGAAAAAGTCTATGAGAAATAGTTGACATCCAAAATAATTTGCCTTGGGGAATAGGGAGGTGAAAGGGAACACGAAGACAGCACAGGTTCTGGACTTTACAGAATGAAAATATTTAAACTTTTCTCATCTCTAGAAGAGATGATAAAATTATAGATGCAGTCATTACGGATTTTGTGAAAATGTGAAATTGATTAGGAAAGAACAAATTAATTCTTTCAGTAAGACTTAATGTCTCAGGGTAAAAAAATATCAGTTCTCCTATGAATTAATGAACTTATGATAAAGTCTAGAGATAGCCATGCCTTACAAAGAGTTGTTGATATGGATATTGAAGCATGAAAGAAAATCAAGTAGATTAAAAGGTTTGCTTTTAGATAGCGGCATTAATTTTCCAAAAGAAGGCCAAAGTGAACAAAAATTCACAGGGACTGTTGGAGACTTAGACTGACCTCGAGCCATCTTCCTTGGGGACAAAGCAGCACAAGAAGTTTACTTGACACTCACAACTGTAGCCTCCTCAGATGCAGCCCAGCAAAGAAAGGAGGGAAACTCTTAACAGTAACAATGGGCTTGGGAGCCATTCTTCTAAACTAAAAGTAGGAACTAATCAAAGGACTTTTTCCACCCTGAGACAATAGAGGATTCTTATACAATGTGGACTGCAAGATTTCAGGATTGCTCTCAGTCAAAGGCTGTGATGCCCTCCCCATGCCATCTCCTCTTTTTGCATAAGGGAGTGTTGACAGCGATGATCCTGTTATCTATTGTGGGTGGCAAAGCAGAAGAGGAGAACAGGGATGATGACTGTTCCTGTTAGATACTAAGTCTTCATCTTCTCTAGCATCATAAGTAAGCTGAGGTATAGCCAGTAAAAAGGAATATTTTACAACAGTGAAAAATAACCACTGCTAAACTCTGTGCCACAGCTGAATCTCATAGTTATGATGGTGCTGTTCCCAACAAAACCCCGAAGAACACGTGGCACCTGATGTACTGACTTGGCAGGTCCAAAACGCAGCCAAAACTAACAAACAGTGATGGAATTCAGTATAGTGGTTTTCTTTGAAGGTTGAAAAGCAGACATGGAAGAGCTACCTGGGTGTTAGAACAGTTTCTTATTTTGATTTGGATGAGAGAAAATTCATGAAGCTGTTCATTTGATGCAGATTATGCATCAAATGACTTTTTCAGTATATATGCATGTATTTGGCCAGGGATTTAGCTCAGTGACACAGCACCTGCCTGGAAAGTGTGAGGGCCTGAGTTCAATTCCCAGTACAATGTATATTATTTTTGTTTCCCTGTCCTATCCCCTATAAGCCTTTAGTCATTTTGAGCTTCAGTTTTCTGAAATTCTTCTTGTAGGATTTCAAAACTTTTCTATTTTACTGTGGCTTTGTCACAACATTTTCTATCTTGTGTTCCTACTTTAATATGACAGTATGTCATTGCTCCTAATGTCTCTGCATATCTGTCTGCTCCATGGCACTGGCACTACTCATTCCTTTCAGAATTTCATTTTAAACATTCTCATCTTCTTGAGTTTAAATTTCCCTCTCTTTGGTCATGATACTACATATATACTTGTTAAATATTTGCTTTGTGAACCCTTTTTTCCCAAAGCTTTTGTTTAAGTGGACTCATACAATATTTTAAATTGATAGCATGTGTTCATTGTGATGTTTCATAGGTTTCCCAAGAGTTCTTTCACTTTGCCATGAGTGATACATTCACTCATATTGTTCTTACTTGTTCATAGCATTGATAAAGAAATTAAAATGTACATGTGGGCTATGAAAGTATAATCTAGAAATTGATTGTATGGGTACACTTAGAGGGTGGCAGGCCCATATCTGGTGAAAGTGCTATGTGGATGATAAATATTCTAAAACCAAACATTCATAAATGAGAGGAAAAGGAGACATAATCAGTGTAATAGGTAGTTAATACACACTGATAAACATGAGTGAATGAGAGACTCCAGAAATATATGGATGTTTGTTAAGCAGGTCAAATTTACAAATAAGAAGCAGAAATCATGCAGTGTACATAAGACAGTTCTAGTGGTTAATATTGATGGTTACAGCTAAGGGCTGGGGATGTAGCCCAGGGCAGAGTGTTGCTTACCACTGTGAGGCTAGGGCTCAAACTTTATCACTGTAAGGAGAAAGAAAAATTAAAGGCTAAGAATTTCAAATGTAGCATGTAACCATTCAAAATTCTCACTAGTTCAATCAAAATGATAGATTCAAGTATCACCTCTAAGAAATTCTAGGTGAATAATACAAAATCAAGTTGGTAATAAATGTTCTAAATTAAGAGGCCATGGCTGT
The DNA here is from genome assembly GCF_000260255.1 of Octodon degus. Taxonomy (NCBI): domain Eukaryota; kingdom Metazoa; phylum Chordata; class Mammalia; order Rodentia; family Octodontidae; genus Octodon; species Octodon degus. Next base: position 10,213,304 of record NW_004524579.1, on the reverse strand, counting down.
TGATAACAATTTTGTGGTCTGTCTTATTTAACATCTGTGTTTATTGTAGAAGGAATACACAATATATTAATTAAACTTGCAGGTTATTCTAAATTAGGAGATGCTCCCATCTCCACTGAGAATCAAAAATAGTTGTAAAAGTAAAAAAAAAAAAAATTGTGAACAAAAACTGCTATTAAATAAACGGAGAAAAAACTGTCACCAAGAGTGAAGATTTCACTCTACTGTCTTTAGTTCTGGAGTTTCTGGGGCAGAAATCTAAGTATAAATGTTAAAACAGGCATGTGATCATTTTTGAGTTTAATCATTTTTTCCTTAATGAACTGCTAATTATTTTGTCTTTTAGAGTCCTTCCTTGTCAAGTAGATATCTACAAAGCTACTTACAGTAGTGAACTGTACTGTGTTTAATTGACTGGAATACTATTTTCAGTCCTCCTGATCCATATCTTATACCTTGTACATATGGTCTTATTTTATAATTTCAGTAGTTTTCCAAAATCTTTTTTCTTCTTTTGCCTTCATATGCCAACCTCCTTATCTGAACCTTGACCGCTACTCAGTGTCTGACCTTCTTATGCTCCATGTACCTTCTTTCTCTTAGCAGTTGCTGGCTGTTCTTTCTCCTCTGGAGCCTACACCTCTCTCAGCCACCTAGCTGTCTTGCTTCCACTGTTCAAGTAGACTAATGCCTCCTCTAGGGGCTTACGAATGCCACTGGACACATTTGTTTGGAAATTCTATTGTTTCCTCAAGGTAGATACTTCTAAAGAAAACATATTAACTTCTTTCTGTCTCCTAAAATGATTTATTTCCTGACTTTTCTGTCAATGTCAGCTGTGATAGGTTCACCTAAACCTTCAGGAATGGGAGCTAGAGTTTTCCTTAGATTTTTCATATTCATGACCTTGTAAATTCTATTGTTCATTCAGTTTCCTTGATGCTTCTTTTAAAATTCATATCAAAGATCAGCCAGATAGCTCAGTGGACTAAAGCTCCTGCCAAAGCCCAGGGTTTGATCCCTAGATTGCTGTGCAGCCCTGCCCCTGGGGTGCATTGAGATGGCAAATGAAACTGGGTATGGTGGCCTGCACCTGTAATCTCAGCACTTGGGAGGCTGAAAATAGGAAGATCACTACAAGTCCGATCTGTGTAGTGAGACCCTCTAGATCCTGTACTAAATACATTAAAACAATTCATATCAATCTTGCTCTCTGCTTTCATTTTCATTCTTCTCATCCAGGCCATTACAACTTATATGTATGTTAATGTAATAATAGACTCTTGCAAAGTAAAATAAAAATAAAAAGTAGTCTTAATATTACCACAAAAGTAAGCAGAGATAACTAAAACAAGAAAATCAATTTTGACAGTGCCAGTTTTCCAAAAAGGAGCAACTCAAATGTGCAAGGACAGAAACCAAATAAACAAAACGAGGCCAATTAAATTCTTCCTTGATGCTACTTAGTATTCAAAAGTTCTAGATGAAGATGAAGGTCTGATTCTGCCTAGTTTTGATCTTATATTATTATACATTTAGGGGCAGGGGACTAATAACCAGCAACAGGACCAACACCAAGGCAGAACTGGGCTGGTTCTACCCACACAGACACATGACAAGGACATATTAAAATAGATAGAGAGGCACAGGGACTGAGGGTCCCCCAGGGATAGAGTTAGCAATTTGGATAAAGATGACAGTGGAATTAAGAGAAGTGATGTTTAATTTATTTATATTTTTAAGTAGAAGCTGTCATGAAATTGGTATTTTTAATGTGTTCAGCAAGATTTCACACAAATTATACATAAAAATATCATGAAAAATTATGACTGAGTACATTTTCATAGTGAAAGGTCCAGGCTCTTTTGGAGTAGTGTCTTTCTCTGCGCCTCCATGAGAACAGGAAGGGCCCGGTGCTCCATCACCTCTCTAATGTTCTCTTCATGTCTCCCTCCCCCAAGTTTTGACTTTACTGAACTTTATCCCCAAGGAATCCAGAATACTTTTGGAGAATTCTTAGCAGAACATGTTGTTACTCGGCTTTAAATCTCTCAGAAGTTTTCATCTATGTTCTGAATACATAGGACCCTTTAAAATACATCTATTGAAACCTGTCTCTTGACAATGTTAAGAGGTCGGGATGTTTGGAAGTCTTTAGAGCCAAGGGTGTCTCTCTCAGGAGTAGGCTTAGCACTCATTAGAGTCTGGAGGGAGTTTTTGGCCTCTTGCTGAATGTTAGGGTGTAATGCTGTCTAAGAGGACCCAGGCTTCCCTAGAATCATGATCAGCAGACACTTTGATCTTGAACTTCCCAGTCTACAGAAGAGTGAGAAATAAAATACGTGTTATCGATCACCCAGTCCAAGCCATTTTGCTAGAGCATCTTTAATAAACTAAGGCACTTCTTATTGCAGTGGGAATAAATTCTAATGTCCTGCATAAATTGCTTTAAGTTGGTGTGTAGCCCATGTTATCTGAGGTCGTCCTTCTTTTCTCCCATGTCCGGTCCTCCCTATCTATGCCTGCACCAAACTGATTTCAGATACTTTCTCTGTCATCCAAATTCCTCTCTCCTTGGAGTTTTGCTCACACTATGTCCTTAGATTAGTTTTTTTCCCCTTGGCTTAAAAATTTTTATCCTAAAATTTATTTGGCATATTTCCGTTTATACTTGATATTTTCAGAATGCCTTTGTTTTGTTTTTCAATATCATGATATTGGATTTTTAAAGTCTGGGTTAACACGGTATAATTGAAATATGGCAAAATTCTTTTTTTAATGGCAAAATTCTTAATGAAAGTTTGTAAACACTAACAGGAACATAACTACCAAAAATCAGAACACAGAACATTGTAGTTGATTTTGAAATGCCGCTTTGCCCCTCCTTGAAATCCTTTCCTGTTCTGTACACCTTGCCTTTTGCAATTGATTCCTAGCCTTACAAGTATGCCTTTCCAGGATGTCACATAAATGGAACCACACAAAATAAAACCATTTGAGCCTGGCTTCTTTCATTTGATAGAATTATCTCAAGATTCATTCATGTTTCATATGTGCATCATAATCTGTTTATTCATTCATCAGTAAGTGGACATTTGGGTTGTTTCCAGTTATGGACAATTATGAGTAACACTTGTATAAAAATTGGCACAGGATTTTGGATGAACACACATTTCATTTTTCTTGAGTAAACGCCTAGTAGCAAAATTATTTAGTCATATGGTAATAGCATAGTAATCTTTGTAAAAATTGCCAAATTGATTTCTTATTTAGCTGTTACACTTGGCTTTTGCACTATAAATATGAGACATGTAGCATCTGATATTGTCATCTTATTCACTTTATTAATTTTAATAAATATGTAATAAATGTATGATTTTAATATGCACTGATTTCATGACTCATAGTGACACATTTTTATGTGTCTATTTGTAATCTACAATCCTTTTTGGAGTCTTATCTTCAAATATTATACCTACTTTTATGGAAATGTGAAATTTCTTTATGTATTCTAGCACTTTTATATATAAAGTGCCTTATTGGATATACGTTTTGTAAATATTTTCTCTCAGCATGTAACTTTTAAATTGTCTTTTTTTTTTTTGATGGTACTAGGGGTTGAACTCAGGTCCTTGCACTTGCCAGGCAAGCACTTGAGCTATTTCTCCAGCCTCTTAAATTTTTCTTAAAAGTATATTTTTTAATAGCAGAAGTTCTAAATTTTGCTAAGTATAATTTATAAATGTTTTACTTTATAGTTCTTTTAACTTGTGTTTTTGAATTGTTCACCTGAGGTTGTAAAAACTATGTTCCAGTTGAATTTTGTATTTTGTACTATGGGTAGGGATCACTTTTTAAAAACATAAATGTTATTGTTTTGGTTTTCAAAAATTATGTGACATCAAAACTTTCCTGTTTAGGAAACTCTTGAATGACTACAGCCAATATACAGTTTTCTGCAAACCAGAAAAAGAAATCAAACCTGAGCTAAGCTTTTGAAGGAGTCCTTTATGCCAAACCCTATTTAATCTACACAATCTCAGTTTTAATTTCTACATCTCTGCTAAAAATAAGGATGTCCACTCACAATATTGATTTATCAGGTCAGTTTTAAGGTGCATTGTAATCCAGCTCTTTCTACTATAATCAAATGCATTTTATGTTTTCTTTAGCAAAAGTCCGTGGGTTCATTCACTTGGTTTCCTCAATCCTTTCTGACAAGACCAGGCTTCCAAGTAATGCCAGAGCTGAGCTTCTCTGGCCCAGTGGAAAGTCTCCACTCACTTCCAGTAGAAAAAAACAAGTCCACTTCATGCTCTAGTACCAAAATACTTTGAGTTTAACTTCCCAACATTCCAACGTTAGATGGTTTTAAGAAACGTGAAGTTGACATTTCTTCTGAAATCTTGTGACATGTTATTGCCTGTTCTACTCAATTTTGCACTGTATCTTATATTTTCTATATTCTCTCTATATTGCTATGTATTATATTTTCAGAAAACGTCTCCTCCACTTAATTTTTATGATCAATATCACTATTCATTCAGCATGTGAAGAATGCCAGTATCTGATAAATGTTAAGAAATATATACACCGAGATTCAGAGATTAATGACAAATATATAAACTTAACCCTTAATGAGTTCATAGTTTTTCAGAAGAGAGGGATACTAAACAAGAAATCACAAATGTAACAAGAAATTTCAAGGTTGCAGAGGAAGCTTTCAGGGAATTATGAGAATGTGTTATAGAACAGAGAGCCCTTGTCATTGATTCTTTAATTAGTTGTTTTATTTTATCTTATGTTTTTTCCTTTTTATAAACCACTTGAACAATTTTCAGATTTCAATACAAATGTACTTTCTTATGAAGAAATATAAATTAAATCAATTCAAAGAATGGTGTACTAAAAGATACATTAATATATAGATACTTAGTATAGATTATAGAAATATTTTAAATTGCAAACAAAATAACTCATGTGAAGTCTATTGAGTTATTTTCAATAAATCACACTGGAAAAAACTGATACTTCCAGAAATTAGATTATCAAATTCCAAAATTGGATCCCTTGAATTGACAAGAAAATTTATACACACACACACACACACACACACACACACACACACACACATTTAATTATAGATAGAGTAAAAGTTTAAATAAAAGTATACAGGTACTAGAAAATACAGAATATCCTAATATTCTCAAAGTAAAATGTGATAAGCAAAATATAAAACTCAGACTATGAAACAAAACCTATTTGATAACATAATATACAAAGAACTAATCTATACATAGTAAGATTAAAAACTAAGTGAAGAGCCAAATGAATTATCAAGCAAAATATTTGCAATGTGTATTAGGAAAATAGAAGTTGTGTGTTTCAAAATGTAACAGATGAATAGCTGAGAAAAGGCAAACATTTTTGAAGACTACACAAAGAGCATGTACTGTGATTCACAATAAAACTAGTTTCTGATTACAATAAAGATAGATAACAATAATAATCTGAGTTACAAATTAAAACAACTGATAGATTTTAATTATCAAATTAACAAAAAGTATAATGCTTCATAATGTCTCATTTTAGGGAAATGAAACACTACCAAAACGAAAACGTGGTTCACGTTGACATACCATTTCTACAGAACTATCACAAAAGTGCATTGACAACTTTAATTATACTTAGGAATTTTGAAAAGTCAATATGTTTATAGGAATTCTGTATCAAAATAATTGGACAAGTGTGTAATGGTTGAAAAGTATTCATCAAAAGTTAAAAAGTATTCATCAAAATAATTCCAAGGAAGTTTCAATGCATTGATCCAATGAGAAAACTAACAGTTGTTAAAATAGAGTAAGGATGAGGCACAGTAAAAAAAAAAACAAAACAGCAAATATATGCATTTAAAAAATTGTGATACTAAAAGACATAGCCATGTGTTTCCCTCAAATACTTGCATTGCTTCACCTATATTTGTCCCATTGTGCTTGCCGTTTGCTGAGAAGTTCTGGAAGCCCTTTTGTGCTAGTTTAGTGGCATGCTTGTGTCTGAGTAGAGGTCCTGAAATGCTTTGAGATATTTATATTTCACCATCACTCTGCCTCTGCACAAGAGCTGGACACCACACCATGCCAGCTCTGATGAATAAGTTGGAGGAAGTCACACCCTAATGTTTTACTTGACAGAAATCACCGTAATTTGACCTGATCCAGGGCATCAAGACAGCCGTGAAAAAGCACTCGCAATGAGAGGACCTCGAAACTGCTGCAGGAAGTGCCAAAAAATAGTGGACTGAGTGCTCTTAAAGTGATGGGGAACACGCTGAGGGAAGTTAATGGCACTGTATTCCTTAACACTAATTTTAATTTAAACAGTCATCAATGTTTTACCACGTTTCTTGTGTGTATACCTCTATGTGCCTGTATCTTATTGAGCAAAAATTCAGGGTACACTATGGTACCTACAGTATGCCTGAGCCACTTTATATTTGAAATGTACATATTTGAATGTGTGTATGTTTTCACAGTAAAATATAGAAACACTTAGCTCTGGGAAGTAGGACTTGGAATGAAAGCAAAGGTATATTTGGACAATTTTAATATTATTTTAAATTTAATTTCTTGGGAATAAGATCTATAAAACATATATATATATATATATATATATATATATATATATATCTTAGGAAAATTGAAATATACAGCCATACACCATATATGGATTACCACTGTGTATATTCAGCAGCATTTCTTTTTACAATGTTTCTCTATGCCTAGATGTGTGATTAGACATATCTGAAGTTTTAAAACACACTTTACAACTGATGTTTCTTAGTGTCTCATTCTGCGTTTCATTCATTTCATAGTCTTCTTTCTGTAGACAACTCTAAACCATACTGAGGAGACTTCAAGAAAAGGAAAGAAAAACAAGAAATCTATCATCTAAAAATACTTATTTTGGGGACAGGGAGATAGCTTGGCAGTCTAAGTGTGCTTGAGAAGCGCAAGGACCTGGGTTTGATCCCCAGTACCACCTGATGTGCAGGCTACCGCGCCGAGGTGGCCACCAAAACCGGGTGTGGTGACGAACACCTGCAATCCCAGTGCTGGGGAGGGATTGTTATTGAAACAGCAGATCAGTATGAGGCTGAGCTGCATGGCGAGACCCTGTGCCAAATACATAAATACGTGAATAAATAAATAAGATTAAAAATACGTACTTACCCGCGTTATATATTCAACAAGCGTCTATTGAGATACTTTTGATCCAAGCATTGTTCTAGGTATTACTAGCTGGTATCAGCCAGTCTTTTCTTATTACTGGAAACAGAAATCTTCAAAACCCATTTGGCATTCTTGGTTTCATAATGAATAAAGACATATCTGGTCTTCACATGATATATCAGGCATTTATCATATTAACTATATTAGAATTCTTTAAATGACTAGAGGTTTTGTTCTTTTGAGTTTGATGTCATAATCATTTAATTTTTTCAGTGAATATATGCTCCTAAGCCTATGTCAGCTGAATTAATGAGCAGAATATAAATGTGTCTATTGATAGAGAGGACAGGACCAAAGGAAAACCACATGGAATCAGAGAATGAATTAAACTTTTATAGGTAACAAAAAGTAGGATGAAGAGAAAGACCACGTGAAAGACTATTACTGTATTGATATTATGGTACCTATCTGCAGGCTCCTGCCTATACTTGCTCTGAACTAATTACTTGCTTCTTTTCTGTGTTTGCAAAGGACTTCCCAAAGGTGGACAGTGGTGCTCACTGGCTGGATGGTACCAGAAAGGATGGTGATGTCAAAACAGGAGCACAGAGGTCATGATACAGGAATCAGGCAGTGGCTTGGGAGGGAGTACAGCGAAGCACTGAAAACAGGAGGTACTCATCCTTCAAGGGAGAGGCTGAGACCTCAACACTATTGGTGGACACTACTCTTAGTGAGGTACATTTGGAAATTAATTACTCCAGAATGAAGCTGAGTTTGAGGCTGGGGAGATACTAACTTTCTGGTGACTTGCATTTTGTTCTTCTTGTTCAATTAGTTCCACAGATAGAGATGCAATTTGCACTGCAAGTAAAGCTTCATTGTACTCAGCTATAGAACCTGACGGCGGAAGACACTTGTTTAATAAGGTGACCAACTATAGTCCTCCATAGCGTGAAATCTAAGAACTTACACAAAAGAATTGGAAAATCATGACTCTTCCATAGAGTGACAACTCCCTCATCCTGTTTGCTAATGTGAGCTGGTTGGCCTTCTGAATCTTCCCTCCGCCTCGATGGACTATGGTGCTATCCTGCAGGCACTATCATCTCCTTTTACTTTCTTTCCATTTTACTTTTAGGTGAAAATGAGAATTACATTAAAATATTTCCATGGTATATATCATTCATCACCTCTTGGTACTTACGCAAAAACAAATGATGCTCTTCTGTGAAGAATTATAGATAGTTTTATATTTTTCTTGTTAATCTCAATGTGGTCAGTTAGGTAGGGTAAGAGAATGTAATAGGAACACATTTTGTTCGCCCAAAGTAGGAAGTGGATTCCCTATTCACCCAGTCCCGGGTCTTCATTCTCAGGTTGACGTAGAGCGTGGTACCCTAACTCCATATCATGTGCAGTCTACAAGGACATGAGCAGTGACCTTGCACACAAGTGTCACTTTATTGGTCAAATTTAATTTCTTGAAGTAATAAAACACCTTAAAAATCAATCTTTGTCTCCATTTTTTTCAATTTATTCTTTAGGATTTCTTAGTAAATGATAAATAACTACATTTGTTACAAGTAGAAGGAGCTTAATTGAATGTGTTCATTTTGTTATATATGGCTATTTGTAAGTATGCAGAAACCTAATGCCATCTGGGGAGTAGAAATCACTTTTTCCAGTGCAGTATTTTTAATTATGTCTTTTCACCTGAGCTCCAGGGCAAAAGTTCCATTTTCTCCCTGCTCATTATTAATAGAACCCACAGGACAGGGTTTTCTAATTTCATATTTTTAAGTGAATTTAGCATGCAAAGTATTCTGAAATGACATTAGCTATGTAGCTAAGATAATACCTTGGTTCTGGAATTTCTTTGCTTCATACAGATCTTTATATCTGACCTAGATAGACTGCCCTCTTTTCATATAGAAATACTTACTCCTACCCTATGTGCATATTACTGCAAATAAGTTCATTGTCCTGATGATTATTATTTGCACATTAGATGCATTTGAAACATAGGACGATTGTATATTTTTAGTTTATTACTTGCATTGTGTGTGATTTTTGTGCACCACACAGACTTGTAAGCATTTTGAAATTAATTAACCTGAACAAAATTGAATTCACTGGTCTAGGTTCCTTAATAATATCCTGGCTGAAACATTAAATAATAAATGAGAGGAGCATGGGAGTGGGGGAGATACCAAGGAGACGGAGCGAAGGATTGGGCTGCCTGCGTTTTTATTCCCCATTCTGCCATTGTGCAGCCCCCTCTGTGTGTTTTGAAGCAGCCATTCTGCTTTTGTTTTCCTGGCTATAGCATGAGAGGAATTGCGAGCCCAGGCCAGGGCAGTGTGAATACCTAAAATGTGCGTTGAGAGCCTCAAGTAAAACACACTACGCTGCATGTGGAAATTATTATTAGTTCATTCTTCATGCACTTTTAGTCCTTGCCCTCTAGGCTCACACTGCCAGCCAAGGCACCAATTACTGTCCATGGGGCCGCTGGTTCTTATGATGTGAACACCTGTCCTCCAGCAAATGAACTGAGATAATACACACCAATTTACTATGTGTGTCATAGACCCTACAAATTGAATCTCCCCAATACACTCTGAGTTGAATAATAAATGACACTGGGTTTAAATGACAGGAAATAGACTCAATGCAATTGCCTGGGCATCTGTGTCCACCCAGGCCTTTGTCCACTCATTCTGCTGCTGACGTCCATGCCAGACTTCTCCTTGCACTCTCAAAGCTGACTAAGGGGCCATCTGTATGGGGAAAGTCAGTGCAGAGAAACTGGCTTCCCTGGGACAGCCTGAGGCTGACTAATTCAGCCAAGCCCAGGCTTGGCACACGAGGCCCCACACTGATCACCAGATAAGATGAAATTGCGGCAGGATTCAATTCCAGGGTTCTTTAGGTTCGTATTAGAGAAATACTTGTTAGGCAACTGGACAAAGTGTCCTCTAGAACCTGGAGCAAAGGCATAGAAGAGAGACAGTTTCACAGTGGAAAAGCAAAGCAGCCATGGAGGGAATAAATCTCGGAGGTCAGCCAGATGTTGGTGTGAAATTTGGCTCCACCTGTACCAGCTGTCAGGCTTCTGCCAAGTTACCAGCCACAATTTCTTTAAACTTCAGCTTCCATTGTGACCTGCATTCTTCCAGTTTGTCCTCTCTTGCATCACTGAATCCCGGTACAGTATTGGGCACGTATAAGTGCTGAGGAGTGATGGGATGAATGAAGATTTTTCTGGAGTCATTTTTTTCTGTTTGTTGCAGCCTCAGATTTAGGAGGCAGGATAGATGCAGAGCTGTTGCACTCCAGGGCTTCTCATGTAGTCTCCATGGGGACAGCCTCCGAATGAGGAAGAGAAGAACATCCTCAGGAGGTGGCCTTTTCTGCTGGGATGCCCAGTTGGGACATTAGTCACCATACCTCAGCTCGTTTTTTGCAATCCAACCCTCTTCCCCAAAGACTTCACCATCCACCGTCAGGACTTCATCTTTTGATAAATTTCACTTACAAATTTGTTAATAAAACTTGCATGTGTATAATTCTGCAGCATCTCCATGTGTTTTCTTTCAGTTTAAGAGCATGACCCTCTGGTACATATGAACATATATACCCCCATGACTATGTTTTATATTCCTACAGATATATGTGAAATTTTTCTTTCTGTCCCATTTTAAATTACAAGAACTACATTACTCCAGATGTAATCTCTTTCCTATGGCCACAATGATTCTATGCAGACTGATTGATCTGTATGAGGACCTAGAAAAGTGAGGACAAACTAGGAAAGTACAAGCAGTTACGAGAACAGACAAAGTATTCTAGTAATGTCGGTTCTGTACACATTCGCAGTGTTGTGCACTTACTCGACTCGTGGTACCACGTTGCTCTTCCTTGACTGATGCTGGTATAATCTAACAGGACAGACATGGGTGCGCAGTATTAGTTTCTATGTAACTTCCCATTGCAACTTTGCTTCATTCTGCAGGGTCATCCCTTGCAGTTAGGGCCACTGAGAATACATCAGAACTCAGAGGAAAGTGCTTCTCCTATACCCACCTGCCATCATTGAAGAAGCAGTAAGCACAACAGTGTGAGAGAGACATTTCCAATCTGCTCCCAGGGGCTCCCACACCACAGGATAGAGCCTGCTTTCTTGTAAAAGCCACTGAAGAGCCTCTTCTGTGCTCTCCTTTCAGCTAAGTCTTCTTATCTCTCCTTCCAGGATAAGCCCCTGTATCCCTGCACCTGTCCTGTGCTGTAACTGCCCACCTTTCCCATTACAGCTGCCACCTGGATTTTCTTCTTCTGTCTCATTATTTGACTATTGTAGAACAGTACACATCTCACATCTCTGCTTAGTGCCAGTGAGTGGTCTTAAATTACTGTGTTAAATTTGAGATAGTGGGAAAGAGGGTTCTTTATTGATCAGTTCAGATTCAACTTCAACCTTTACCAGCTAAACATGTGTCAACCTAGCAAGTTACTAACATCTCCATTCCCTGTTTGTTTGTTCTCTTACCCTGCTTTTATGCCACCTGATCCCTACTCAGAAATTTCTTTGGCTGAATCCAGTGAAGTCAGTTGACTGAGCATCCTGAACAATGTTGTGCACAGGGCTTAGCTCCCCATCTTCCAGATCATTATGCAGGCTAAGGGGAAAGTGGGTCCCTGGACCACACAAACCTCTAGGCACTTGGAGTTGTGATTGTTAATGTGGGCATCTGTCCTCTATGACTATGAGTTTCTTGGGGAAAAGAGTTACCTCTTCCTCTGATCTGTATCTCCAGTGACTTAGACACTATCACAAGTAGAATGCAAGGTTAATAATTGCTCATTGGATGAACTTGTTAGTGGGGTTTCCCTAGCATTCTCTCCAGGAAACACATTTACATTTTCAGTTAAACAGATTTGGGGCTGGTAAGATAGCTTAGTGGACTAAGCACCTGCTTTGATGAGCACAGGGACCAGGGTTCTATCCCTGGTTCCTCATGCCGCACCAACCCTGCTCCCAGGGTGTGCTGTGACAGCAAATGAGTCTGGGTATGGTGGGCATGCCTGTGATACCAGGCTGGGGAGGCTGAAAACAGGAGGACCACTATGAGTCTGAGCTGCATAGTGAGACCCTGTACCAAATACATAAATGAAAAAATAAAAATATTTAGATTGGTACAAGATGATGGTGCCATTAATGGATATTACTGAATAGAAAGGAGATTGGAAGAAAGATGAATGAAGAATTAACTGTAATTCACCAGAAACCCCATGAAACTTGGCAAAAGTGGATTAGTCTTGATGGTAAAAGAAGAATGAACTATCGGAGAGACAAGTTTTTGCTGAGTACAAGGTGCGATGGTATCATAGACTCCTGGGTAGACAGATAATTGTGACATCAGATCCTAAAATGAGATTAGAGGAAGAGGCACCACAGAAAAAACGAAGATCCACACTGTGATCAGCGTCAGCGGCAAGCCCCATTCCATGTACTTTGTAGCCTTGCTTTCATCAACCCTCCATTTGTCTTCTTTCCTACAGCAAGATATTGTGTCCCAAATGTGTAAAACAATGCCGGGCATGTGATATTATTGAGTGTGCATCATAGAGAGGCAAAGAAATTGAAAGTCTAGAATACTGTGTGGGTACTTAAAGCTGGAAGTTAGAGGGATAATACAGGTTTGTCTTAGTTATCTTACACTGACCTCACAAAACATTGTAGTCAGGGTGACTTGAATGAGTATGTATTTTCTAAGAGTTCTGAAGGTGGAAGTCTGACATCAGAGCTCCACAGGGTCGGGCTCCATAGAGGGTTCTCTCCATTGTTTGCACTCATGGTAGTTTTTAAAATTGTTTTGGTTGTGCCCTCACTGGGAGGTGGGGAAATGGAACAGATTCTGGTGTCTCTTTTACAAGGACATGGATGTTGTCATGAGGTCTAGCCTCATGGCTCCATCTAATTTTAAGTATCCTGTAAAGGTCCATCTCCAAATACTATGATATCAAGGGTGCAATGTTCAACGTATGGACTCAGCACAAACAAAACTCAGTCCATGGCAAATGCTTTGCTAACGGTTCTCTCCACAGATTTCCTCAAAGATCACAAGCTATCTGGTGAAACACAGAAAACCTTTGCTGCTGGGACATATTTTTCTTACCTTCTAGCATGTTCAATTTAATTTAAAAAAGGATGTATAGGAAATTTTGCCTTATTTTAGCTTATAAGTATTGTACTTCAGAGCTGGAAATCATCGTATCAATTATCATAAGTTATCTGTTGTCAATTTCAACTGGTCAGTTATTGGTTCACTATCTACCAAGCAAACCAAGAATACGTCCCAACCATTATGTTTGACTTGGTCCTGTGATTTGCTCCAGCCAACAGGATGGGAGCACACGTGATGCATTCTGCATCTGAGCGAAATCTTACAATATATTTGTATCAATCCCCTTAGATCTTTTGTGTGTACACTTGAGAAAAGTGTGACCAAGACAGAGGCTTCTTCTTCCAGTAGGATCAAAATTGAGAAAACTCAGAAAGCACAGCTGAATGGAACCTTACTGGAGCCAAAGTGAACTTCAGGCCTCAGGTCTTTTCAGTCATTTTAAGTTAACATGAATTTAGCAGGTGAACACAACTTACTGTCTCATAGTTCCATGTTATTAAAGACTGAGGTACATTTCACAGGGCCAACATCAAGATGCTGGAAACATAGTGGTCTCTTGGAGAAGCTTTAGGAGGGAATCTCTTTATTCTAGCTTCTAGAAGCTGCTCACATTCCTGGGATTGAGAGGAAAACTTTATTTTATCATCCCACATGTGCTCAGAATAGAGAAAGATGTTACAGATGCTCAATAGAGAAAGATGTTACAGATGGTCAAAGAATTTGAACCTTTTGAATGTTTTATTCTTTCGTCAAATTTTATATATGCTTTACTATTTAGACAAGCACAATTAATTGTCTCCAGGATGCATATACCTGAGTATAAACATGTATTAATATTTCATAATGAACTAGCATGCAGGCCCAGTGGAAAGATTATATGTTAATATGGCATTTTCTAGAAATCTCAAATTCATCATTTGGAAAACTAAGGTTTTTTTTTTCAGCAAAATTATGCAATTTAAGAAAACCATCGCTTGTCGAGTATGTTCCCTTATTTCAGATAGGAGCCTACAATCATTTCATGAATTTTTAATTACTCTATTCCATACTAAACACAGATTTAGGAACTCGTCTAGTAAACATAGTGTCAATAAATCAAAAATGTCTTATAATACAACTTTACAAGAGAAATAAGAATTGAATGCATATTCATATAGTATACGGTCAAGGAGGTAAAAAGAATTGACTGCTCTGAGACAGAAATTATTTTGAAAAATCAAGTGCTAGTGAAATGAAAGGTTTATGCCCCTTGCTTAGATTTCGTCTATGAAATTAAAAATTTTGACATAATTTTTGTTCTGAAGTTCAATTTGGTGTGATGTTATGATTTCCCAGTTCTTGATTTATCTTTGTAGACAGTAGCTGACTGAAGTGATAGAATAGGCTATTAAGCATAATGGCTTTCAAGTAAATTAAAATTACAAGCATATATACCAACTCATATTTTGAAAAACATGTATTAACCAAGCTTTTACACAAGATACAGAATAATTATCTGAGGACGAATGGCAAATGGGAGTATGAGGGGACAAAATGGGAATGAGTAACTAAAAGAGCTAAATAAAAGGCGTTTTTAATAAAATGTGAATTAAGGAATATGATTAACTAGAACGTTTACAGCAGAGTTCAAAAATATTAATTTGTTCCCATTTTAGCTTCTTTGGGGACATTATAGTTTGCTCAATTTGAGGTGCAAATAATGAACCAAAGGGCTTTGGAAAGTATTTTCACTAGTCCTGGGCTTTTCTGATTGAGTAAGTCTGAAGTATAAAGTAGGACTGTATATGTTTTATGAAGAAATGTGATGAGATGGATACACCTGTGTGCCTATGGTCCTTGGCAAAGCACACAACACCACCAGTATCCCCAATGCTCCTCATCTGACAATCGTACTTGCAAAAGGTTCAGACGTGATCCTAATGTTTGTGCAAGAGAACCTTCCTTGTAGTTGATAACTAAGCTGCTGTACTCTCATGGCATTTTTTGGTATACCCCTTATTATTTTGCAATTTATCTAGATCAATATACTCAGTTTTTCTAGTTCAATTTACTCAATTTCTAGTTCAATTTCAACTTACTAGTTCAATTTACACAAGGATGCCTTGTGATTTCTTGACCTCTACAGGTTAAAATGTTTATGTTCCTTAAATTTGATTGATAGATTAACAGCACATGAAGTATTTATGTAAAGTCAATTTCTGCCTTACATTTGGTAGCATTGTCCACTGTCATTGAATTTCCAGTTTTGCAAAAAACCAGTTTAGTTACACTTGGTGAATGTATCCACCTGAATCTTATGAGCCCGTAGCTGTTAGGTGGAAGAAAGAGTTCCATTTTGGCAGATTCCTTCAGGCACACAGCATGTGTTTGTCCTTTATCCCCACCATTGCCCCTGTCCTTGTGCCCCTCTAGTTGCATGTTTCCTCTGTGTGGGGGAGGTCAATGGGTGCTGTCCAGTGTAAGGGGACTGTAATTAGAAAAGAGGAAAAGAAGAAGAGGGAGGGCAGTGAGGTTAGTGTGAGGGTGTGAACAGATCTTTTCAAATTATCTTTCCTCTGAAAAATTTTTAATTTCTTCCTTGTGCTTTAAGTACAGAAATGTCACTAGAATTATCAGTATTGGGTTACTGGTATGTATGCTGCTCAGTGTCTGTCTTTTGATCTAAATTTTTATATTACTTATCCGATTTCTTCCTATCCTCCTTTAAGTCCTCCCATAATGCTTATTAGATTTATAGTCTAATCTAGTTATACTGGGGCTCCAGAGCTGAACTGCATATTGTAACTATGTATATAACAAATAAGGATCTATGTTTTATAAATATTCATACTGTTTATTCTGAGAAATTTCTTAAACAATGTTTCCAATACTAAGGTTAGTTTTGTTTTATTAGTCTCTTATTAAGTGTATTGATTGATACTTTCATAAGTGCAATTAAACTTTTAATTTCTACAAACTTATTATCTGATGGTTTTTTAAATAATAGTCTATTCTTGTTTTATTGATCCAATATCATTTTAAACTCGAGGGAATTAACTGGTACACTTTACCATTTTGGTTCTTAAAAGATTTCTTCCCTCTAGGGTTAATTTTTGGCTTGTTCATTTTGATTCCTTCCATACCTGTTTACTGTTGTTCTTCTAACATGCATTGATCCATAGATACTGATTTGCAGTTTTCGAGCGAAGGATTAGAATGAATAATAGGGAGAGGTGTGCCATGTTTTGAACAGACCTTAATTAGTGGAGGTTTGGCTTTCGGATGGATGAGGGGCTCTTAAGTGTCAGGCGAACATTGCTCTGTAGGTCATTGAGCATAAAAGAAATGGAGCATTTTGGCTAACTAGAGACTTTATTATGAGAAGCAATAAAGAGCCCTTGCTCTAGGATTAAGATTCTCTAGGACCTGTCACTGCTGAGTAAGAAGGCTTCTCCTTTCTTTCCTCAGCAACTGCTATCTATATCTGTATCTGTATCTGTATCTGTATCTGTATCTGTATCTGTATCTGTATCTGTATCTATGCATATGCTATCCTTAACTTCTCTCCTGAGCCCTTACATACAAATATACTTGTTCTTTGACAGATCAACACCAATTTGGGAAAGTTATTTTGTTCCAACTCAGCTTATTTAATTAAAATATTATTTATACCATCTTTAAATTAAATGACCCATTCCTGTTTTATACATTGGCTGGCTGAAATCTGAAGCTATTGCTTCGTTGTCTTGAGAAAGATATTTCACTCATCACTGACAGCTAAGACTTTCTCTGTTGTCTTTGCTCCTCATGGGTCTTATTTATTAGTCACAATCCCTCATATTTTTTAGTGCTCTGCTAATCTCTTCCTCCAACACTGATTTTCATTACAAAATATTTCAGTAGACTGAGAAAGAAAATGGAGAAAGTAATTTACATTAAAGTTGACATCGTTCATTAAAATCTCCAAGTATGACAGGTTTTTGTTTTGTAAAAAGAAAATTCATCCATAAATTGATAAA
This sequence comes from Octodon degus, assembly GCF_000260255.1. NCBI lineage: Eukaryota > Metazoa > Chordata > Mammalia > Rodentia > Octodontidae > Octodon > Octodon degus. The sequence continues at coordinate 10,195,886 of NW_004524579.1, read as the reverse complement.
TGCAAGTACATCAGTAAATAGATGCAGTAAATTTATGATCTTGAATGGGGTCAGATCTTACAAAGAAAAAATATTGGTGAAAATAAATCTGATAATATAATTATTCGAATGGGAATTTGAATTATTAAAATAAACAAGATATATTGGTGATTGCAGACCTGTGTGTTATCAATATGCTTGAAGATATGAAGATTAATAACTTATATATGTGCATCTATCTATCTGTCTCTTTCATTTTATCCTGATTTTCATCTACCTATCCCTCAAACGTTAAAGAAAACTATGAAAATCAGTCAGGTTTCTTAGACTCGTAAGAAGAGAAAGAATTTACTATAAAAGTCTTTAACCCAATATTTATATTACACTATAGATTTGTCACTGTTTTTCATCATGAACCCCCTATAATTTCTAGTAAAACCTGCAAACACTTTCACAAAATAAAATTTTGAAGTACACAAAATAAGCAAAAGTCTATACAGAAAACCAAATGTAGCGAAACCCACAAATGTGTTAACATACAAATAAGTTAACACATTTACATATAAATTTCAAATTTTTGGTGCATGACCCTTTTTTGATTACTTGGCTCATAGGCCAATCAGATTACTATGCTTTTGCAAGAAAAACTTTTCAAAAATAAATTATTGCTACCTTTCTTAGTTCAATTTTTTCTTCTATCTTTAACTTTAATCTGGATTTATTCTGTTCTTCTATCCTCTTAAATGAGAATATTATCTTATTAATATTATCCCAGCTTTTCTTCTTTGCAACCATAAGGATGTTAAAGTATTAGTGTCCCTCTGACTTATGTTTTACTGCATCTTGTACTTTTTGATACGTAGTAATTTCATTAGCATTGGTTCAGTATACTTTCTAATTTACTTTAAGATTTTTCTATGTGACTTATTAAGTGAAAATGATTAAAACTTTTTAAACTGATTTCCAAATGTATGTTTCTGACAAAATAATCAGGAAAAGATATATATTATAGCATGGTGTTTTGAAATTTATATATGATAATTTTATGGACCATTAAGTGATCAACTTTTGAAAATATTCGATATGCTTGAAACATATAATATTTTCAACAGCAGATTGATTTTTACCTATAGGACATGTTTATTACATTATTTAAATCTTTCATACCCTTATTAACATTTTGTGTGCTTGGTCTATCAATTATCAGAAATTAGAAATCTATATTAAAATCTCAGCTTACAATAGTCAATTTACCAATTTAATCATGTAGTCTTCTGAATTTTTACTTTACATGTTCAGAAAATGCATTATTGCATGGAGTAAGAATTTGATGTAAACAGTACTGGCAAATTTGAATTTTTATCATTATATGAAGATTTTTCTCACACTTTAAGCCATACAACATAATCATAATGCAGCTTTTGACCTCCAATTTAATTGGAATTTTTCCTTTCACCTTACAGGCTTTTTCTGCTTAAATCCGTTACTTTCTTTGACAATTACACCTTCTTACATCCAGGCCTTCCTTCTGAAGCCCTGGAGGTGACGTATGTACCATCACTAATGTTAAGAGTTAATGGAGTTCCAAATCTCAAGTAAAAGTGCACTGCACTTGAGAAACTTCAGGTGACAGTTTCCTTTTGTTTTCCAGTTCTACCTAGACTCATGGTCAAACAAGGCAAACATTCTACTATCTCTTTCTACTTCTTTTTTGGTTCTGTTTCATCTGCTCCTCCCCTTCCAATTCAATTGCAGAATGCACTGCTTTTCAGGATCAAGCTCCAGGTGGTGATTTCTGAGTCTTTCCCTTTTTGAGTGGTCTTGACCATAATTTTTTTTCCTCTCTGCCCTTGGCTCCTTAAAGTCCAAACTGTGTGTTACCACAAGTGTTCTATTACCTCTTTGGATGTTGTCAAATTTTCTCATTCCTTGTCAATTCAACTGTGCATTTAAAATGTACTTCTTCAACTCTTTACTCCAGGGAACGCATGTAATGATTTGACTGTGGTTTCTAAGTGCTTTTTGGGCAAATCGTTGCTCTCGTGTTCATCCAAGGAAAGTGCGCCACGAGCCTAACACATCTTGCATTACAAAGACACACTGAAGAACCAAGCATCGGTTAGGGAACTGTCAACTATACCCATTGACTGCACAGAATTTCATCAGCCCACTGTGGTGTCAGAGAATGAAAGAAGAACTCTCTGGAAAGGAGACTGTGAAAATAGCGTCTTTGCTTTAGAATTTATACAGAAAGGAAAGCTAAGTATCTTGTTCAACTTATAGAGGGCATGCAGGTCAACTCACAGTAAGAAGATAAAACTCTTTATAAACAAAAATCAGACACACTTAAGAATGCCATTTTTTAAACAAAATAATAATTGGAATGATTTTTTAATAAAATGAACCTTTTGATAAAATGGAAACAATACTTTGTAAATAAGGAGGGAAAGAGAGGTCGAAGGGAGGGGAGGGGAGTGGGGAAAAAGAGGAATGGAGATATATCATATACAGGTATAAATTCTCTATGATGAATGTAATCATATATATCCACTTTTTTTTTTCCGGGGAACCAGGGATTGAATTCAGGCCCTTGTGCTTGCCAGGAAAGCACTTATTCTACTGAGTCATCTCCTCAGCCCCAATCATGTATATCTAAATTGTACCAATAAATTTAATTATAAAAAACAGAATGAATATTTTCTAACATTAAGGAAAATAATTCAGGAAAGATTATTAGAGAAAAGAGTTATGAGGATAAGATATTTGCTGAGACCACAACGTATCCTTCTCCCCTCCCCCCCCAAATCTCTTGGTATTTTCAAAAGAAAGATAAAAAACAACTTTACAGTGAAGGCATCTGGCTGTCCCTGTCTTGAATGTGACAGGAAAGCCAGTCATCCTGATGGCGAACTCCATGACATTGTGCTGCCTCCGTAAGGTAGTGCAGGATTTGCAAGAGGCCTGTGCTGCACTTGTGGCCTCTAAAGCCTATACATTGGTCTTCATGATTCCAGGACATGATATGGGGTTAGAAAAACAAGAAAAATTATACCATGAGGGAAAGAACACATCCAGATTGTGGGCTCACATGGAATCGCATGGTTAAGCCTTTTCAAAATGTCAAATGCACAGGGAAAAAAGTGGGAAGTGTGAACTTTCAATCATGATTCACAAAAATTCTATAAGCATATCTGGAAGAAATATGAGGAAATTTATAAGTGAAATAGCTATTAAATGATATTACAGAATTATTATAATTTAAAAATATAATATTGAGAGTTCTTGCAGTACTCCAGAGAAACAGAACAGACAGAGTATGTGTGGAAGTATATATACATACATAGTAGACTTTAAAATATTTCATTGTAAGGAATTGGCTCATAACTGTGGAAGCTTGAAGAATCCAAAATTTCATGAGAAAGTCTGGTAAACAGGAGAGTTAGAAAAGAGTTCCAGTTCAAGTATAATGTCAGTCTGCTGGTGAGTTGACTTGGAGTCTCACTCAAAAGCCATGTGTTGGCAGAATTCTTTCTTACTCTGAGGAAGTCAGCTTTGGTTATAATTAAGCCTTCAACTAATTGGATGAGGACCACCACATTATGAGAGCAATCTGTTCTATTCAAATCCACTGATTTAAATGTAAGGCCCACTCAAAAAATTGGACTAACAGAAACATGTATGCCACATTTGACCAAATATACAAGCACTGTGATTCAATTTGCCAAGTATAATTAACCAATATAATTGTAAAAATATACAAGTTCTTTATTTTTATCAGATATATGCAAAAATAGTTAATGATCAAGGGCCATAAGCATATAGCTCATGTTCAAATAATTCAGAATATGTGTATATAGATATATACTTACATAGACATATACACACAAAGAATTATTCAGAACTGTTTTTTCCAAGTATTTCTTGCTACCCTCTGCTCAGAATAATAAGTAAAAACACTGAGAATTCTTTATTTTGATCAAAGTATTTTAGTCTTTGGAGAATAGAGGTTTCCTTTTTAAAGTAATGTGCACTTTTAAGATATACTAGAGTACATAGTAGGTAAACATGGTTTGATTTTTATTTGTTACTAATAAATGGTTGAAGATGATAATTATCTTTTAGTAATAGACTATTTTCAGAAAATAAGTGGCATGAAACCATTTTGTATATACAACTTTTAACAAAATATTACATTAAAGCTTCCATCATTTATACTATAGTTTATTGGAATAAATTATAAGTACATTATGAAGTACATGATATATGTAAAATATGTATTTATAATTGAGCAACTAATATAAATTTTTAATAGCTATTTACCCACTTATCACATTCATTTAAGTGTATGTTGTTCTTTTATATGTGACTTAAAAGTTGTAAAGTATATATTATGTTATGTACTCACATCCATTTAACTAGAAATATATTTTATGATAAACAAATGATATTTTTCCATTTTGAATTTTTAACACTAAATATTTGCCATGTTTTCTCTTAATTCTGATGAGGAACTGTAAAATTAATAACCTATCAACTTATGTAAGAATAATAAATACTTACTAGATAAATATATTTACAAATTCTCCTTAAGAATGATAATTTATAATTTTAGGTGTTGCCATATTACTATGTTCATAGTGATATAAATGCTCTTAAGTTTTCTGACAAAAGTATAAAACTCAAGCATTCTTTTTTAATATTTTACTTATTTACTTATTTGGCACAGGGTCTCGCTAGGCAGCTTGGACTCATAGTGGTCCTCCTGTCTCAGCTTCTCCCCGCTGAGAATATAGGCATGCGTCACCATGCCTGGTTTCAGTTGCCAGCACAGTGTGCCCAGGATTCCAGGACACACATGGCATGCAGTACCAGGGATCAAATCCTAGTCTTTGGGTTTGTCAGGCAGACACTTAGATCACAGAGGTGTTTCTCCAAACTTCAAGTGTTCTTTTTAATTCCAATCGCTTTATAGTTTAAGACAGGGCAAGTGACCTTAAAGATACCCAAATACTTAGGTGAGAGAAACACAATGAGATTCAATAATAAAAGATCTAAAATAATGAATTATTATTGAATTTTCTATTTCAAATTTAAGCTGCCAACCGGTTTTGACTCTAGAATGCAGGTAATCACAATCACAAATTAATTTTTGAGAAATGAACTAACTTAAAGCAATCAATTCTACTTTAGTAGAGACTTATATATGTAATAAAATTAAGCAAATATTTTGTGTGTTTTATTATTCTTTATAATTCAGCAGACATACGTGAAGCTTTCAAAGAACTGGCATTCCTAGTAGTAATGAAGCCAGCTTTCTTTTCTAGGAATATTTGAAAGGCAGAGTTCCCTAGATTAAAGATAGTTTATTCAAGTAGCTTCTATATTTCCACTGAAAAAACACTCCAACTCAAAAGAATATTTGGATGTTATCTTTCTTTTTTAAGTTCTCATCAACACAGTGAATGACTATGAAAATGTTTATTCTGTGTATTTTAATTCACATAGTTGTGGAAACTTCTTTGTCCAACACTTTAGAAATAATATTAAAACAAGTCAAAATCTTTAGGAACTAGTGTCACTTTCTTGGGGCTTTAGGAAGTCCACCATTGGGGAAATTTTAGGTATTGTTTCAGATCTAATTCTTATTATTACTGAGAATTGAGAAATAAGAAAGTAGTTTAATAACCAAGAAAAAGCATGAATTCTAAAGTCAAAATTTTACAGAAGATGTAGGCCCTAAACTCCACAAGCTCTTCAATGAAATTGAAAAGGAAGCAATCCTCCCAAAATCATTCCTGGAAGCAAGTATTATACTGATACCAAAACCGGGGAAAGACTAAACTAAAAAAGAGAATGACAGACCAATCTCTCTCATGAACATAGATGCAAAAATCCTAGCAAATAGAATACAGCAAATCACCAAGATCATACACCACGACCAAGTAGGATTCATCCCAGGGATGCAAGGATGGTTCAATATTCAAAAATCTATAAATGTAATACACTATATCAAAAGAGAACTAAAAAACACATGATCATCTTAATTGATGAAGAAAAGGCTTTTGACAATGGCCAACACTAATTCATGCTCAAAGTCCTACAGAAAATTGGAATAGATGGCCTCTACATCAATCTGGTAAAAGCCATTTATCAAAACCCAATGGCTAACATAATCCTAAATGGGGAAAAACTGAAATCTTTTACTCTTAGATCTGGTACAAGACAAGGATGCCCTCTATCACCCTTCCTATTCAATATAGTTCTGGAATCATTAGCTAGAGACATTAGACAAGACAAAGAAATAAAAAGAATAAGAATAGGTAAAGAAGAAGTTAAATCATCATTATTTGCAGAAGACATGATACTTTACTTGGAAGACCCAAAAAACTCCGCCAGGAAACTACTACAATTAATACAGAAATTCAGTAGCATAGCACAATACAAAGTCAATACCCAAAAATCAATAGCATTCCTCTGCACAGACAACAAACACACTGAGAGGGAAATTATAGAAAAAAATACCTTTTACAATAGCACCAAGGAAAAGGAAATACCTTGGAATTAATCTAACTAAAGAAGTCAAAGATCTTTTCAAGGAAAATTACAGTACTCTGAAAAAAGAGGTCGTAGAGGATTTCAGAAAATGGAAAGATATTCCATGCTCCTGGATAGGAAGAACCAACATTGCGAAGATGGCCATACTCCCAAGATTGCTGTACAGATTTAATGCAATCCCGGCCAAACTACCACCAACATACCTCCCAGAGTTAGAGAAATCATTCCTAAAATGTATTTGGAACCAGAAAAGACCCAGAATTGCAAAGGCAATCCTGGGCAACAAAGGCAGGAGGCATTACAATTCCTGACTTGAAATTATACCACAAGGCCTCTACATCAATCTGGCAAAAGCCAGTTATCATGTGGTTAAAATCAGCATGATACTGGCAGTGAAATAGACCCGAGGATCAATGGAATAGAATAGAAGATGCTGAAGCCTCTACAAACACACTCAGCCATCTTAACTTTGACAAAGGGGCCAAACATACTCACTGGAAGAAAGATAGCCTCTTTGACAAATGGTACTGGAAAAACTGGCTCTCTATATGCCAAAAACTAAAACTTGACCCAGGTCTATCACCAGGCACTAAGCTAAAGTCAAAATGGATCGAAGATCTAAACATTAAAATAGAAACACTAAATCTTCTGGAAGAGAAAGTAGTAGGAACTCTTGAAGACATACGGGTAGGCAAGGAATTCATGAACAAAAATCAAATCGCACAGGAAAGACTTGAAAGAATTAACAACTGGGACCTCCTCTTATTGAGAAGTTTTTGCATGTCAAAAGAAATTTCCAACAAAGTGAAAAGACAACCCACAAATTTGGAAAAATTCTTGACCAATAAGTACTCAGAAAAAGGTCTGCTCTCTAGAATGTATAAAGAACTAAAAACACTAGGGCCCCAAAATTTAAAGACCCAATCCAGGAATGGGCATCCAAGATGAACACACACTTCTCAGAGGATGAAATTAAAGAAGCAAATAAATATCTGAAAAAATGCTCCACATCACTAGCCATCCACAAAATGCAAATTAAATCAACATTGAGATATCATCTCACCCCAGAAAGAATGGCTATCACAAAGAAATCACCCAACAACAAATGTTGGAGAGGCTGTGGGGAAAAAGGAACCCTTCTCCACTGCTGGTGGGAATGTAGACTGGCGCAACTGTTATGGAAATCTGTGGGGAGACTCCTTAGAAAACTAGGACTGGAAATCACATTTAAACCAGCTATTTCTCTACTGGAAAATTTCCCGGAGTATCTGAAAACATCATATCATAGTGATATGTGTGTGCTTATGTTTATAGCAGCACAATTTGTGATAGACAAATATTGGAAACAACCAAGATGCCCATCATCTGAGGAATGGGTGAAAAAGATGTGGTACTTTTATGAGTAATACAATGGAGTATTACTCAGCTATAAAAATTGATAAACTTGAAGGCTTTATATTGAAGTGGATGCTACTTGAAGATATACTCATAAGTGAAATAAACCAGACACACATGTGTAAATATCATATGGTTTCCCTAGTACAAGGACTCAAAAGAAGAAATACAAATAGAAAGGTATAATACAATTAAAAGGAAAGCAAGAACTTGAGAACTAGACAATGAAGAGAGAGCAAGGAGAAGAACTAGGAATAATGACAGAGACAAGCCATATGTAGAATATAGGTAAGGCAATGATCCTGAGAATCTTCAGAAGATTTTTGAATCTAGCAGCTAATTGGAAGGATTCTCACCCAGATACCTGTGAACTAAGCAACTGCACTGAAGATGGCAATTTGCAATAGTAGGTTCATGCTTGGAGTGCCTGTCATTCTGGTCTTCTGAATACATGCTGCTTGTCATAACACACCAGTAGCTGCCATGCTGTCTCTTGGGTTGATGATTGTTTAAAAAGGAAGGGGGTGGTGAGTGAAGGCAGGGGACAGGAAAAGGAGTGTTGTGGGACTGTCCTGCAACAATGTTGTATATGGTTAGATTTCTGAACTTATGTGTAAACATATCTAATTCTTTTTTCCTATTTTTTAAATATATTTTATTTTTTTCAATTTTTGTCGTATTCTGTAGGGTCTTAAAGTTTAACATATCAATACTTGATGAAATATACCTTTTCCATGTTATGCCTAAGATGTTTGATATTCAGACAGATAGTGAGTTAAGCTTAACAGTCTGGCTTATATGATCATAACAATATTCTTCTCTTCTGGAGGGTTAACAACCTAAGTTTGCAGACCAAAACTTACAGAAAAAGGAGGGCCACAAGGAAAGCCAACATTTTGGCCCTAACTTTCTAAAGTCAATTAAGACTCAGGACATATGAAAACTCATACTGTAACATCATGTAATTCAGTTGTGTCCCAAATTTTCTGATCAAGGAGATTATGGGGCCAAAGAGGAAAGTGATCGATGATGTAGACTGTGCCTAAGGAGAGTCACATGGAGAGAAAACAGTCTCTCAGGCTTTCACAGAAAGCACATTGGCCAAGCAATGGCCGTGACTCATCCACATGGCTGACACTGACAAAGGATCTACAATCTGAGGAACAGGGTCTCAGGATAAATCCTGAGGGGAATTGACTGACCATATCAGATCTAAAAGCTACAATTCTTGTTACATAGGTCTTACTTTATCTCTGTCTTAACCATCCTGCAGAAAAGTATAAAAATGAAGTACAAGAAATAAAGCCATGGTGTTATGTTGAGCTGTAGGGGACTCATGTCAACAACTTCTTACATTACCAGTCAAGTGGAAGACCCAATACTATTATGGACCCCTGGACTATTTTGGAATATTTTGCTGAATTCACACACCTATAAGATTTAAATGGTGGAACTAAACCAAAAAAAAGGGATATAGATGAATGTCCATTTTGTATCTGTGTATTCAAAATGGTTAGGATAGATATATAGCTACATTCTCTTAGTTCAAGGAATAGAGGGATTTGCTCTAATAGTGTTTGTAAATACAATATCATTTGTGCATCTTGTACAACAAACAACCACTAGAAAGGCAGTATGCAATGTGTTAATTATTGAAACTGTCCTATCAATTTGATTTGAAAGTGTCTCATTGCTATGTATTTCTCAATAAAATTATGGAAAAATAAACAAATAAACTCTTCCCCAAGGGGAGAAAATGAATGATCATTTTGTATCTGCATATTCAAAATAGGATAGATATATTTGGGCAGGAGAGATAGCTCAGTAGAATAAGAGCTTGCCTGTCAAGTGCAAGGACCTGAGTTCAACCCTGGTTAAAAAAAAAAAAAAGATATACAGCTACTTTCTCTTAATTCAATGAATAGAAATATTTGTTCTAATAGTGTCTGTGGACAGGATGTCATGTCTGCATCTTGTACAATGAATAACCAACCACTAAGACAACAATATGCAATGTATTAGTTATTGAAACTGTCCTACTAATTGGTTTTGAAACTGTCTCATTGCTATTTGTTTCTCAATAAGATTATTAAAAAAATAAAAAATAAAGTCAAAATTACCTATGATGTCAAAAAATAATTTATCTCAAATCTCTTATTTTTTGAAAAAGAGAAAAAAATAATAACAATACTCACTACATTTGCTTTTCTTGTTCATTTAATTGGCAATGACTTGGAGCCTCATTGTAGACTGGACTCTTCCTGGTGCTCATGCCCAATGCAGATCTCAGTGCTAGCCTTTAGTTTCTGTAGCTTCAACTTCTTTCTGTGCTTTCCTTCTGCCACAGCTTGTAGTTACCTTCGTCAAAAGATAAACTCTCAATTGTCCAATCCATTTTTTTTATTTCTAACAGAACTACTCTTTTCAAAATGTTCAATCTGTTATCACAGATGATCAAGTGCTATGCTTGTACATTTAATTTAATGCTTTCCTTAGATAGGTATATATAGATTTCCATAAGTCAAGTTCTCATAAGGACATCCCTGATTTGCCTTAAAGTCAATAAGACTCAGGTGGCTGAATTTGGACATTTGCACAGTATCTAGTGTAGTAATGTTTTATACTGTCACCTAGTGGTGATTACTTACCCACCAACTGCTTAATTTTGGTCGATTGTTGTTGTTATGCAAATATTGCATAATTATTTTTGAACATGCTAGTTGAATATATTTTATTGAGTTATTTGAGAAGTTACGTTCTGTTCCAAGAACAAGGACTAGGACAAAAAAGGAATAGAAAAATAAAGCAAAGTAAAAATGGCTGGTTTTATGTAGCTTATAATATATTCCATTTTTTGTTTTTAACAAATAAAAATCAGAGAAAATAAAAAAAAGTCATTACATGAGATGCATAAGACACGTAATTTTATAAAATTAAAACAAATTAGGTATCAACCATGGTTGAATTCCTATCATTTGGTTTAGCAAGTCTGTATTATTTCTAACTTTGTTTTGCTAGTTTTTATTCTCTTCAAAAATGCATAATTTTATGTCTGGGTAATCACTGGTTGAAGATGTTGAACTGTGAGTTAAATAGCACTATTAAATAAGAGATGCAATAGTTTGAAACTATGTAACTTTCAAATGCAAAGCAGAAAGTACACCACAAGGCTTAAACTATAACATTTTCACAAAGGTGTATGTCAGTAATTTTGAAATTACATGTATCTGGGACCGAAAAAAATAATTATATCATAAATAATGAAAGACTCTTTCTCATAGAATATAGTTAAAAATAATTACAACACTTAAAACAAGAATGCGCCATGCAAGGTCAGATTGTAAGTGACAGTGTCAGTATTGGCTGATGATAAGCGGATGGGTAGACACATGCAAACATGAACTCACGTCCCTCAGCCCTGTCCACTGACAGTGTCTAGAGGCTTGGGCCATGCATGGGCATACCAGTACTCAGATCTTGGTTACTAAGCAGAATTCGTTAATAAAATGTATCTGGGTTTTCAGAGAAGAAGAAAGAAAAGGTGCAAGATTAGCTGGAGTAACTTGCAGCCTTCAGAAAATCACAAGGCCATATGGAAAGGGTACTATTACAAATTGGAGGTGCATAGTTATTAAAACTGTGGCAATTTGAGCAATAAAGTAAATGTCAGTGATGAATTATAACCCATAGAGTAGAATAATTTTTATGATTTAATTTTAGAATAAGTATATAACTGAATAAAAATTTGAGAGGAAAATAATTTCTTCATTCTATTAGAATACCAATTAACAAATGAACCACAAATGATAAATGGATTTTTAAAATCACCATTCTGTGAAGACCACAATGCTAATTGTTGCAGAAAGCATCTTTAATGGATCTTAAAACTAATAGTAAAAGATAATATGAAACAGAATATTTTCATAATTTTATAGCATTTTACTTATAAGGTAGTCATTAATTATAAGAAGAAAAATAGTAACTTTGTAGTAGAAAAACCAAGCTGATATCACCTTAGCCAAACGAAAAAGCTAGCACCACCAATAATAGCATGGACTTCTATGCCACTGTGATGGTTTTTATCTTCAGTGTTCCCAAAGGCTTATGTTGGAGACTTGCTCCGCAGAGGCTGGTGCTGTAGGGAAAGGGTGGAACCTAGGAACGTAGGAGGTGGGGTGTATGGAAAGAAGTGAGGTCATTGGAGTGTTCTTGAGCAGATCATGGAGCCCTGGCTTCTCCTCTCTGTTTCCTAGACATGAAGTGGATAGATGTTTGCTTCCTACTCCTCACCGTGCTGAGCTGCTTGCCTCAGGCTCCAAGGTGACATGGCCCACTGATCATGTGAGCAAAAAGGGAGCCAAATTAAACCTGTCATCCACCCAAGTTAATCGCCTCAGGTATTTCATCATAAAGGAAATTGGCCTAATACACGTGAAAAAGGCATTAAACCCTTTTGGTGGCATTCTTGCCAAAAGTGTATAACTTGAATCTGATCATCAGAAGACATCAAAAGGAGCTGAATTAAATAATATACTCCCAAATAGCTAGCCAGTTGATATTGCATTTAAAAACCAAAGACATGAGGAACTATCCAACATGAGAAGAGATTACGGAAACATTTGGATGTCTGTAGATCACTTCGAGTGCTTTCAGTGTCGTGGTTGTATAGTACAATGGGGAGATTTGAATGAAAAATATGTTGGAATTCCTTGTAGTATTTTGTAAGCAGGAAAATTATTTCAAAATGAAAAAAATTGCAAAATGAAAATGAAACTAACAAAAATTTTACCAAAAACAATTTATCAGTAAAAATAAAACTTTCTCTTGAAATCCCTATAGAACTTAAGACTTATAAATCCATCAACCTATTTTCATACATTCAAATTTATGTAAGATTTTAGAAGCTTATTTTGCAACTGCTTGTGATAATCTCTAGGGTAATAGAATCATTATTAATGACTAACTGAGTAACACTTTTACAAGTACAAGGTTAACAGACAATTTAATCTGAAAACTAAATCTGGAATAGATAATTCTTATTATACTTCAGAATTGATGAGTAGCTCTTTTTAAGAGGATGGAAGGGGCTTAGTATTGGTAATTGAAACTAGGATCTTTTGAATATTAAGCACAAGCTCTATTACAGAACCACATTCCCAGGCTCTGGTCATTGACTTTCAAATCTGAATTAACACTCATAACGCAATAGGTTGAGGAAGGCTGATTTGAATGAGGATGCCTTGGTGACTCCCTCAGAAGTTTCTAATCAGTAGATCTGAGCTGTGGCCTCAGAACTTGTATTTCTATTATATTTCCAGGAGAGAGGACCAGGGCTGGTACCTATCACACTTTGACACACACTGATGTACACTAGAGTCTGAAACTGTAGAATTAATCTTTCATTATATCTCCCTTGTTTCTAGTATGCTTTCATGTAAAAATAAGACTAAAAATACTCATTTAAAGTGTATTCTAATCCAATTGCTAGTCTAGAAATAAATGTATCAAGATTACTTTAAGCATTCTTTAGTGACCTGTATAATTTAAGTATGTCTTTCGAGGGAAATCATAATTAATGTAGAAATAAATTTCACAAAATTTTAAGTTCGTCATTACAGAGAATAGACAGGTTTGTGGACTCAGTCATTTTATCTTTTGATGCTTAATGCACTGGCCAGGATTCCTTCACTACCTCCTTCTCTTCTTCTCCACAACAATACAGCCACAGATAGTTTTTATTTCCTTTCTTAAGAAGCAGCAATGATACCTGTGAATGCTTACTAGCATTTTAGGAAGGATCCATACACTGAATCACTTTTTTGTTTGTTTATATGGTTTTTTTTTTTTTTTCACTTTTGAATTTAAGTCGAATATGCAAAGTACTTGGAAACTTCCTTCAGTAGTGTTACATGAAGAAAAAGCTCTGGGTACCCTGAAAATCAATGATCTTTTATCCACCAGAAAACTGTATTTGGGAGCAGGAGAGATGGCTCAGTAGAATAATCACTTCCCTGGCAAGTGCAAGGGCCTCAGTTCAATCCCTGGTTCCGCTAAAAAACAAAAAACACTAGAAAACTGTATTTGTCCCAGGGCCTGCTGGATCTAGTAGTGAGACCCTGAATACCCTATAGACCATTCCCTAAAATACAAAAAGAAAAAAGAAAAAGAAAGAAAAGAAAACTGTACTTAGAAGCTATAGTCTCAGAGCGTTTTCCATGCTCTGACGATTTTCTTCAGAACCTCTCTAGGCTTTCCAAATGAAGATCCAACAAAGGTATCTTTGAAGGTCTAGGAGGAGGTGGGAAAGAGGAATAATTTCTAGTTTTAATGTATTCAGTACAGGGTCTACAGGTCTCACTACACAGATCAGATTCGTAGTGATCCTCCTGTTTTCAGCTTTCCAAGAGCTGGAATTAAAGGCACATGCCACCACACTCAGTCTCTGTCTCAGTGTGCCTCAGGGGCAGGGCTGGCATGGCACACTGGGGATCTAACCCTAGTCCCTGCATCTGCCTAAGCAGGTGCTTTAACCCATTGAGCTACTTGTAGAGGAATAATTTTTAATCATGCTTAAGGCCTTCTTCAAACAAAAGTTTATCCTCCAAAATGGGGTGAGAGGAGGCATTAAGGAGCCTTAGACTTCAAGGGGAAAGTGAGCTACCAGACTGTAGCTCCTTGTAGCCTTTCTCTCACCCAAAGGTGGGGAAGACTATAATATGGTAGCTAGAGCTTCAAGAGAACAGACTTGGATGTTATAGTTGTGAAAGGAAGGATTGGAAAAAGAACAGCTTTTCCCACTAGAAGATGCTTTTGATGGCTATCGTGTCAAAATATGGGCTAAGAAAAACTCTGAGATTTAATTTCAAAATTAAAGAAAATCCCTTCACTTGTACCTTTCTACTATACTAACAGGTCTCCAGTATATAATCTCGGTGATTTTAGATAAGAAAACTAACATTATTTCTGAGGAATAGTGCTTGGAGAAGACCAAAGTCTAGACAGGAGAAGAAAACAAGGTTATTAGAATGTTGTGAGGTTGCTGGATACAGCAAACATTAAAATATAGCCTGTTTCCTACCCAGATAGTTTTATAGTAAAGATCTACTTTCCTCTGTTCCTGTTATATGTCCATCTTTCAAAAATATTAAAAAATGTCAAAGCATTCCAAAAGGTAATATCAGAGTATGCAGTGTTGCAATAATTACTACAACCATATTCAGATATGACAAAGACATAGGAATTGCTAGATAGGAAATGTAATATAGTTATGAGGTCAAGCACTCTAAAGAAAAAAACGTATAAAATACATAGGAAGAAAGACATAAGTAGAGAGATAAAATCTCTAGAAAAAGTAGAGGTAATTGATTGAAATGATATGCTTGGAACAAAAATTAAGAAGCCATTTAATGATAGGCTGTTAGTAGCCTGTGTTGAATAAGGAAGCAAAGAACTTGAAGATTTGCCAGTGAGGCCAGATGTAGTGCCACAGGTCTGTAATCTGAACATTTGGGAGGCTGAGGCAGGAGGATCACCACGGGTTACATAGTTAGTGAAAAGTCAGCCTGAATTACAGAGTAGAAACCTGTCTCAAAAGAAAAAAGGAAAAGAAAAAGAGTTCTTCAGAGAACATCCTAAAACTGCAATGCAAATAAATGAAATGAAATGAAATGAAATGAAATGAAATGAAATGAAATAGAGGAGAAGAAAGAGTATTAACCCAGGATAGAATAAGCACTCTGAGATAATTTTGCAAAAGTGTAATATACATATTGTTGGACTACCAGAGAGAAAAGAATTAAGTGATCCAGTGAAATAATTGAAGTAATAAGGATCAAGAATTTTCTAAGAAAAAAAAAAAGGGGGGGAAAGCATACAGGAAACAAGATCACACACACACACACACACACACACACACACACACACGCGATAGAAAATCAAAGATGATAAAAAAAAGGAAGAAAGAAAATCAAAGATGAAAGATCTTGAAAAAGCCATAGATTGAAAATATGTATTATCTGTAGGGCAACATGAGCAGAAATAACGGAGAACATCTTGTCAAAATCCAGAAGAAAAAATGAAGAAGTATTTGTAAAAGTTTCCAAAACATGTCACCAAAGTAAAATTCTACATCCAGAAAAACTTTTAATTAAAAGCAAGAAAGAAATAACATTTTCAGATAAACAAAATCTAAAGTAATTTATCCATCAGACTTTGGAAAAGTATTAGTTTTAATTTTTGACCAAGAAGGAAGAAACTGAGGTCTATTAAAAAAAAGAAGAAAGGATGTTAGAAAAAGAATAAAAAAGGTAAAAATAAATTGTTTTCTTTGCATTACTCTTATTTGGTCTTAAAGATAATCTTTGTTTAAGCAGCAGAAACAGCAGTTTACTGAGGTATTACAGCACGAGGGCACATGGTACAATGACAGCTATGTCACGAATGTCAGGTGGTATGTTCTGTCGGAAGTTAGCCAGATGTCTGCACCATACATAGAGTACTATACTTGAAATAGACATAGATTAAATTATTGCAATCATTAGTGGTATCAATAAATATTTTAAAAAAATGTGTTTAATATATTAACAAAAGAAATAAAAAGGAATCACATAAAGCTTAAAACTTTATAATGAATAAAATAAAATATGGTAGAAGATACCAAAAATTCAATGAATAGCAAACAAACAAACATACCAGATATATTGAACCAGCCATAATAGGAATCATTTGAAATATAAGTGTTTTTTTTTTTTTTTTTCGGAACTGGGGATTGAACTCAGACCCTTGCACTTGCCAGGGAAGGGCTTAGTCCACTGAGCCATCTACCCGGCCCTTGAAATGTAAGTGTCCAAATATACCAAACCAAAAGCACAAGTTGTGATGGCATAATAAAATGAAACTCAGGGTGAGAATACTATCAATTAACTACTAGCTTCAAAAACATGCTGAGGAGTCTCAGGAACATTGCCTTACCCATCTTGTGCATATAAATGTATGGCTTTGCCCCTGTCAAGTCAACAACTTCTGACATTGCCCGTCTTACAGAAAATCCACTACTATTATGAGCTACTGGACTATATTGGATTATTTTGCTGAATTCACACACCTACAATATTTAAATGACAATGGAATGCCCTTCTCTGATAAAAGTATCCAAAAAAGGGGAATACAAGTGAACGACCATTTGGTATCTGTATACTCAAAATAGTTAGGAGAGATATACAGCTGCATTCTCTTAACTCAATGAATAGGGAGATGTGTTCTAATAGTGTTTGTGGACAGGATATCATGTCTGCATCTTGTACAATGAATAACCACTAAGACAACAATATGCAATGTATTAATTATTGAAACTGTGCTATTAATCAGTTTTGAAATGGTCTCATTGCTATTTGTGTCTCAATAAAATTATTTTAAAAAAAATCAATGATATGTCAGCTATAAGACAGTCTCTTTGGACTATAGGCTCAGGTAGGTTAACTTTAAAGAATGGCACAAAGTATACCATTTTATCTTTTGAAAAGGGGCAAGCTGAAGTACCAATGTTAATTTTGACTTCATAACAGAAAATAACAGTACAGAGGGCCATTACATCGTGCTAGGGGTGTCAATTCCCCAAGAACACAAATCAGTCCCAGGTAAGCATACCTCAAATGCATATGGGCTAACACTGAGAGAACCAAGTTAAATAAGGAAGATGTATCCGCCGTTATCGCTGCATAGTCCAACTCTCTTCTCCATAACTGCTAGACACTGAGGATGCAGATGACCTGTAAAACACCATCAATCATCTGGAACTTACTGACAGTTATGGACTATTCCATGAAACAACAGCCAAATAGACATTCACCTGGCACACGTAGAACATGTACAAGATGGATGAGCCCAGAACTGTACTTTACAAGTTTCTGGGTACAAAAATAATACAGAATATATCTCCACACTCACAGAATTAAATTAGAAATCAATATCAGAAGGCTAGCTGGAAAAATCTACTGATCTTGAAAATTAGAACTCTAATAACTATTGCTTGAGTCAAAGAAATACTGATCAACAATTTTAAAATATTTTGAACTAAATGAGAATGAAAATATGTCTAATCAAAATTTGTGACATTAGCAAAAATAGTGCTTAAACGAAAGCACAAAACATTGGCTACATATATAAGAAAAGGATGTGTAAAAGCAGCGGTCTAATGCTCCAACTTTAGGAAACTAACAAGAGCAAATTAAGCCAAAAGAATACAAGACCTAATGCAAATGCAGAGGAAAATGACTTTTATTCAGTATTATATGGGAAGTCCTATCTGGGGCAATAAGAAAAGAAAAATGAAGCACGGTTTCAAAATAAAGAACGCTGTCGTCATGCTTAGAGGATGCAATTAGCTGTATAGGAAACCCGAAATGATTTACAAACCAAAACTCTTGCCACAAATAAGTAAGTAGGTATAGCAAGGCTAGCGAATACATTTTCTGAATGCAAAAGTCAGTAATGTTCCTATGTGCAACAAAAATAGAATTTGAAATTTTAGAATATTACTTACACTAGCATCAAAATCAATATATTCATGTATCAATATAATATGATATAATATATAATATAATATTAATATTAATGTTAATATAATCTTATATATAATATGATATGTGCAGATCTGTATGCAGCAATCCAAGGTACTCTAATGAAAATAACTAAAGAAGACCTAAATAAATGGAGTGATATTCTATGTCCATAAGTGAAAAGACTGAATGTTTTAAAAATATCATTCCTTTCCAACTTCATCTTTAGAGTCTACATAATTCTAATCAAAATCCCTGCAATCTGTTTGTAAATATAGTGATTCTAAAATTTATATGGGAATATAAAATGGAATAGTCAACACAGTATTGAAGAACAAAGTTGAAAGACTTAAACTATCTGATTTCAAGCCTAGTTATTTTTTTTGTTTGTCTTGTTCATTATCTAAACACTAGTTCTTTTGTATAAGAGGAATCATGCAATATTTAAATTTGTGCATCTAATTTATTTCACTTAACATTATGGTACCAACTTCACAGAAGAAATGTAAACATCAAGTAATGTAAACATACCACAAAGAGGGAGATCGAGATATGAATGGAGGAGGGAGGGAGAGAAGAAAGAGAATTGAAAGGGGGGGATGAAGATGCACTATGCCCATGGGCCAACTCCCCATGAAGGATGTGAACATCGTGTGATGCACACGTGCACAAATAAAAAGGCCAAAACATTGACCATTGAGCAATAATTAAGAGAACATGCTCTTGGTGAAGGAATAACACATACTCTCATGAAACAGAACTGAAAGTCCAGAATTACTCCCAAGAAAATTACAATATGCTCTCTTTATGCAAGATTTTTAGTTAACCCCCAGGTTGAAAATATTAAATTACAACTCTAGAAATAATCAGAGCTCTAAACTTCACACTATTCTTCATAGCTTGATGGAATCTTATACTGTCCCACATGGGATGTGAATAATCCTGTTGTCTGTCTACTTGTGTTGTGTGAGCTACCTGCCTGGTCACCTCTTACTAGGTATCTGGATTATCAAATGGACTGTAAAGATAGTGCAGGGCTTGTGCTCAATCCAGTAATCTTTATTTTATTTACTAATGGCATAATGGCAGTGGGAAGAACATAATTCAGAGGAGACAACAGAGAATAAAACAAAGGACAGATTAACTCTGGATAGACATGGGAATACTACAAATCTTGTAAGAAAAATCACAGCGTATATGAGTCCCAGTACTGTCCATTGCACCAGTCATTCGCTGGGATGGTCAGGACATATGCTTTGTGGGTAAGTGACTATTATTACATAAATAATTTTTGCAGAGTTTCAAAACAATCCAGTGGAGAAAGATAGTCTTTCAAGCCCTAGTCCTCAAAGAGTCGGATGTCCTTATGCATCAAATTATGTAACACAAAAAACTGAATTCTAAATGGATCATGAGCTTACATTTAAAATGTAAAACCATAAAGTTTCTAGAAGGAAAGAGAGGAGAAAAATCTGTGTAACCTGGAGTCTGGGGATGAGTATTTTAAACATTATAGTCTCTGCACCAATCCATAAAAGAAGGAAAGAAAAAAGATACAATGGAATTTTAAGATTAAATGTCTTGAATAGAACTTGTCTTTCAAACGAGTCTCCACAGAAATAAGCAGCACCAGTGAGGAGTACAGCTATAGTGGAAGTCATTTGAAAATTTAGAAGGCTAAATTGTTTTGAGTCACCAATCTATTGATTAGTCTTTAGATACAGCTTGAGGGTACATTTATTTATGGAAGAGAAGCAAGAACAATATTTTTCTCTGTTATGTCCTGTTTTCTTAAAGGCTATAATTATTTCTCTCCCATTTGTTTCCTGACTATTATATCTGGATCTTTTTCAACTGACATTTTAAGTCAGTTTACAAAGACATAACTTAGAGGTAATCAAAATAATAAGTAGCAAATTTTGGTTTATGTTATCCCACATCTGATGAATTTTAGCAAGCTATATGCATTAGTCTACAGTTTACAACACATTAACAGAGACTACCTCAACAACCAACTGATGTAGAAGCATAATATTTCACTCTTGCCTTGAAAATGAGATCATTGTGGAACTGAGAAAATACAAGTCTACAATGCTACAATAAAGCTGGAGTCTCAAATATAAACCCATGATTCATTTTTTCTTACAAAGCCAAAGTGATTCCAGCACTGAAACATGTTAGATAAATTGTGTATATCACAAACTGTGTTTTTCTATTCCTTCTACTTATCTCACACCAGAAGTACTATGGTTTGTGTCTGGTTGTCCCCCTGAAGCTGCAGATCAGGTGGCCTTGGCTGGGGGTGGGGGTGTTTTGGAGGCCGCTGAATCTAGAGTTCATGGTTGACTCATGGTCTAATGCTGGGATGCGAGGTGTGAATGCTACACCCACACTAGTGGGTACGTACACTGAGAAGGAGGGAAGGAGGCTTGCTCTTTGCTCCCCTCTTGTTGCTTTTGATACCTTCTGCCATCATGACCTGTTTCCTCTCTGGCCTTAGACCCAGCCAATTATGAACTGAAACCTCTACAATTGTTGAGCTAAGTAAACGTTTTGTTCTTTAATTTTTGGGTATTCTGTCTTAGCAAAGAGAAAAGTAACTGAGACAAGAATAAGTAAATAGTACTGTGCTTCTGTCATCTCTGGGTTATAACAGAAAGGGTGAATGTTTACATTTTAAAACTTTGTTATAGTAAAAGACACATTGCCATTATTTCCCCTCAGAATGTTCTTCCTTGATTCAGTCCTTTGGCTGATCCCATCCTTCTTAAACAGTTCCTGAAGTCCTCTTTTGTGTGCTCAATTGCACTGTCATGATTACCTTGATGTTCTGAATTCATTTATAATATTTACATTTCTTGGTCATTTTGATTTTGGGGAAGAGCTCGAAGTCACACAATACCTGATCTAGTGAATAAGAGGGATGAGGACACACTGCAATGTTTTAACAGGGCTGTTTTTCTGTTGGATGTCCCTCCGAAGCAGAATTCACTTTTTTTTCTCACATCCCATAAAAACATTCAGTGAAAGGACTCCCAGGACTACTTTAGAAAGTGGCAAGAGTAAACTAGTCAGACAAACTTAAATATCACATGGCGACTCTCATTCAAGTAAGACAAAGTACAAAGAGAATAATAAAGGGTGGACAGAAGGAAATGGGTGGATCTCTTGCAAAGTGAAATGGATGCAAAAGATCAAGGTCAAGGGGTGAGGAGAGAAGAAAGAGAAATAAGTAGAATAAAGATATGCCACATAGAGGAGCCTAATGATCTAGAGGAATGTAAAGATCATGAGCTAAGGTTAGTAATATCAACAAGAATGAAAATAAGAAAGAGGAATTAGAGGAGAGAGGGAGGGGGGAACAAGGGGAGGGGATTAGTGAAATAGTTGTGTTATGTACACATTGCCATTCCCCAAAATGACCATAAGTGGAGTGTACTGCTAATATGTAGTAACAAAAAAAAATAATAAGTGGCAAGGACAATGGGATAGATGTCATTGAAGTGAGAAAAAGTGATGCAAGGTGATTATTAGTAATGTGTGGTGTCCTGTACAGAAGTTTTACTTTCAACATTCACCATGGTTTTAGATCACACACGCACACAATAGGCTTTCGTACCATTGATAGAGTCACAAGGAATGTCAGAATTGGTGAAGAATTAGTCTTCACTACGTGTTAGTTTTTTTTTTTTTTTTTTTTTTTATAAAGGAAATCTTTTTTATTAAGAGGGTTTAGGGTTTGTTGAAATGCTGATGAGGGGCTGGTAACAGAAAGGCTGTAAAAGAAAGGAAAGAGAATGGCAATGCCATGCTGCCATTTCTGCTGTTGTTGTTTAGGGTCCTGTGTTAGGTCTTTAGTTCCATACTTGCTGCATGATCACTTGCTTACCACTGCCTTATGTCACCAATTGCTCAAATGATGGTAGACCTCGCTTTCTCTAGATGGCACATCTGTCCTCAAATTTTGATACATGGATGCCCTGTGAAAAGGAACTTTGCCTTTAAACTTGTTTCACGTTCCAGTAAATGAAGTGAGAGAAGTATTTTGAGAGCTATTAATGGCAATGTGTCTTTTTTTGGTAATGAAGTTTTAATCACTTTTATTGGTATATGTTTGTGGTAACATTTAGCATAGGGGTTGAATATATATA